>NC_089140.1:89244139-89566255 GCF_009819655.1 Sylvia atricapilla | reverse complement strand
AGGATAAAAGGGTTACTAAGTCTTCATAACCTGTCAATCCTGAGGGGTTTTCCCCAGGAAAACTGGTAATAGTGCCTTATTATTTTGAATTGTGAGTTGGTTTAGAGGATGAAGATGGAAGTCCACTCAGGGCTGAGAGAGCAGCTTGTCAGAATAATTTTATTGGCATTTTTATTCTGACTCAAATCAAAATATCAGGAATGAGCAGCATCAAGATTTTATATGGTTCACACTGCAGCCTCTACTTGCTCTGCTGCATTCATTTGTTATGATTTTTTTTAGGAAAAGAATTAGCAAGAGTGTTTCTTCCTTCTCTCCCTTCTCTCTTCATGTTGACTCTTTCCAAAATCTAGTATGCAAATACAGGCACTATATTAATAAACCTGAGCTTATATTCCCATGCTCTCTACATTTCAAGACAAATATCATACCGAAACGATAGGTAGAGTGCATCTATAATTGAATTAGCCTTGGAAGCAATTTGCCCACATGGTACACTTGTAATATTCTTCCCAGAATAAATTTTTAACCATTTGATAATTAGCTTAGCCATACCTGTGACAACGAGTAAATTGTAAAACACCAGAACAGTATCTTAATTATCCTTTCTAAAGAGACCAAGCAATAATTTGCTTAATCGCAACGAGGGATGAAATAATGTAAGTAATTAAGTAAGAAAGTATTCCCACATGATTATACCCCTTCGCAATAATGTAAGGAAAAAAAAAAAATGGGAGAAGATGAGGCATTAAAAATGAATACCATAAGATTTCATATAGGAAATATGAAAACAGAAAACCAGTTGTGATTACAAATAATTACTAAAATATCAAAGGGTCCTAGAAAACATAAAAACAATTTTTAGCTACATAATTTCTCTAATCCTAGTCTCTTTCAATTCCATAACTCTATAACCTTTCACTGCAAAATTAAACCAAATGCTTCTCCTTTCACAACATACAGATAATAAGAAAGCACTGGAGTTATTTAGCCTCAGTGATAGTTGCTTGCTTTTGATTTTTATTTTGTAATATGAAATACAGTATGTTTTCCTTATATTTCCTGCAGAAAGAAGATCTTTCCTAGAAATCCAGCTAATTTCAAGAAATCTGTTCAGCTGTGTATCGAATGCAACTGTAAGCACTTGATAAACAGATTGCACTAATTTATTTTTACTTCTGTTCCTAAAGTAAAGCTAATGCTTACCCTCTTTATCAGCTTAAAATTCAGAAAAGAAGTTTCCACATTTGATCAATCATACAGTCCTTGATTAATGCAAAAATATTTACCTTCACATAGCCAATGAATATTATACTGCTGGATGAATGAAAAAATGGGTCTCAAATCTGAAAATTAAAAATTAGATACTACCTACAATAATGTAATAAGCACGATCGGCAAAAGAAATGCCTATGAATATGTGACATAAATTATATGAGCCCACCGTATTCACTCCTTGAGATTTTTTTCTCCCATATTTTTATTGTGAGGAATAACAGAAGAAAAATACAAGTGTTTGCTAATAGGATTCACATCTTATTATTGGTGCTGATTTGCAGTTTTCCTTAACTCGCCATGATTACTTTTTTAGAAGCTTTCACTTTTCCCCAGCTGATCCTCATCTTGTTAGGCAGCATTAATGACACTTCAGTCATTGTGGCTTTCAAGCAGAGCCCTTCCAGAGTGAACAGAGAGTTGACATTTCCTGACATTTTCCCAACTAATTACAGGACAAATAATTAAGCATGTTCTCCTATGTAACAAATGAAGGCAAAAGCCGTCTGTCAGCGATGTTGATTGATGACACTCTGGGAGACTTTATCTGATGGGTCCTGCCATGCGGTAGAGGGGAAGCAAATTTATTAGAATGAACAATGCAAATTCTGAGTCATCTCATCCAGTTATGCGCCAAAGCAATATCCATGTCAAGGTGAATGTGACAATGAAAGCAAAATATTTGCATTTTGTGGAGCAGGTTGAAGGGGAAATCAGAGCGAGAAGATGACAGGCCTAATTATTTTGGCTCATACAGGCTAGGACAGCTGTTTCTGGTGTCCTGAACAAGGCTGTCACACAGGTAACTAAATAGGTCTGCATATAAGTCTGTATCCAACACTGTACGGAGATGTCTACCACTAATGACCAACGCTAATGTTACTGCCATCCCTGAAAAACAGTAAATGTGTCACAGTGCACCTTCTGTATGGCAGTCAACATTTCGCTACATAATTACTTGTTAGTGAATTAATTCCTATCTGTCAGTATCTATGCCAGTGTCATTTTTAGACCATTACGAAATTATGCCATCACTATAGCAACTGCAAGCACAGTTAAAAGGCAAAACAGTTCAGATACTCAAGAAAAGTGCCTAGTTAGGCAGAAGACTAATAATGTAAAATTCAAATTGTGGTGTTGCTGTCTGCCATCCTAATTTTCTTTATCTTGATTATGCGTTTGATCATTGATCATTAAACAATAATTTAAGGTTTCCAATTTCAATCCATGATTAATATTTAATATAATTAAAACCTCAGCCACAACAGCATCTTTCCTATAAACAGACGCACACCGTGCTGTCATTGCAATTAATTAGGAGCTAAAAAGTGACATGCTCAAAAAATGAATCCTAATATCAGAGTTTACATGCAAATAAGAATAACTGATAGCATCACGATGTTCTTTTCTCCCTGCTTCCTTTGTGGACTGTAAACAATGCCAATCTTAAAATCCTGTATCCTGACTTATTTCTCGGGTTTTTTTATTTATTTCTTGCACGCATTCCATTTATCCAAGGAAAGTCAGGACCCATCTTACCATTAGCACCACTACTTACAGCTTTCAAGATGCCATCTTGTTCACAGAAATATATTCAGAGGCTTAAGATAAATTATGTATATTGAGCTGTCTAAAATCTTCAAGACTGTTGAAGTTTCTAATGACATGTAGAAAAAAAATGCTGATATCTACAACTACCTTAAATGCATACAAGTCTAGGTTAAAATAGGGAATTCCTCATATGGAGAAAGCATTTCTTCATTTGCATCCTCCTCTATTTTATGTGAATGCTCAAATAAAGGAGAACAAATTCTTCTAGACACTTTCAGCACATATTCATCATGTTAATCTATGCAACATTGTGGCTTTTGTTAGAGTGCAAATGTTACAGTTGTGCATTCCAAATTATGTACCACTGCAATACGGTGGCCTCGGCTACTCTGACTCAGTGGAAAGAGAATGTAGAGAAATAATAATAAATTTGGAAAACCCATAAGAGGCCAAATGTGTTGGTGAGTTTTGGGTTTGGTTTTTGATTGTTGATTTGTTTTGATTCTTTGGGTTTCTTTGGGTTGGTTTGGTTTTTTGTTTTGTTTTGTTTTTTTGGGGGGAGGGTGTTTGTTTGTGGTTTTTTGTATATTTGTTTTTTGTTTTTAACTATTCTTTTAGGAAGAGGAGAAGTAAAGTACAACTTATGATCCTGTTTTCTTTCCAGTGTTAGTAATATATGTCCAGTCAATTATCCTTTTGGTTAACTGCTTTGAATTAGCATCAAAATACATATCTGCAAAAAGTTGGTTTTTTTTTTTTTCTTTGAATGCACATACGGCAGAAATAATGTGAATATCTATTGCTTTTTGTCATTCTTAACATAGATATTTTTCCCATTACTACAGTGTGTGTTTCTAGCAAGAAAATCAAATTAAAACTCAGCCAATCACCTGAAATAAAAGCTGAATTTTTCCAGAAGAAAAACACATAATGATTATAATGCAAATGTGTAGATCATTAATGTTCTTTGCTCTAAGATACCTGACAAATAAATGCTCACTTTTGACTCAAAAAAGACCTTTTCATGAGATGAGAAACATCATTACTTCCTCTTGCCACATGAAGGTATTTCTTTCACCAGGATTTACAAAACAGTCAGTCATTCTTCTTTCTCTCTCTCCTAACTTCACACAGACCATTAGCGTGATGGAGTTGGATAAACTTTGCAAAAATGTCTAACTGCAGTGTTGTTCTGAGATAGACCACAGCTCTGAAAGTGATGGGAAGATTTAATTTCTGTTCTTCTTAACAAGGTTAGAAGAGTTCGGTTCTTGGTTAACATTGACCACTAAATGAGTAGGAATCAATAGTTCCTCACTAATGCCACAGTAAGCCAACTCCTTTATTGACCTTTCCATTAACACTAAGCAGCTGAAATGCAGGGAAAAAATAGACTAATCATTTTAATTTTTTAACACCTACCAAATCAAGTGTTTCACTGGTGTTTTGGTGGTCTTCTGCCAGTCCTCTCATGTATCTACCTGCATTGTTCTATGTTCTATCAGATTTTAAAAAACCTCACTTCAGATTTATTTATTTGGTGATTGTCACTAAATAGTATGCTTAATCCAGGAGTAGCTATAAATTAAAAAAATAAAATGTAAACATGAAATAAAGAGGTTTTGTACAATTAAAAAACTTTTTGTATATCACAGTTACTCAGAGACACTTTTCAGACAAGTAAACAATGAATGAGCTTGATAGAGATGATATACAAATTTGATACAAAAAGCCAATAGGAGAGTTTCTGTCTAATGATCCCAGTCAATCTAATTAATGTATTCTGCTACATTACATTTTAAGAAGTGACCATTGTGTAATACACTTTGAAATATGCACAAGCTAATGGGATAAGATACAAAAATTATTATGCTGACAGTAAATCATATTACATTCCTAATAAGCATTAACTAGATAACTAGGTCAAAGCAGTATTATCTTAATTGATTTTTCAAAAGAAACCTGACAGAAAAATGTCAATGCTCGAATATTTCTTCATGCATCATTAAAACAAGATTGGCTTTTAACAAAAGAAGAATCCTTCACAGAATTGATTCTTGCTTCAGGCTGCCTGCAAGTAAGTGTATTACATAAAAATCTATACAGGATATTAAAACAACACCACTCTGCAAGACAGTTACAATTAAAAGCTGACACCCCCCACCATGTGTCTACTACAGTAACTTGCCAGTAAATGTATTTAAAGTCTTCAGAGCCATATATGAATATCAGTCAGTTTTACTGTTTGAGTGGGAGGGACACACACACACACAGAGCCTAATCAGAGCTTTTAATTGAATCAGTACATTAACAACTCACCCATTTCATTGCTATATAACAATTAAAGAAACATGCAAGGAAACACGAAAAAATACTACCTTGGAGCTATAACCGTAAATACAAGCTCTACATCTAACAAAATGGACATTTCAGTGTGGACAGAGCACTGTCCTGACATCAGAAATTTCAAATAAGGATTGTGATGCAATATACAATATGCAATAGCAGAATAAATAACATATGACATCTTCAGCAGAAAAATGCTGCATAAATTCAAACAATAGATCAAGTTGCAAATGCACACATATGGTCAGAGAAATGCTGGCAGATCCATCTAAAGAGAAATAGCTCATAAATCTCAAAATCATGAATTCTGGTACTTTTGTGGCTCAGTAGTACATAAGACATTAGTTTTGTGCAAATGATCACAGCTCATTTGCTTGGATTGTGTAGTTTGTGAAGTTAGAAGCAGAAAATGCACTTAGTGCATTTCTGATAATTTTAGTATAGTTTTTATACAAGAACTTTCTTAGAAAACATAATATTGTTACCATTTATTCAATGCAAAATAACTTGATCACTAAACATATTTTCTGTCAAAAAACACCTGAGTTTTGCTAAAAAAAGCCTGCATGAGCTCTTCAGCATGTAAGTTTTCCTTAATGCTGAACATATTTTTATGTCCACTATGCAATTTGTAAGACATTACAATTTTAAAAATAAGGGAAGGATGATAATAGAATTTTTAAAACATAATTTCGGGGGCACAGGCTCCACAAAGGTTGTTCTCAGTCTTTGGGACAGAGAGAAAGAATGGGGCAAAGTAAACCTTCAAGTTCTGTGAAGATCTGGACTGTTGAGAATGATTTGGACCATAAGTTTAATTCACAAGGGGGCTATCTCCTTCATCAGCTCTGCCCTGTTTAGCTCTAGAGAATCTGTTTTTTTTATATCATTACCTGATTTGAAAGTTCAGTTTTACATAAATTCTCTCAGATTTCATAGTAGGAAGTGCCAGGAGTGTGGTTCTCTTCTAATTCATATTTTTTTAAGTCAGGTGTAAAAGCAGGTGTAAATGGGGTCTGATAATCTCTTCTATCTATCATCTCAGCCCCAAAAAGGTAATTTGAAAGCTGATTACAAAGATCTCTTTATATTTTCTCAAATTAAAATTAAGCCTTGAATGAATTTATAAATCATTTATTTCAAAATTAATTAATTCTCCACTGAGTTCATAGATAGCCTGTGAAACCTACTGCCAAAAAGTATCCTTGAGGACCAGAACTTAGCAACAGCCAAGGATGGACCACATATTTCTGTAGAGTTCAAATTAAGTCCTAGGTAATTTTTCAACAAGCATAAAGAAAATTATTTTGTTGTCTTGCTGCGTTGTGTTGTTGGCTGTACTGTGGATTCATCCACCAATTTTTTTAGATACACAATCATTTGATAAATTTCTTCTAAGTGCAATTTGTTCTTAATATATGCTTTGCATATACTTAGAGAGCACCCTATGAATAATATTTTGGTTTCATATTCTCCAACTTCTCTTCACATTCCTGCCTGGCTTTTGGCAGTCCTCAAGGTTTAGTTGTGTCAATGTATTTCATAGATGTTTTATCTCCTGCCTCTTTCAGGAGAAAGGTCATACATCTTCAATAATAGATCATTATTGAAGATATTAAATAAGATTCAGTTTAGATACATTTCTGATGCATCCTTCTCAAATCCTTCCCCAGAAAGATACATTATTTTTTGTTATCTATGGGGGTTTGTGACTTAATTTTTCAAAAGTGCTTTTGTCTGGCCTGGTTCATATTATTTTTTCAAAGAAACTCTATAGTGAAAACTGTACAAAGATTCTTTAATATTCAGAGTGTTCCATTGCAATTTGAGCTCCTTTTATAATGTTGTTTCCAGAAAGCAAAATTAATCACATTTTTACACTCATCTATTTCTTAAGAAGGAAACCTTAAATATAAGGTGATAGGGGCAAAACACTTTTAAACAAGATTACTTGAGAAAGATCTTAGTAAGGATAAATTAGAGAACATGATCAAAATTGGTTTTTTTATGATTAATTTACATCTTCTATTTGTAGTATCTGAACCATAAATCAATAACTTGGATGGATCAATAACTAGATAAATGTTATGAGCAGAGGTTGCTTTCTCAGATGTTACTGGAATTTGCTTTACATTTTTGAAAACAAACAAGAAATAACCTCCAAAATTAATCCAATTCAATTAGTATAAAACACTCAGTTTGGAATAAATTTCACCTATTTATATTCATGTAAGTGCAGTGTATATAGTTTTAACCATTTCTCTAAACTTGCTTCTCGAGCATGAAGAGAAAGTTTTAAATAGAAAGTAATTTATCCCATTCTGACAGCTGCCTAAAATCGGTGGAATGACTCAATTTCTGACATCTCTGTCTCTCTCAGATGATTAGAGCAACACCCTCCTCCAGAAAATTCAGGTAGCTGAAGATGGTTGAGAATTTTTTTTAATGTAGATATATTTTGTCTTATCAAACTATGATAGGAAAAGCAACTTTAGAGAAAAATTATGTCACTTTCATTTGAAGAAGGACTATTTCACACAGTCAGATGACTACTTCAAACCCCTACGAGGTCTTTGTTTTAACTAGGATTCTAAAAACAGATGAGGTCTTTTCAATACTGAATAGAGGGGTGGGATCACGTCCCTCGACTTATTGTCCCTTCCTAGGGCAGTCCCAGGTGCTTCTGGCCACCTTTGCCACACTGGTGACTTATGTTTCACTAGGTGTCCGCTATAGCACCAGGGGCTCTTCAAAAAAACCATTTACCAGTCTCCAGCCTGTATGTGTCAGTACTTGGGGTTTCTTCCTCCAGGGATGAGACTTGGCAATTCTCTTCACCAAACTTCATGAGGTTCCTGTCAGATCAGCTCTACAGCCTCTCGAAGACCTTCTGAATGGTAGTTCAACCACCTGGTGTATCATTCATTACTTCCAGCTTTTTGGCATCTGAAAAGTGTCATTCTGTTCCATCACCTAGGCTGTTAAAGAAAATGCTTAATAATACTAGCCACAGTATTGATCCCTTGGGTGCAACAACAGTGATAGGTCATTTCAATCCACTTGATCATCCAATTATCTAGACCCTATTTCATCTATTTGTCCACAAGAATGTTGTGGGAGGCAATGCTGAAAGCCTTCTAAAGCCAAGATAGCTGCTGATCACCCTTTATGCACAGAGCAAATAATTAATTTTTAGAACACTATCTGGTTTGCTAGGCATGATTTCCCTATTGATGGCTGACTATCTCAAATCATCTTTTTGTCTTTAATGTCTTTGGAAATTGCTCCGAGAAGGATTTGTTCCATCACATTCCCAGGCCTGTAGTTCCCTACTCCTCAATGCTCCTTCTTTCTGTCCTTCTCCAACTGCTATGACATTCCAAAGATAATTGAACTGGACTTGCAATGGCATTAATCAGCTCCTCAGCATGTCTGAGTACATTCCATCAAGTACCATGGATTTGTGTATGTCTCCTGGTTTAAGTTTTTCCTAACTACACCTTCCTTAACTGAGGATTAAATCCACATTCCTCCAAATTTCTACACTCATCTCAGAGACCTGACATTCCTGAAGCCATGGTGTGCCTCAGCCTTTAACACTACCCTTGCCATAAGGTTGCTTGTCCCACCTGGCATCAAGGCTTCATTTTCCTCTATTTTTTTTTTTTTTTTCTGATGGACCTGTAGAAGCCCTTCTTGTTTACATTCACAATATCTCCTAATTTAATTTCGCACAATCTTTGGCTTTTTTAACCCCATCTCTACATGCCTGGTCTCCTCCTTTGAATGACCTGATCCTGCTGGTTTCTTCATATGCTTCCCCTTCTGTCTGAGGTTCTTTTTTCAGGAGTTCTTTATTCATCAAAGTGTGTCTCCTATCACATTTTCTTGTTCTCCTGAATGTGGGGAGGGGCAAGGAAAACTTTAGAAGATGAGTGTCCAGGTTTCAGCCAAGGGTGGAGTTAATTTTTTGCAGCAGCCATGAGGAGGTGGAGCCTGGAGACCTGTGGCCTTGGGCCTTGGGCCAGTCAGGGCAGATGTTGCAGCTGGGGAGAATAGTCTTTCCTGGAGTCTTTGGCTAAAAATACCTGTGGAGACTTGGGAACAGCCCCTGAGATTCTGAAGTAGGAGATACAAAGGGCCCAAGGCCAGCTACCCCCCAGATGAATAACAGACACTGGCAGCTTCTGAACTGGTTCAAGATGCCTCAAAGGTGATGGGCACTGAAGCACAGCTTTTTCTGGCACCCCGACTGCCAGTACTGTGCTGGATGTTCAAAGGGAAAGTCCCTTCCACATAGTGCCACTGAGGTAAGTGCATCACACCAATCCCACAGCAAGCTTGAATAGAAATCCCCAACTGCCCAGGGATCTTGGAAGTCATCACAAATTGTCTTGAAGGCAAAAAATTTTTTATAAAATTTTAAAAATGAAAGTAGAATTTAAGAATTTAAACATTCTACATCCTGTAACAAAAAAAAAAAAAAAAAAAACCAAAAAAAAACCACACCACCAACACCAAACCCCGACACTCCAACCTTTATGATCAATGTAAGTTATTTTCTTGGCAATTTCTGGGGGGAGGAGAAGAACGACAATAGCACGATGATGTCATCAATAAGAAACAATTTATTCAGGTCACTGGACCTTTCTATTTTCAAAATCTTCATTTGAGCTACTTCGGATCTCTCTTCTTTTTAATTAATGGGATGAATTTTTTTTTTGCCATTACTCTGCAACACACTGATTTTTATTTTTATTTTTTTTTCTTAAGATGATCTTTAATCTAGGGATATTTTTTGACTGAAATTTGCCAGACTTGATAGTCTAACCACAAAAGTACACTTTCATGATCTCTGTGAAAATATACTTTAGTTAGGAAACATGCTTCTGAACATCTCTTTGCAACTTTGCAGTGCTTGAATTTCTCAGGTTATCTGTTCTAGTCATGTAGCATCATGAAAAAGCTGGGGCTATGAACAGCTTTCACTGTAATTATTCACCCTGACATCGAGGGACCAAAATCATAAAAGGAAAGTCCAGAAGGAAATTAATAATTGAATATTCAGTAAAGGGTAAATGGAGTTAAGTAAATAAGGCCCAGGGTAACATATTCAGCACTGCTAAATCTCAGCCTTTTCTGTCTGCCTGTTTCTGACTTTCTCACCCATTTTGGTGTGGTCCTGCTGTGAAATGTGTGGTTTTCCCTAAGGCTAAAAATGCAATGGGAGTGTGGAAGAACTGAAACTGACAGAGGCCAGTGGGATACTGGTTTGGAGTTAATTGTTAGATTGCGACTAATAATAGAAAATATTAGTGAAATTCTTGGAATTTAAGAAGAATCTTGAAGCAGCATAATCTCAGTGAAACCTCCTAATGAGGGAGTGCCATTCATAAAGATATAAATCTCAGTAACAGCATAGCAAATGGTGTAGTTAATAAAATCTGAAAAATCAAAAATATATGTTTACCATGGGGAAAAAAAAATCTCGGGATGATTCTTGAGTTTTCTTTGGTTGTTGTTATTTTTTCCAAAAGCTTCTAAGATTGAATTAAAAAAAAATGCAGTAGTTTTATTATTTTATTTTATTTTATTTTAGTATTCACTGAATCCCCTCCAAGTATTACTGTTCCAGTTTCTAGAGGAAATATAGACATTAATGCAACTTTCAGTGGTGTTCATCTGTTGAATATGGCATTGAGATAGTAAATTATACTCTGAGTTTTATTTACAACTGTCTTAATATTACACTGCAAAGTAGAGAGAAAAAATTGTGCGTAAATGTTAGAGGAAAATGTAGAAGGGAAATTTTTGCTTTCTCCCTAAATCCCAGGAGTCTGGTCTTTCTCCACAGAACACATGGGCATGGCACAGGCCTATGACTGTTGCCTGAATCCCAGGAGCCTGGTCTTGGTCTACAGAACACATATAGACATTGAACAGGCCTGTAACTGTCAAGTTTTATATGCTTTAAAGATGAATAAAACATTGCTGTCGCTCGGTTTGTATAATAATGTATCAACAAGATGTGTGAGATGGGTTTTGCTTCAAATGTGTGGCTCAAGACATCATTGTGCTAACTAAGAAGTTGAAGGAGAGTTTGTATTCTACTTATGAAAATCTTGTATAAAATATTTTTTATATAAAATGAAACTATGAAAATCAATATCCTACCCCTTCTTCACACAAGAGAAAAGGACAAACAAGGAGATTTCTGACCTGAGCTGTTGATCCTGTATTTTCTCTGCAGCAGCAACATGGCATTATATACCATTATATTATTTAAATGTATTTAATTTAAAATAATAAAGAAGCCTACTCAGTACCATTTACACCTACAGTTCTATCCTCTAGATGAATGGAGATGAACAATGAACTTGAATAATGGATTCAGATGTACTGGTAAAGTTTTATCTGAGTAAACTCAACCAAGAAATTGGTGAAACACTTCAACATAAGATCCCACCCACTGATCACTTTGCAGAGTTCCCACAGCAAGCAGCATTTTAACAGGGGAGTGTTGCAGATCAAATAGTTCACTTTCAGATGTCCTTGTAGTGCTATGACTCTAAATAAGGTAAGTATAAAGCTCTTTTTTCTATGTACAGTATTAGATTTCTGTGCTGTTTCACTACAAAAGTTGGGGAAAACCAGTTTTACCAAAACCACCAAACAAAACTAACCGAAATGCAAAAAGTGAAACACTTTTATATGCTCTAAAATAGGAGTATTTCTTCATTTAAGTAACTGTCTGTGCTCTGCTATGGCAACTTCCCTTTGGTCAGCTCTGTATGCCCAAGCTCAGTTTGGATTTGGGAGTGAGCTGGACAATTCTGGTGGAACAGCAGCTTTCATATGTGGCAATCCCATCTGATAACCATAATTATGACTGCTTCTTGAACAATTACATTTCTACCCTTATTCTTCATGTAAAATGGAGTAGTCTTAAGTGTGAAGGGAAGTCAGCCAACATGGGAAGCCCATTTAATGAGAAAAAAAGGGGACAGAGAAACTATATGAAGTATACAAAATCAAAATTACCACAGAAATCACAGGTCAATAGAATTAAATGTTATTACAAATTTGACCTAAATTACACTTTTTTGAATGGGAAATTCAAAATCAGGTGGAATGTATTGTTTCTCTCCCCCCAGTTTCTTTTTCTCCGTTTTAGATTTGGGCCTTAAGAGAATGAGAGAGGTGAAGATCTCCCTTTCTCTGTCTCGCACTCCCTCTGTCTTCTTGCCTTTTTCTGTTACTTGCACCTTCTTCAGCTTTGGAAAACTGACAGTATAGTACAGCAGAAATTACAACTTCTTCACAACTTTCTTTATATTTCCAAACCTGGACCACTGTTAAGAAAATACAGGATGAAGAAGTGGGACTAAGTATGTGTGTGTGCATGCGCATGTGAGGTTTTGGAAGCTCTTTATTTGGCTGCCTTGAGCTGGAGTACACAACATACAGGGAGAAAGACAAGGCAGTGCATTTGTTTAGCCTGCAAAAGAAAATGAGGTGAGATCTAATTGAGGTCTTCCACTTTCTTTAAAAGGAAGTACAAAACTTATGGGGATGACAGAGAGAGACACTTCTGTGAGATGCACAGCCAAACGACAAAAGACAACACTTGGAGTATTCAACATACAAAATTCCAGTTACGTGAAAGTAGAGAAGAGCTCACAGAGATAGTAGTTTACTACCAGAAGAAGCTGCTGAGTTTCACATCCTTTTCATCCAGGCCTCATGCAAGGTCCTGAGTAAACCTACTAAAATTTGAAACTTGGCCTTCTTGAAAAGGAGGTTGGAAGAGAAATTCCTGCAACATGTAATTTTCTGAAATTCTCTATTTTCTCTGACTGTATGCTAAACCAGTGAAACACCAGGAATCTCTGCTCTGAAAAAATGCTACAGCTTTCACAAAAGTGATTCTTCAAAAAAACCTCCTGTTTTATCAAATCTCTGTTATCACAATCTTCCATCCCCTTGCCTCCTGACATGCCCTGAAAAAAAAAAATCACAGAAAATACAAAGAAAAAGCTTTGGACTACTAGATATTATAAGGTGTATAATAATTCCCAAAAGCTGAATTCCCCAAAATCCTAATTTATGAGATTTCAGCTTTCGCACTGATATTTGTCCCTAGTGAAATGTATTTTCCCTTGTGACAGTAAGACTGCACTTTGAATTCCATAATATTTACAGCTGAGTTCAAGCTGTAATTTGAGCTTTCAACTATATTTTAAATATGTATTTAAATCTGTGATCTACTGAAATGCATTCTTATTGATTCACCTGTTGGGTACCCAATTCATGAACATCAATATAATTGAGAAGTCTGTGAAGAGTAATGTGTTTGTTTTATAACAGCTCATATCTTTTATTCCTTATTTATGCAGATCTCCAGTTAGTTTTAACAGATGATTTAAATCTATAGGAGTGACAGGATTGGGAAGCAGATTGCTTTCTTAATAACAGCTATTTAACATCACTTTGATGTTTGAAGGTGTAATGTCACCAATCAGATATCACTGAATATACATATAATGTGTTTTGGAATGTGGTGATACCCACTAAGTTCAGACTGAACACAATTGACCTCCTCTTAGTTTAAGCTTCCTATAAAAAAGACCTATTTTAACCATAATCACCTCAGAAGTAAAAACCCAAACAGTATGGCTCCACAGGCAACACACTAACACTATGGGATATCATGGACTGGATTTACAAGTGCACACATGTTGTTATAAATGTAATTTATCCGTGTGTATATGAACAAAGTTAGTACTGTACCCAAAAGTCCAAGTCCAAGAGATGCATTAAGATTAGAAGTCTTCCTGTTGGCAAGATTTTGCTATATTCCTATACTGTGGCAGATCCAAATAACTTTGGTTTTGCTTTTGGACTTTTGAAATCCTTGCTGCAATGCAGTGACCCTCGAGAAAAAAAGAGAAAACAGAATTGTTTTTTTGCCACAGGAAAGGCAGGAAAATACTGAAATCTAAAAAAAATTACATAAAATAGAAATTATAGAATTATGGGTCTCACAAATAAGCAGCAAATGTGCATATAAGTCTTCTACTTTGAATGTTAATATGAAGTAAAACAACTGCCATGAAAGTTAGGGATTTTAAAACTTCTACTGCTAGAAAAAAGTTCAACAAATATCAAAATTTCAATTGATATGAAGTACAACTTTCCATCTTCTTAATAATAAATACACTCAAGTGAGCAAAACCACAAATATCCTTCATCAGTATAGGTCAGCATAAAGAAATGTGTTATTAGTTAATCTAAAAGCATGGTGGTTTCACAAATATTTCCAAATTGAATGTCTACTTCATTTCTTTATTGATGTTATTTAATAGGTCAGGAAACTACATAATATAAAAATTCATGCAATAAATATTTCCCTGCAATCATACTGATTTTTCACAGAGGCAAGTCACAATTTAAGCTGCATTCTGTTTAATTCTCATCCACAGTAGCCTCTATATACATAGTACAAAAGGTAGGAGATGAGAATAAAGAAAATGTGGTACAAAATTATGGCAAAATTAATATTTTAGTTGATAAGTTCTTAAATATAGTCACATTCAAAATGCTTAATATATATATTTACAAATTGAAAATACCCCTGTTTTACAACTTTTTAATGCAACAATACAGTGATTTTAATTTTTTTAACTTTTCAAATAAATCATATCTGTGAGGAAACAATAAAATCTTAGTTTCTTTGGGGTTTTCTTAGAGGAGGATGTTACAAAGATACTTGCTTTACAAAAAATGTAGCAAGATTATAATGAATCACAATAAAACTGCTTATGTCTTCCATTTTCTATTTCCTTATAAACTTATTTAATATTGATGTAATAAAATAGTTACATTACCTAGCAAGGAATGCCTAACATTAAACAAAATATTACACTCAAATCAATTTATGTTATATCAAATAATAACATAGAACAGAACAAACCTTGTTCCACAGCCATCTGTAGTGAGAGAAGGCCCTGACAACAGTAGAACCAATGGTGACCTCACTGTGCAAAATGGAAATTTGGATACCAGCAAGTAGGGATGGTCAGGAATTCTTCAATAAAAATTTATCATGATAAAAAGCTGATTCATCCAAGCTAAAACTTTTCTCTGGAACATTTCTGAACACACTTTCATCAAGAAGTGTTTCTTCAGGTCCAAGATAAGATACTGTCCCAGAAATTAAGCTCACATTTCCATGACAACAGGGAATCCAGTACCTCCAGTGTAAGAGAGGTAGCTTCCACCAGGCAAACCTAGGATTTGGAAACACAGCTCCAAGCTCCTCTGTGGACCGCCCAGACAGACCTCTGTCTGCCAGCTGGGTTTACATTTTTGCCCAGGCATTCCTGGAGTGTGCCAAACATGCCTGGCACCCCTAACTCATGGAAGCAAAATGAGCTGGATGCAGCCAGAACGTGCTGGGTATTCTGCACAAGCATGAATGTATTCACTGGGAGATTGACAGTGTCTCCAGGACTTTTGCATCTCCTGGCTGCAAAGGCTCATACACAGGTGGCGTGAGGAGGATGCAGAGGAAAATCCAGATCTATGATAGATCCAAACACTAGCTATTCTAACTACATAAGGTTTTAAGAATGTGGACAACTAGCATTGTCAATAAATTCCTTCCAAGAAATGGCCTTCTAGCCTCTAACCAGCATGACCAGATAATGACATTTGTCACTTATGTCTGTTGGCACTGTAAGGTTTGGTGTTTCAAAGGTGGAAATACACTCCTTCAGAAATTTGGTGCAGACTCTGTTTCATTTCCATGTAAATGATGTGTGACATATAAGTAGGGATCTCCCAGCTTTGAGTTTGCTGCTGTTGTAGGCCATGCAGAAGTATTTTTACCCTCCTAATCCCAGCAGCTATCTCCATAATCTGGTAATAAAGCCAGCTCCTGAGAATGAACGGAGGAGTACAAATGAACTAATATTTATAATCTTTAAAATATTAAAAAGAAAAGATTATTTATCACCTTTACCTTTTTGATTTGTTTGTGACTGTGAATAATGTGAGTCTCTAGTAGGAAAAAAATGCAACTATTGCTAATGTCTCACTGCAAGCAGTTAGACTGCATCTGAAAGCAGATTGCCCTATATAATTTTCAGATGGGCCATTTAAAGATTAATGTTATGAATTTTCCATGACTTCAGAGCACTGAAAATCTAGATGTCTTGTATACATTGCTTGCAGGTTTATTTCTGGTGTAAGCATGTAAACAAGAATGTGACTAGTGTTAAGAACAAGAAAAACCTATGTGAGAATTGTTCAATTTGCACTATTCCTCTGCAGTGCTTCTTAGGAGGCCTGAGTCCCTTCTGCTTCTGAGAATTTTAACAATTTGAGTACTAAATGAACAAGTCGAATTTAGTGTAGTTATATCATGAGAAAAAATAGCCTTATCTCATGGGGGAGCAGTGGAATATTGTGCAGGGACCATTCCCCTGACATCAACTGTGTTTGGCAGATGGTGCTGTCAGTTCAGGTCTGTGTTTATTCTATCATGCATGTGGTAGCATATTTTAAAATGTACAATCTCATGTATTATCTATGGGCTAAAAGCATGCAACACAAGCGGGACTATATCACAGGAGTTAAACTTCTGTAAACAACTAGCAGCGGTTGTGTAAATGCTATTTTCTTGACATAAATAACAGAAACATATGGCCAGAGACAGGAAGTGGGTGATACCTGGATAGATTGATATCCTGCTAGACAAGTGGCTGTATTTATGACATGATTCTGCTTGACAGTGAAAGAGGAGGGGAGGAGAGCTAATGACTTTTTCATGAACTCTCTGACAACATACATTTGACCACTGAATAGCTTTGCTCAACAATCTGATTCTCAGCATTGTTGTTAAACACGTTCAATGAAGATGAAGAAATATTGGGGTCAGTAGTGGAAGGTAAAACTCTTATTTCCCGTTTTCTTAGGGCAGCTTGTATTGGAACAACATTGTTATTCCAATACTTTAGTACCCACATGATTTCCAAAGACTATTCTTTTCCTGGAGAGTGCATGTCATATGCTAGCAGTGTCCTACTATAAGCATTTTTTTTCTGTTATGGCCTGAACTTTAAAGTGAGATGTTTAATACCACAATACCTATTTAATCATCTTCCTTCCTTTCTATTTCCTGATAATAGTCCTGCCTACAATAAGTTTGAACCCTTCAGCATACAAATCACCTCCTTGCATTTGAATGTTACTCATTGAACATTACTGAATCATAGTAAAACACAACTTCACTACATGTGACTCCTCTGCAGCATTTCAGAACAGTGATATATGACGTTTCTTGTATCTGAGCTATCCTGTTTTCCAAATTTATCCAGTTTACAAAAACCCACAACAGTTTCTGACAACTAGATGAGATTTCTTCCATCTCATTATAAATGAGGGCCAGACTAGGTTTTCTGGCACATTTATGTAACTGCTCTTCACTCTAATTCTGCCCTTAGCAATAAAGATTCAAGTTGTCTTCCTTTCAGCATGTCCCTGTGTCTACAGTCTATCATAACTTCCTGAATTGTTTGCTTACTTGCTTTAAAATGATGCTCATGATGCACTACTACTCATAATCTCCTCTAGATCACTCTTACAGTTTTAACAGGTCTTCAAGGCCAAATAAGGGTAAGATCAAATTTGGATTTTGTGACTGAAACTGATGGATTATTCTCCAGTCAATATTAGATCAACAACTCCTGCAGAAAAGTGTTTGAACATTACATTTTCAGTCTTCTTTATATATTGCTAAAATAGGAAAAAGTCAAAGAAGGATATATACAAGCAGAAAAGTTCACTTGTGGTGAGAAAGTCATCAGGAATAGTTCCTAAACAAAAAGATTCAGAAGGAAACTATCTTTGGGAATAAATGTACTTTGGCAAAGCAATTCAAACAAAAGACTGCTTCCAGAACTGACCCTGAACTTGCAGAGCATGAAAAGGAAGCTGTTGAAATCCTACTGTCCTGAAGCAAAATCCTAGAACTTTTAAGGTAAACTACTTTTAAATGAAGCAAAATAGTGTCCAGCATGCCTGAGGTTCAAACCACCCTTTTCATCCGATTCAGAACATTACAGCCATCTGGAATACTCAGTCATCTTTTCCTGTGTTTCTGTGCAAGGGTCTGATGAGCTCTGTCTCACAAGGGACCTCCGAGGGAAGCATTCCCGTTATTTACAGTACCCCAGTTGTTAAAATACAGACCCACCATGTGGGAGGCCAGAGCTCAGATTCCTACTTTGGTTCAGCAGGCATGTCTCTGTGAAGTGCCTCATCAACACCAAATAGCGTATTCCAGGAAGTCTGCCTGTTTGTCATATCCTCCCTCCGCCTCTCTTCCACTGTGCTCAACATCATTAAACATCCACTGGTGCAGCAACTCAAAACCCAATGGTTTAGGAGCCCAACAAGCAATAACTCATGTTTTCAGCCATGTTACAATACATATTTAATTACTTATATAAAATGTAATTATCAAGAAAATGCTTTTTGCCAGTCCTACTGACTATTTGCTGGATCCTGACATTTAATTTAAATAGAGAAAAATAAGACTAAAGATTAATATTAAGAGCTGTGGTAATCATCCTAGGCTATATGCAGCATTTCCAAAAGTCCAATGGCCAGGTCTTTGACACGTTGAGAACATTTTTACTGTACACTCTTAATGTGGCTTTTCAAAGCAAAAGAAAAAGAAACTGCCCAGAATTTCTAGACAGCAAGTGGGAAAGTACCACAAAACAAGAGAGATTCCTAGATGTGGCTTTCACCATTTCCCCATTATGTCAATCCTTAAATTCTAGACCACAAGAGCTAGAAATCAGATATGTCCCTGTATTATAATTTATAATGCTGAGACATTTGCTTAATGCCTTCTGGCTTGTATCAATCTACAGTTAATAAAATGATATTTAGAACTATAATTAGCAGATAATCACCTAGTCACCACCTGCTGATAACTGGTCATAATTTCAACATCTGAGCTAGGGCTGATTCCTGAAAAAATGTTGCGTGAATCAAGAATATTTACATGCACATTAATAATTATATTCTTGGCATCTCAAACAGTCTGCATGTAAATGCAGAACAACAACAAAAAAATCCACTTTTCCCACAGAGTTCCTCATTATGTGCTTCAATGGGAACATTTAATCATTTCTAAGACATTGGGGAAAACCAGCAGAGGCACAGAGACTTTCCTTGAATGTGTGTTGTTGTATCATAGTTGTAAACAGAACGAATCACTCATGTAGCTTAGTGTCCACAAACTGAGCAAAGCACCTGCACAGGGAAGTGCTGGCAAACCCAACTTGTCATCCCCTGCTACTTTCATAGAGGCCCCTCGAGTGCTTTCTAGAAAACACACACACAAAAAAAGCGGAAACATATGCTCATGCAGAGCTTGAAACTGGAGGGAATGTGCAGCAGTCTATTAAACACATAAAGGTTGATTTGCTGATTTCTTTCTGTTGCTAATTTCTCTGCTTCTTGGATCCTTTCACTGTATGTCTGACTGCATGGATTGATCTGGTGAATAGCAAAGGGAATATTCATTATATGTGAGAAAATTATGTTGCTTGCTAGGATTCCTTCAAAAATAAAATTATTTTTGAGGATTGTCAGCATAAGAGACATCTTCATAGTTGTACAGATAGGTGTTCTTTTTTTTTTCTCCTAGCTTAGTTTTACAGAGAAATATAAGACAACATACACCAAAATGTTTCTGGGGAACTGATCACATTCAGTTGCTGTATACGAATCTGAAAAAGTATTCAGACTCTGACAATGACATATTGCCAATAATGGTTCTTAATTTGTGTTACTGTGAATCAATAGAAAATTGACCCTAAAATGCTGGGTGGGACAAGTATCACACTGAATTATCTTTCTTCACCACCTCAGTTTTTATACATGACTCATAAATTCATTTTTTTTTCTTAACCATAACAACCTTGAGCTATTATAAGTAGTTTAGAGAGGCAGCTTGATGTAGGGTTGTTCACCTCAAAAGCAGGAGACTCTTCTTTTGTGTGGGGAAGTACTAGGGCTGTACCAACTACCTGTCAGGCATTATGTCTGCAGATCCTTTCCAGCTCTTTCATGTTAGTAGAGCTGACATTAAAAAAAAAGCTGCAGTGAATAAGTAAATTAGCCCAATAATCAAGCTGTGGAAAACCTGCTGGCCACAGCATAATCTGCCCCAAGATGTGCAAAGTTTGGTGAAATTCCGGCATACATGAAATCTACCTGTGCAAACCAGAGATGCATTTCCATAAAGTTTTCAAGTCATGAGATGCTTACTGTTTCTTTACACTGCACAATAAATATGCATAGGTAGACATTTTGACAATGTTAATATCCTACATAAAAACAAATAACAGGAAAGGAAGAAAAAGACACCAAAATTCAGAGCAACATTTTTTTAAATTTCTATGTACAGTTTTTGAAAATACCTTTTATTACTCTTTTTACATTAATTTTCATGAGAATTTTCCTTCATTCTTTTTTGGTTTTCAAGAGAGTATCAGGCTGCTTTTTACTTTACCTGAATAAAGATCTTAAATGTATCATAAACGCAGTCTCTTTTCATGACATTTAAAAATCCTCTGGAGTCGAAAACAGAATACTTTAGAGCCATTAGCAGAAAACTGCTTAACTACAAATGGCCTGGTTGGTATATAATATGCTTAATGTTAAAGCTGTTCCCAAGGTAAACATTCTGTAGTGGCTTTACAAATAGTGCATAGTAAAAAAATAATGGGATGTGTAATTGTTCAGTCATCTGCACAATATAAAAGTTAAGTATCTTAACCATACACAGAATGCATTCAGGCCCCTTAATGTTAAATCTGGTGTCTTTTGCACTTTGTATCTGTTGTTATAAAACAAGGAGAAAACAAGCAGTCTGCAGAGAATCTGATGCAATGCTTTCCCATATGTCAGTCTCTGGGACAAGGCCATGTTAATGTATGAGTGGTCAGCTCCTTTCATATACTACTAATGTACTGGAAAGTCTTCCGCACTCGGTGCTTTCCTTCACGTCTCAGGACATCTCGTGGTAGAGCACTTCCCCACGCAGAACAATATGGCCTTCTCTTGGAAAAGCCCTCTGGGCTGATCACTGTCAGGTTATGTTATGTTTTAACAGTAGGCACTTCAATGCTAGTTTTGTGCAGAGTTGTAGCAGGAACAAGAGGTCTAAACAAACAGAAGGGCCACTAGAGCCCTTCCATTTATCATTCTTACCTGACAGAAACCCCTATCTATTCCCTAGCTTTGCTGAAATTTACACGTTATTTTTAAAATGTCTGCTTTTAAAAAGTAACTACCCTTGTACTTGGCCCTTCTGCATAGTCATTTTCTTCCTTACTGTTTAGATAAGTCAGTCTGAGAAATTTGAAGGAGAATGTAAAATCAGTGGTATCAGTCTGAAAGGTTCTAACATAGCCTAGGTAAATATTATTAAAAATAATGGTGTTAAGACTTGCATGGCACCTTTTAGTTATGAAGGTGTGAATTAATTAGTGCTCACATCACAACACCCCTGTGAATTGGTCAAGAATTATGATAGCAAATATTCACAAGAAGAAACAGATATAAAGAGAATATAGTGTTGCCTAGGTAACACAGGGAATGGCAAAGGTGGGATTTAAGCCCAAAGGTGTGGGTTTTTTTCCAGTGTTCATTAAAAACATTCCCTCCTTAATAACTGAGAGTGTATCATCAGTCCATCTTAAGTGAGCAATTGCTTACCATAAGGGTTGGGATAAACTTTCCTTAAACACATAGCTTAAGATGCTCCTTTAGCACAAATTCTCAGTGTAAGTCTGTTCAGGTAACTAAGAACATACTCAAAAACTAGCCACAGTATTTTCCCACTATCTGTTTGCCAGCAACAATGGCAATACAGTTTGGAAAGGTATTTTTTTAGAGTTTCAGATTGGGTTCACTGCCTTTCTTCATGCATCTCAAGTCAAGTATTATTTCAGTATTCATCATTCAATATTCAGCATTTCTGTGTTTTGAATGAACCTTCCCCATGTGATCGTAAAGGGACTTGTCTCCCAGGACTGAGATGGGAAAGACATATCCCCAAGAAGTACTGGCAATATGTTAAAAGAAATGCAAAATATTTTACATGGAAAAAGAACATTAAGACAGAACTCTGTTGGAGTGATTTATTTAGAAGAACTACTTGGACCAAACACAGAAGGTCTTTCTGTCTGACGGTAATGAGACATGTTTTGCTCACTTTCAGAAAGGGTTTGGTTTGGTTGGGTGATAATTCTAGTAAAGGGTGAGAGAAAATTTATGGGTCTGAAAGGAAGATTAGTAACATGGGAAATTCTGTATGAAAATATGCTGCATTTTTTGGGAGTAATGCTGTTTTGAGGGAAAAGTGATTAATTTCCTGAGAGTTGCAAGGCACATCTTTAGTTCGGAGAAGGATGATGATGGAGAATGTAAAATACTTCAGTGAGTTTGTGAGGAATATGTGGGATTTAAGCAAGAGTTCAGTCTGTGAAATTAATGGGGAATTGGTGGCACAGGGGAAGGATTAAATGCACACAGTCATGGGATTGGGACCTGAGAGGTTCTAAAAGATTGCATTGGGAAGCATCACTTGGGTCATTGAGTCATTCATTCACAATCCCAGCTAACTATGAGATAGATGTTTATTTTAGATTTATCCACATAATTTCTATTCTGCTTTCTTCCACCTATCACATTTCCCAGGACCAAAGGCAAATAAAGATCTTCAGGAAAAGCCTCAACTACAGAATGCCAGAGAAAGGACCAGAGGGTGTTAAGGTCACCTCCAACAGCTATGTCCCTGTATTATCAGGGAAGCAGTTAAATAAAACTCTCAAGTGAGCCTAGAAAGCAAGCACTATGCTCCATAGTACAAAAATGCGTCGAATTTCAAATAAAGGAAATCCTTCTGTGTCGAGTCAAACCAAGTGGCCACTTTACTCTGGATAAATGAGACAGATAAAATAGTATGGCACTGAACATTAATTGCAGTAGAATAAGAGTAAAAGCATCTGCATATCCTTCCTAAAACTTTTCTCTAGTTGTGGTCAATTTCCAACATTTCATAAAAAAGAGAGCTTTCCATCCTGTAAAAAACTTGTTTGCCAAGATATGAAAATATTCCTTCCTTGACACTACTGTGCACCACAATAACACAGAATCCAACTTCAGAAGGCTGAAAATTACTCCTTTATTTTTGGGATGTGTCTCCTTTGTATACTTTTTTACACAGACCAATTTTGATGGTGACAAGAAGACAAACTTCTTCAATGACATTGGTCAGACCAGAGGGATGTTAAGAAGTCCCTCCTAGGAAAAGGAATGAAAACAAAGTACGATCTACAAAAACACTTCTCTTGTTTGCAGAAAATTCCCTGGGAAAAGAATTTCAGAAAACCAAAACATCTCAGGCTAGAAACCAGGGCTACACTTCCTTACTTCCTGGAAGGTGTATGAGACGTGCAAGGCACAATAATCATTCAGCCTATATGCAGTGTAAACAGGCAGCACTTATGTCAACTCCCTGGACACATTGGATACCTAATAATTCCTATCACAAACCTAATCTCTTCCCCCTCTCCCCCCGCCCCCCCCCACCTCCGTATTCTCTTTTGCAAGTTTTAAAATCTTTCCTTTCTATCACCATCTTACATTGAGTTCCTACTGCACTCTCCTATTTGGGAACTAAAAAACTAATTTCTTGGATGGTTAGATATAATCTAGTTAGCAAACTAAATGCATTTGGAACCAATTTGTTATAACTTCTCTTATGTTAATTTAATTCTTTTATGTAAAACTCTTCTTCCTCTTGAATATTTAGGTTTGTGTTTCTGAGTTATTACATTTCTTCCAAACCTTCTTATATTACCTCTAAAGAAGTTAGGTATTTTTAATCTGTCTTCACGAAAGAGCTACTGCATGATCCTAATAAGTCTTTCCTGCATTTAGCTCTGTATTTCCTGAATACAGATAAATAGTTCTGGATATAATGTTCCTAAAGAAGTCTTTTGTCTGTCTTCCCTCATGGTACAAGTAAACCTGGTCTATGATAAAATAACCCGGTCTGATGTGTTCTGAAACTTGCCATTCTTTTTCACAACCCCGTAGCATTTGTTGCATCCTTACATACACACAAGTTTTCCTCCATTTCGTTAGTTTCCAACTGATAAGACCAAAACTCCCAGACTTGTTGTCTGGACTCAAGCACATCCCAATGTGTTCTGTGACAATAACTTCCATTTTGCTTCTGTCACTGAACAGTTAAGCTACCAAACTCCTCTGAGGTACTTTTACACCCTAAGTAATGGCAATAACTTATTATTGTTCCAAAATACCACAATTGCCCCTAAAAATCAAAATATTCTCTGCGACTAGGAAATATGTGTGCTTCTTTTCAGCATGCAACTGCTATTTTGCACCATATTTTCTAGGGCAATGAGTGCACAGCACTCAGGCATGAGTGTGCAACTCTGACAAAATGCTCTTTCAGCCTTGAGTCAAATACAAAGTTTGAGTGACAGTAGTGTATAAATCCAAACAGATGAGGTGAATAAAAAACAATAGTGAGAAAATTTTGATTGACAGATGCACCTCAGTGACTACTTCTACTCTTCCAAAGGATTTTGTGCACAGATTCTGTGGTTGGGATTTGGAAGCCAGCAGGGGATCATTTGTAAGTTTTAGTCTTTTTGATCCCTGACCCAGTGGGCAAGGAAAGACATGTCAGGAAAAACACTGTGTTTGGGGGAGCAGCTAAGTACAAGATGCTTAGTACCAGTTAGTCTGATCTAAATATTGTTTTAGGATTTCAGCTGACCAAGATGTTGTCCTATTCATGCTGTTTAATGTGCAATAGGATTAAAGGCATGCATAATCTGAGCATGTATGAAACCCTTGAGACCCACTTGAATGGCATGCTGAGGCTTTTGGCTCAGATCCTGCCCAAGAGGTATTAATTTGGGTATGAATCAAATGAGGCTGGGAACTGGTGCAGTTGTGCTAGTTACTGCTGTAAATTAAAGTCTCTCAGCTCTAATAAAGAATGTAGTCCAACTTGTGAGAACGTGTCATGATGGACAGTGTAGTGCTATTCACTGTCTAGCAGGTCTGAAGCTCTGCCAGCGGAGATGATTTCAACGTTGCCAAATATTCCACCCTTCCCTCAGTGCTTCTGTCCCACAGACCTCAAGCAGCCTCCCAAGTCTCTCCTCTCCTTAGTCTCCTAAGAATGTTTTTTGGTAATATAGCAAAAGAAGCACAGAGGATTTGAGAGGTATAGTAAATAATCAGGAGACAGATTGAAATGTCTTTTGCCCAAAGTGGTTGTTAGAACTTCCAAGAAAAGAAATTACTTATGAGTGATGGGTTTCCAGTGTATTGGTTTAGAGATTAGAGATTGGAGCTCTTGGGCTGAAGTTCCTGTCTCCTCTGACATTTAGCCCTGATGGTACCTGTGGGGTGAATGGTGGAAACTGACTGCACCAGTGACTGGGTCTGTAAACAGTAGACGGGAGAGGTGACTGCCAGCTGATACAAGACACTTGGCAAATGAAAACAAGATGTCACCAAAGGAAACAGTATGCAAGTCAAGGAAACAAGTTCCCATATGTCCTTTATGTACAATATTTAATCCAGAGTTTCAGAAAGAGGAAAACTGGAATGCTTTGACAAGATTAGAGGAATTCTACTCTTACCTGATTTCATCCTCTTTCTCTGAGACAGCAGCGCTGACATTCACATAGCGTGGGGCTTTCCCAAATTGTTCAACTGCCTTTTTAATAGAATAATTTAAACCCCCAAAATTGTTCAAAATTTTATTTAAATTATGAACACTTTTAACTGTGAAGTATACCATATATCTCAGGAGATCAGAATTACCCTAAGGAACAGAATAACGAGCTTCCAAACTGATGTCATGAATATACATTTTGCATGCTTTCTTTTTCTCTCAGTTCTATGTGGAATCAGCATTTCAGTTATATAAGAGAAATATGTGCTGTTATCAAAGCATATATTAAATTTGAGGCAAGTATTTATTTAAAGTAAATAGCAGACAACATTCCAATGTCCAGTAAAAACTAATGTGCCCAACTACATTTTAATTATTTTGTGGTTACTCATAATCCAAACTGAGAAAATAGAGCTTTAAAAATTGTTTAATGAGGAAATTTTAATTGAGTACAAATAGTACACATGTATCTAAAACCTGCCCAGGAAAGTTTAAAAAAATCAATGAAAGAGAAATTTTAAAATTAAATACTACTAATAAAACAACACTATGTGCCCCTATTTGATATCTTAATTTTGATATAAACATTTCATTCTGTAGAGTCATATTCAAGCAGGTTGATGATTGCAAGTTCTCTTTGAAATACAAAATTCCTTTCAACTCTGGATACTAAGTCAGACTTAACAGGACCTAACAGGACAACAAATCAAATCTTAACTAGAATACCCATTTGATTTTTTCACCAGTTTTACTGCTATTTTATATTACGAAAGTTTTACTGTAAATTTTAAGTGAATTACATCTAGGAAGTAGTGAAAGTTTTTTATCTTCCAGCAATTATTTTGATGCTACTTAGAATGGGGAAATTTTGTTACATGTGGTGAGGACATAAAGGTAATATTTTGGGCAGGCATTTTCTATACCTAAGAAGAACTTAGGTGAGACAAAAAATTTGACCATATTAAGCAATTTTGTTAAACTGTTAAAATACCGGGTGTTGTCTCTGATAATAGGTATCTATGTTCAAAATAAGTACGTTAAAATAGAAAAAAGGTTTAAAAAAAGCATGCATGAAATTAGTTTAGTTAATCAAAGGAAAGAAAACTAACATAGATGAGCATATTTGCTCTAGATAATGAATAGCACAATGAAGAAAGACTTCGAGGTAGGGAAAATGCTTTCACTGTATTAATCCTAATACTGGAATATATAAATTGTGTCCTAGTCCACTTTTTTTATGCTAGGACTTGTACTTCTGTAATCTCACACCATTAACATTTACTTAAATAAGTGTTATTTCTTTGAAAGGCATGGACCTTAGATCTTATTCCAGCTATCTTATGAGAAAGGATTTAGATTATGCATGAGAAAGGACCTAGATGTGCAGGATGCATTTGATGGATACTCAACAGGACCACTTGGCTGAATCTAGCTGATTCCTAAGCCTGTAGCCTTTAACAAGGTGGTAACTCAATATTAAGGGACAAGAAAGCCTAGTCATTTTGGCTAAGAAAAAAACCCCACCTACCAGCTTACCTAAAAACAAAAATTGACCTGATGAACACCATTTACACTATTTAGAGTAGTGCATGTGAAGAAAAGGTCTGAGGAAATCCAAAGGAGCTCGACAAAAAGACGACTTGTAAGCAAACACAAGCAAAACACTAAAATAACTGTTAAATAAGAACATTATGTGACTCGACTTGAATATCCTTGTTGAATTAGCTCTTCTTTAGGTGAAGGAAGATTTTTTTATTTCTCTTAAAACACAAAGAGTTTCTAAGATGAAAGACCTCTGACAGTTTATACCTCACAGGTGAAAATTAATTCCAGTTACATTAAAAGAAGATGATTTCCTCTAAGGAAAATTAGGCTCAACACACTGGTTTTGAATGTAATAAATATATTAGGAACAGTCCTATCATCTTGACAATGGCGTTTTGAAAAGAGGTAGCCTTGCTCATCTCAGAGGAAGGCCATAAGTTCAACAACGCTCAAGAGGGGCTTCCAAAACATAGATATCTTAAGGACAGTGCCATTCTGCCTTCTTCCCTCAGATAACCTCTAGGGAAGAACAGCTTGAGATATCAGACTTGAGCATCACATTATGTTTCTTATCAGCTGCTTCAGCTGGCTCCTCACTTCACCTGTGGGTGTTCAGGATTGCTTGCTGATCAGTCCATGCCCTTTAGATAGATATTAGGAACATTGGGTTTTAATTGTTGTCTGAGGGCCAGACACTGAAAAGTTAGGTGCTGCTTTGATTAATTTGTAGGTGTTTAACATCATTAACTGGATTTAATATATGCAACACTTAACATTTATCACACCTGAATCCTCCCATGGCTTTATCTAGCATACTATAGAAAGTGCAAAGTAGCCAAAAGCAAATAAAAATAGGATCCAGAAAACAAAATATAGTACCATATTGTAATACTCTGTTCCCACAAAATCTCTGTCAAAGCACTGTGAAGTAGCCTGAGAAATAAAAGAGTGAAAAATGATTTTTTTAAGCAACATACCGTATTAGCAACTGCTGTAACTTGTCTTCATAGATCGACCCTCAGTAATGAGAACATAAGAAAAGAAAATAAATTGTTACTGTAGCACCAAAGTAATTAAAGCCATTTTACTTATTACTAACTATTTACTTAGGGAAATTATTCATTTTATCAGGAACAGAATAACCACAATTCAATAATTGCATTCTGTGCAAAGAGCAACTGGTAGCACAATAAGACCTTCCTATTTAACTGTGTAACAGGGGCCCAGGAACATAACTGACAACATTATTCTCTTAATGTATAAAATATATACAGAAAACTAGGTGCCTGTTTTTTCAAATGCTGGGTAGTTAAATTACCAACACTGTATCATCTGCAGCTAATAACTAATCCCATGGGAAAACCTCAGCATAAATCCAGATACTACCACACCAGCTCTATACCTCAGTACAATTCCTCAAATCCTCTCTTGCAAATCCCACCTAAACGGGTTAGTCCTGCAGCAGTGTGTTTCTGGAAGGAAAGGGGGATAAGGACCACAACAGGGACAATTTTCTGAAATGGCAGGTTTCCCTCTGTTTTCCAGTTTAAATCTAGAGGATTTCAGGTTTTTAACTGCTCTATAAATTGAAATTTGTCCAAGACAGCATATAAAGAAAGGGAGTTGGGGCAGAAAATAATCCTTTCCTTGTCTGTTTGAAGAATCAGATGTAATTTTTATCTAAAGAAAAGAAATGAAACAGCAAACAAGGGGACAAACATTTATGGTGCTTTAGTTCAAGACTGTACTTAAGAAGCCAAATACCTGCTCCCTGTTAGTCTTGATTCCACTGTTCTCAGGTCATGGCTTTAACTGAAACTTGGTTCTCTAATGTGACAAAGGTATGGATGACTGTTGCATCTACATGGATTATGGAAAAAAATGTAGTCCATTCTATGGAATTTGATATTTTCTTTTTTTTTTTTTTTTCTTTTTTACATCCCACTCTCTTCCCCATGAAGAGAAGAAATTTACTGGGTCTGAATTATTTGTCTTCCATTACAAGGTATTTCAAAACACTGCTTTTTGAAGAAGTCCTATTGCCTGGAACATCCAGTGTGTATAAATCTGTGAAATACATACAAACATCTGCTTTGGAATAGATCTGCAGGTATATGAAACACCCAGCAGCAAGTAATATTTAGAAGATGATTTACTATATTATTTTGGAATGTCTCAACCTCAGCATCATTGATCCTGATAAACTCTGAAATCGTGATATAGTTAATGTGGGAATATATTAACAATATGCTATTATGTGTGCACAGGCACAATAAACACATTATATTTTATTGTGTTAGGTGTGTTAAATTCTCACACATACTCTGTAGCTATGGACATTATTGTACAAATACATAATAAACTATGGTAAGTAAAGGAAAGAAAATAAAAGTATAGCTTTAATTCTGGGGAGGCCTCTTGAATCATTCTATATTTTTTCGTCTTCAAAACCAGCTCACAATTATTTGTAAATCATCTTATCATCACTGGAAAAAAATCTTCAGATTTCCCCCCTCCAGCTATTATATGGTTGAACTTTAAGGGAAAAAAAAAACAAAATAAAACAACCCTTTGTACATTAAGCATCATTTTAAAGTGAATATCTACACTAAAATTTTCTATAACTTATATTACATTCTGAATAATTTTATTTCTCTTTTTTTTTCTGTGAAAATATATTTGCTTCTCTATCCTGAAATATAAAATGTTGTTCATAGTTGCTTAAATAATATCCATAATGAAGAAGAGATGTATCTTTGTATTTAACTATTCCATACTGAAGTGTTGAGTATACATTTATTTTCAAGGTGAAGTCAAAATAACTTTATTACCAACAAAACTTCTAATGTAGCAATTAGTGGATGGAGAAAGGTACAGACTTGTGAACAAATACCATGAGCCATATCTTAGTAAATTAAGTATTACAACATTTCAAAACACTATTTTCTTGTTATCATGCACAAAATTACTTGGTATTTTAGTCATAGTCAAATATTTTAGGCACTACAGAAACTATCAGAATACTTTGTACAGTATACCCTCTCCAAAAATGTCTGTAAACCTGTAAAATAATGTCATGTGTCACAGAAAATGTTGAGTTTTAGGCCAGCATGATTCCAGTGAAGCCAAAGTCAAAATAACTTATAATGGAGGAATTAGGTTTGACTTCTACTATAGTTTCTAACAGTAATCCATTTTCTCTACTAGTTCACTTCCCTTTCATTAATTACATTACAGATTAAAACAATCAGTAGGGAAAAAAAATCCCATCCAGAGTAAATTTTACTTTGTTTCCATTTCTTATTTCAGCCTATAACTTTAGATATAATTAGTTATACTAAAGCTCTGAAGAATAAGGCTGCCATTAACAGTGATTTAGCAAATGCTTTCGAATTTTAGTCTTACACTACATAATTATACTTACATGAAATATAATTAATGAGGAAAATGTCTCAGATGTGTGGGCTAGGAAGGCAAATATAACTATCCTTTATTGTGCCTTCAAGGTTAGAATTATTATAGCACTTATAATTTTATTATAATTACCCATAATGGGACTCCACATGCGTGATACAGTCTACATGCTTTTGACATTAGAAGTTTTCAAAATGCCTCATTAAGTATTTTACTCTATATTTATGTGGTTTTCCTTCACCTCCCATTTTTGGTGGCCATCTATTTCATGTAAAAGCATACAAACTTATTTTAAAAATGCTACCATTAAAGATCATAAAATAATTACAATGAATAGATATTAAGATGTCACAGCTGTATAACCTATTCCTTTTATGTACTCCCATGCTGAATTGTTTTATGACCTATCATAAACCTATTAAACTACTGGTAATAAAGGATTGTAATTAGTGATAAAACCTTGTTGCTTACTGAGCCAAGACAGTCATCCTTACTTTGGATTTTATTGAAAGTAATCAAGATGAAACCTTCAGCAATGTCAAATAACACCTTCAGAGAAGAAGGTTGCATTTTGGTAGAGATTGCCAGTATTTAAGCTTTTTCTGTAGTTTACCTGCACTGTATATTGCAGACTGAGCTTGATTAACTCTCTTCCCCTCCATCCTTTTCCCCATGAACTTGCACAGAAGAATGAGAAATATAGGATAAATGAAGCCAAATAAGCTTGGAACACAGTTTGACTTCAGTGGCTTTCCATTTTGCTATTGTATAACGCATGTAGAATGCTGTCCACAACCTGTTTCTTGGCAGGATTCAACAAGGGCTAAAGCAAAGTAGAAATCCTTAGAAGTGAGCTCTGACTGAAACAGAGAATCTAGTTAAGGAAAAAAAGCATGCAAGGCGCTGAACAAAATGTGTGACCTTTTCAGTTATCAAATCAAATTAACTTTTTTCCTAGTCATACTGGGCTGAATGCAAACATAGCTTCCAAAGGCACAAAAGCCACTGCTTTAATCTGCACAGTATCATCAAGTCCCTCTTAACATTTGTGTGTTGGCCTTCTAGAATACATTAATTTTGCCAGCATGCTCAGATGGTTGGTTCTTGATGTATCCTGGTGAAAGCTGACATTTTCACTTCCCTTAATGTAAATTTTCTGTAGCTTAACCTCAAAATTCCGGGTGGAGTAATTTTCTCAGAATCTAAGAAAATGTCTTTTACCATTTTGGCATGGAAACAGTATATGGATGAGACTGGGTGAAGTGAAAATATAATGCTAGAGATTAAACCCAGAAATCTGTATTCCTGTCTCCACGGCGTAGCTACAGTATCTTGCACATTTTGAAAACTGGAAAGGAGGGGGGAGGGGAAGAAATCAAACAATATTCACTTTGTCTTTGTAGCACTGTATTTCACTCTGCAGTAAACTGGAAAGACAGAGCTCTAAGCACCGAACAATTAACCCTCCGCTAATTCCCCTTCTATCCTACAAAATAAAGAATACATCAAAGACAGAAGAACAGGTATCTTCTCTCCCATTCTTCTCAACATGGATTTATTTGTCCTAACTGGACTTTTAAACCTATTGTCCTCGGCTTTTCACAGCACTGAATTGAGCAATAGGGAAACTATAGTAACCAATAATCTGTTTCACTTCAATGGAAACTATGTATCTTGGTGGATAACAAAGCCTGGGATAAACACTAAAAACCTCTGACAGGGTTTGGAGGGGGAGAGTATGGTGTCTGGACTGTCAGGTCACGTTTTAGCCAGCCTTCACCTATAGGCAACAATTATTAGGGTATTCCTCATTTGTTCTTCACTAAGGAAATTCTTCAAAGGTGCTTAATGGTTACCTCACCTCCATTAAAATTCACAGTATTCTGCGCAGTTAATTCAGCCATATGCAGAGGTGTGTGCATGCTAATCGCTTTTAGTCACATATACATTAAGATTATCTGCACCAGGCTGCTTTTTGAAGGGATGCCTCCTCAAGGAAAGCTGGTAAAACTTTGTATAGTAATATTTGTAGTCGAGTCAACACAATACACCTCTCCTTAATTCCCATAAAGATTTTAAATCTCCCATTTCAAAGGGAGCAGGGGGAAAGTGTATTTGGTATCCCCCATGCAATTATAAATCGGAATGAAAACAAGTCCAATATCCACTTAGATATCAATACGACCAAATAATTTTACATTGCTTAAGATCTACACGAAATCAAGTGCACCCACGGCTGATCACTTTTGGAAGTAAATCAAAAAGCCTCTTCCTCTATTTTATTTTTTATCTTAAATGTATCCAGAGTTTTATAGCTAAATACAAAAGCACTAGCAGTTGGTCATGCTTTAAGCTACTAGAAGAAAGTTAAGCTTCCACGTTGGCTAGCCGAGATATCAGCTCTAAGCTGACAAGTAATTAAACCAGCATATCTATAACAACTGTCATCTCTTATTTCTGTGCAACTTGGATGTAAACCAAAGGCACGAAAGCCAAAAAAAGACTTCACATTACTGGGCAACTGCTGAGCATCTCCTGCTGAACAGTTTAGCAGACCTGGGCATTTAGAGGATTGTAGCAGAGATCAAAAGGGTCAGAGATCCCTTTACCAATTAACAGCAGGGAGAAGAACATCAAATAAGGTGTAAATTTTAGCTCTGCAGTTTTGAGTAAGCCAAGCATGAAATGCATTCTAATACTCTTGAGTAGCTGCAGCTTTGAGCCATCAGTGATGTCACTGGTGCACTAAAGGAAGCTTAATCGCACTTAGAGTGGCATGTAGCAATCCCGCTCAGCTAGGTGCTAAAGCCTGCTGCTTCTTGTCTCTTTTGGTAACACATGGGAATTGCTAGACCCGACGTGGCTGGCGAGAACAGAAAACACTCCACAAAAAGCAGGCTTTCTTTAGGGTCTTACGCTTTTATTGCTCCCGATCTTAAAGAGATAGTGACACAGTGTTTATTTTCTCCCCTTAATTGTTTCAAATAAAGAAGGAAATAATTAATAAAGCCCAGTGTAAGTAATCAGCCTTTGGGGGCTTGAAGCGCTGCTTAATCCAACTTTATGCAAATCACCATGGGGGCAAAGCTGTTCCTATAGACATTGCTCTTTCTTCTCTTTCTTCTCTCTCCAGCCACCCACCCCCCCACCCCGCCTTTTAAGTATGACAAAAGAATGCCATTGAGCCTCTTTATGCATCCCCTTGACCGGTATATACTGCCCGGAATATGCAGCCTGACATGCTAGGAAATGCCGAGCAGGCCGAGAGCTGCTGGCACCAGAGGGAGGTGCTCCTTTTCTGCAGAGGGGCCGGGGAGCAGCCGCGGGGACTGTCCTGGTCCCTCTGCCCGGGGAGCCTCCGGCCCCAGCTGCCGCGGAGGATGTGCGGCAATGGCACCTGTGAAGGTGGAAGAGGCAGCATTAACAGCAAGAGCAGCAGCAGCAGTAGCAGCAGCCGACAAAAGAGATGAAACGGGCCAACTGCTCTGGCAAAATAGCAGAATAGCACTTTAAGGCTGAGCTAAAGGTCAGAATCAGATAAGTTTAACTTATTTTTAAAGTGGCTTTGTGTGTGGATATTTATTGTTGCCCAATGCCATGCTTGCTTCTTTCTCACGGAGAAGTGCATGCAACAAAGTTTAAACAGAAAAAGGCTTTTTTTTTTTTTTTTTTTTTTTTTTTTAACTGTTTGTGAATTAAAATTATGTCAATAATAATTCGAAGCACAATCCTTAAAGAAATAAATGTGAATATTATGTTATGCTTTTGTTTATTTCAGCTAACAAAAGATTACCATGGGGACAATTACAAATTCATGATATGGGTACATTCACAGAATACATTAGTGGTCCCGCTTCAGTGAGAAAATACAGTTGTGATGTTTAAAATGTGTTAAGAAGAATTCCCACAACTTAAATATGCACTTTCATTTTACAGATCTCAACTACAATAAGTTCAAATCAGGAATGCTCTATCTCTGACAGACTTCAATTAAATATATTTCACATGAACTTAACTATTCTGCTCGGAAACTCATCCCAGAGCATCAAATATTCCTTTTTACTTACCTAAGTATTCGTAATTGCATATACCTAATTTATTTAGGAAAAATCAGTGAAATCCCCTTTCTGCTTTGGTTTCATGAGTGCAAGTGCTTGGTTTTCTAAACAGTATGAATAAAACTAGATCTGAAAGACATCATATCCACAACAAAGAGAAGCTAGTGACCAGCTCAAATACACTGTCTTTTGAACGACAAGTCAGTGCAGACAGAAGTAAATGACAGTTAATTACAAATTACATTCTGGTTGGGGCTGTGAAGGCCTCCTGGCTTGAATAATAATCAGGCCCTGGGGCACTCACCTGCCTGCAAAGGAACATACACAGACACAGGCTGGGGTGCTATACAAGTTTCAAAACAAGCTGCTAAACACAAAAGCTTATTGGATTACAGAGATTTAGGCAAAAGCATTCAGATCTCTGGCAGCAACTCTAATAGTAGGTTGAAGGAATTTCTAAAGGATGAATTGCTATTTACTGTAAATTTCTGAATACTCCTCCTGATTTTGGGGAAAGAAAATAACATCACTTCTTTATGAGCATTAAAAAAGTTACCCTGTTGCAAGCACCCTTTATGAAATACAGTAGGAGCAAGTATCTACTATGAATTGGAGATCTAATATCTTTCCAAATTAGAGAAATTGCACATGCTGTTTACATTATTTCTTTCTGATTCCTGGCCATTCAACCAGTACCATGTATGTTTTAAATGTAGCCTACATAAATGCAAATGAATCAGAAAAAAGTGTTACTCTGGTGGAAGAAAGACTATTGTGCAGCATCTTTGACTGTTGAAATTTGTGCTGTGTACTGATGTCCATTGCATTTTTTAACCGTTGATTTTAATCCCATATATTTGTAAAATATGACAATGTCTACATTAATTAATGTCAGTATTAGTGCAGTGTAAAACCTTGGCTTTTGTAATTCACTAAAGCAATTTCTATTCATTTAGTTGAGCTAAGTGCTTATTGTTAAAGACAAAAGGCTCAACAGTTTGACATTGAGCTCATTATGTATGTTTAAAACATTCTGCAATTCAAGGCCACACCACATGCAATAAAAAAGAAGCCAGTGGGTTCAGGGATTAAAATTCAGACCACACAGTTCTCTTCAATAACTTTCCATTTAAATCTGATTCAAACTTCAAAACAAAGCTATTTAGATGTATCAGCATACGTGGGTGTGTAAGTATGGGAGAGTATGCATCTTTTGGGCTCTTGATATGCATGTGCAAACTTTAAGTCAGCTGCCATGTAGATTCTGTAAAAGATTTTCTTGTTAGTAGGTGAACGCGATCACATGTTTTTGAAAGAATTCCTGGGTTTCAGAGAGAAATAATTTAGTAATTTTTTTTGCTGTCTATGATTATTTGCAAAGACAATATATAAGGACAACAGACTATGTCAATGCTCTGTATGGCACGTACATGTACATGTAGTGGAATAAAAATATATCATGGAAAGTAAAACAGGTTGGAAATCATGATATATATTTCAGATAAAGTGCACAGACTACAAAAAGGCTTAAATATCAAAAAATATTCTTGTAATTAAAAGTATACCTGCATGAGCTTCTTCCAAATCTCTTCTATTCTGAATAACCAGACAGTGACTATTAATTGGTTTTCCAAGTAAAATTTCTACAGTAGAACTTTTGATTTCAGGATTAGAATATAAGAAAAAAATTAGGCTGAATTATCAACATGCCACTGTGAACGGAACAGCACCTTTGTGTGCCATGAAAGCCTTATAATATTCCATATGGGATGGAAGTGGTGCTCCTGTGGTATTGAAAGCCCAGCAAGCCTCTTTCACAACTGCCTGTCAAATGCACTTTCCTGTTTGTGGATTATCCGTATTTCTCACAAAACTTCAGCAAAGAGTGAGCTCAAGTGTTAGTACCACCTTCAGGCTTGTGGGGATAGGGTGGAAAAGGCATTATGGAGGAAAATTTTGTGTCAGGAAAGGCTGTGACAATAACTATGAACTCACATGGAATTCTCTGACAGTAATTTTCCACGAAAATAAATGTTGAGCTCATCACTCCTCTTCTGCAGCTGATATTTCAGGACTCCTGTCCAAACTGTGCTGATTGTCTGTACCTCAGGTTACCCCCTTCGGTTTCAAAGAACAAGTTGGGGGAAAGACAGCAGCATCAGACAGTACATGCAGAAGAGTTTGTGACTAGCTCAGAGCTAAGCATCATTAGGGCCCCTGCTGAATTTTTTATTTGCACTGCATAGTTCTTGTAAAGCTCTCCTACAAACATTTCCAAAGTCCTTCCATTTTCCACTGTTTTATCCTCTTCCAGTGCTACTACAAGGATAGCTGTCTCTCTTCCCACTCAGAGAAGAAGTATCAGGAAGTGATGCTAGCAATTCAAACTCTAATAAATCATGACGAAGAATGAGTTCAGAGAAGCATTCATTGTCCCTCTTAAAATATTTTATTTTCAGGACCAGAAAAAAATGAAGTGATGCAAAACATTTGATACACATCTGTCCGTTCTGAAAGTAATTTTCAAAGGGACTTGTCTCCAATGGTCCAAAGTTACTATGTACAATTAAAAATAGTATTCTCCATCTTTGATTTAAGGGATGTTTGTGTGAGCTACAGTTTTAAAGCCAGAGGGGAAAATAGCATCACTCAACCACAGTAAAGAAAAGGGGCCACCTTATCGGCAACAGAGTGATTTTGACTGTACTGACAATGACATGAGTAATCCATCATGTCATCGGCCCGGTGACGGATGTACCCTGCACCTCATCTCTGTATGTGTGCAGGGAGGACTATGTAGCAAGCCAGGAGGCAAGTAACACTTAACCCCTGCAAGCTTCATGTCCCTGCTGTGCTTCAGACAACCTCTGTCATGTATGAAAAGCCGAAAGAATGACAGTAAATCTATACAGACCAGCACAATCTACCATCGTGACAACTACACACCAACATAGCCTTATAACACTATTAAACTGTATCATCACAGACTTGTAGGACAAGGCCTGCATTATGTGCTTTGTTGAGCTACTTAAAAGGTCTTTGAAAATGCACTGAAAATACCTTTTGTCTTCATTCAGTTAACAAAAGGATATCGTTCATAAATACTAATTCTATATAGAAGGATGATTAATTATTTTGGCCCAGCAGAAATAGCACCTTATTCCAGAAATTGACTATAGTAGTAGACAATATTAAAAGGGGGTAACAAAAGTGAAATCTTTTAAAAAATATTTTCTAAGATTTTTTTTTAATTGGCAATAGTTTTAACAGAAAATCATAGCTGTTTTCTGGTGAAAGGTGTGACTTTACTTCCTTCAAATTTTTAATCTGCATGGTCACCTCAGGAAAAAAAAAAAAAAAAAAAAAAAAGTACCTTAAAAACTTTGACATCCACTGTTTATACAACTCTGAAATGTAACAAATATTTCTGCCACCATAATTGCTGTTCTATAGAATCTTCATAGTTAAGGTATAACACTGAAATGTCCCAGGATGGTAACCTAATAGATTAACTCAAAGGTGCTAACCCATAGCTCTCTATGTATGTGCATACACACACACACACACATATATATATGTGTGTGTGTGTGTGTGTGTATGCACATACATATATATATATATATGTACATATCTTCTGGAAGTGTAATGTGCCATGTAGATGCCATCCAAAATTTTTACTCAGATCAGGAAAGAGAATACTAAATATCTCCTTTAAAAAGAGATTCAATGGCTATACATCCTGAGTCTTCAAAAATGAGTTTTTATAATCTCTACTTTTCTCTTTCTGTTAATACAACAAGCTTCTCCTGGGTTAAAAAAAAAAAAAAAAAAAAAAAAAAAAAAAAAAAAAAAAAAAAAAAAAAAAAAAAAAAAAAAAAAAAAAAAAAAGGGAAAATAACTGGTTGAATAGTAACATCGTTTGTTCATGTATATGCAAAAAAAGATCTTTTCACACCTTGATGAAATTAACATAAATTTAAATACTAATGAATTGGTAGAGACTAGTGAAGAATACCAAGGACCACATTCAAACTGAGTTATATCCCTATAAAACAGATCTATTTTCTAGGGACATGTGACATGAGTGTTATGTGCCTTTATTGCACAATCTGCATAATTCACAGTCCAAAACAATTTGCAGCTGGATAAAGGAAATCGACTCTTTACTAGTGGAACATCATATCTAAAGGATATTATTTTACTTCTTGGCTGAAATTACCATGTACTGTTGGAAGCCAAAAAATCCATAGTCAGAAAATACAAGGAAATGTGAGTTTGGAGCAATTCAGCATTTTGTCTCTGGGGAAAACACAGCGCAAACATACACAAGGCAGAGGAGGAGTGGAATGCAAGATGAAGAACCACTGCATCTTTCAGTAATTCCAACAAGTTGCTAAGGGAAGGACAACAGACATCAGGAGTAGTTTGTCTTCTCTGTTCCCCTCTGGCCCCATACAATGTATGCATGAAGCAGCACAACAGGAGCCAGTGCAAAACAAATATGCATAGTGGCAGAGTCAGTGTGCACATCTTAACAATTGCTATGCCCAATGCTGTGGAATTTCCACACTGTTAGTGCTTTTCAACTCATCTGCTTATTGTGTGCATGGTTTACTCTAGTTGGTTCTGTCGGGGTCAGTCACAACCTTCAAAGCCAAAGTTTGTCTATATTTGCTCTTCTTTCCTGAATGGATCAAATCACACTCTTTTTCTGTTGTTTGATGACTTTCTTCCTCAGACAACCATTCCTTTATCTTCTTATTTTGCTAGGTCTTGAGAACAGTGGAGACCTGATGGCAGGATACTCCACATTTCCCAAAATCAGTTGACAGATTTCAGCAGGCGTAAAGTTAATGGTGTGCTTACCTTTGCCTGAGGGGTAAGAAATCTCTTGATTTTTATGCCTGCAGAAGCAGCAGCTGGTCCAGCATGCCTTCCTTCCCCAACATTTTTTCCCATTCTACTGCAATGTATCATACACATCATCTGAAAACAATTAGTGCAAGAGCAAAATAAGATCAGAAATTAAAAGAAATCCTCCTACACTATTCAGAACAGCATGACAGTATATTAAATCACTGTCTATAAAAACACAAGAGTCTTGAGCAAAGTTATAAAGTTCCATTCAAATTAGGAATGTCCTTGGTAGGAAAAGACTATCCTTTGAAAAACACGTTTATGCTGAAACTTTTTAAATGTTTACATTTTATTTTCTCCTAATGAAAACCCAGATAGATAAAATATAAGCAACATCATGTAAAAAAGTATAGAATTTTCCCTTTGAACATATGTAGGAAATTCCCCTTCCTATTATGTAGGAAAATTTTGAAATACATCTCTCAGTCTGTCATCCATTGATCTCTCACCTGATGGCCAAAAATAGCATTTTTGTTTCTTTATTCCCAGCAAAAAACCTGTGAATGTACTACTTTTTTAAAAAAATACTTTTTCCATTGTCTGGTGCAAGTCACTATATGCAGTTATATCACCCTCAGAAGAAAACATCCTAAATGTATTTTCTTTGTTATTATGGTATTGCCATCCACAATGGGGCACAATACACCTACAAAGAGCATGTATTGGTCCAACAGGTGAGTTGTGTGAAACAGGTGTGGCTTGCTATACAAAGGAATTTATCCTCCATAAACTACAAATTACTACTTAATTCGGTAATTTTTGTGCAGGAGTCAATCCTTTGTTCCCTGTGTCAGGATGCAGCACAGGCCAGGGAGTCCGGGGCAGCCAGGGCAGTCACTGTCCTAGGGATTAGGTACCCCCATGGGGACAAGAATGGTACAGCAAATAAATCTTTCTGAAGAGATTAATATTAGTGAGCAGAGCTGATGGATTTGCCTAGAAAAGCCCTTACTAATGCCAAGCAAAACATTCAGCTTTACTTTCTCAACTAGTTGAAGTGTCTGTTCTAGAAACGTTCCCACAAGAACACAATGATTTATTTAAAACAAACTAACAAGAAGTACACACCCCTTTTTACTTAAAAACAGAATATCCAACTTTATACCAACTCTTTGTGTATGCTGATAGCAGTGCTGCTGTGGAAAATTTAAAATGAAAAGAAGATATGGAAATAAATGTTGAACAGTACATCACAGACTTAAAACTCCCATGGAAATAATTTGGGCTGCTTGAGGTCCAATGTTCCATAAAGTGATTAAGGCTACATCATCTACCTATATGTTTTATAACATGAACTAATGTAAACAGGAACCTATTTTACACAGGTGGACTACAGCTTTTTGAAATTTATATCTTAAAATTGTTAAAAGGATATATACTAGATCCCATATGCTTGGAAACAAAGTCCTGAAGATAGGTTTTGCATATGCCATTTTTGAGTTTCTCAGCATCAGAAGGACTTACCAAGGGTACTCACTCATTACTATTGAGTTCACCAGAAAACACCAGCATCAAGACTATGAAAATCAGCCCCATACTTTCTCAGCCTGAAGGAGAATTCAGCTGCCATAGGTAAATCCTAATCTCCCACAAACTTGATAAGTAGGCGGTTTGAGATGCAATCACAAGTGCATCTCAACATAAGATGAGATCTGGCAATCTCTGAAGTCCTAGCCTCAGCCACAAAAAATATACAGAAGTGTCAAGATTACTCTGAAGCACGTAACAAATGTATGAGCATATATACAAGTAAAAAAAAAAAAGGAAACATTTCTTACATTTTTACAGCTCTGCTATTATATTTTTAAAATTGCCCTAATTTGGCTGGTCTTGGAATTTCTGTCAGCCTTGGCATGAATAGTGAGTAAAAGGCAAAATTTAAACCTCATAATTATACCTGCAAGTAAGGAAATTACTCATGTTTATTGATTTCAGTAAGTTCCCTAAACAATATAGATTTTAAAAAAAATTGCATCTTTAACAGGAAATTTATCAGTATGCCAATTTAAAGGTTTGACCTAAAGGGAAATTTTGTGGTACCAGAGGCCATTCCTGGAGGCAGGACAGCCACCTCAGCAGTTCTGCTGAAGAGCCCAATACACACAAGATCTTTCAGAGGAGGTGCTGTGCAACAGCAGATGTTGTGTTCTAGCTTTAGCTCCATGGAGTTAAGAAGTTTTTGTCTTCAGCCTGTCCTCAGCTGCTTGCCATTCCTCCCCTCCTTAGGGGTAATGCCCTTACAGGTTTGGAGGCATAAGATCACTAATAGTTACTCCCTAACTTGTTATCTGGATGATAATATTTAGTTTTTTCCCAATCACACCTTAAATATTCTGTTTTACCTGTCCAGTGTCATATACATAGGCTTGACAGAAAGATTTATTAAAAAACACACCAAAAAAATCTGTAAAATTCTGATATGGCTTAGCTAAAATTGAAGCACTGGATTTGAAGGTGAAAGAAATTGCACCTTTGCCCATCCACAGAGGGGTCAGGCTCTGAAAGTGTATTATCACATGTATTATCACTAGTCACTCTATGTATTTAGCGCTATGGACAACTCAAAATGTTCTACTTTTTTTTTTTTTTTCTTTTTTTCTTTTTTTTTTTTTTTTTTTTTTTTTTATCTGTTAAAGGCTGGACAGACATAACCTTTCTACACATTCTTAAACCCTAAGTCTGAGTTCTTTCAGATTTCATGCAGTGTAAAGAAATTGCCTCCTATTTGACAGAGAAACCAAGGTGCTCTGACTTACTTGGACTGGCTGACATATTTTTTATTTGCTTAGCAAGTGGATTTACTTTTTGCCCCATATAAGAGAATGAAGAGGAAGAGAAGTTTAGTCAAACTACATAAGCATAAGTAAAGATTTGGGGAATTAATGTGCAGTTTTTGGTTTAGTTTTTAACATTTTGTTGCAAATGAATGCATTTAATTGTTTACAGGATAATTTTAAATACGATTATGATAAGTTTTTTGTGCATTTCTTGATACATAATTGCACTTTACTAGAAGAAAAGGAAGAGAAATTCTACATGACCTTGGATTCAGATGCATAAAAAGCCTACATGACTCAATACCTCTACGGCAGGATGACACATGCAATACAATTCAAAGCTTCAAAATTCACAATGCCAAGAAGCCCTGTGAGTACTTGCAGGGTAGAGAAATATATAGGCAACTTAACCACAGACCTTTTTGTACAAGTTCAAAGAACTGAAGGGTGGTTCTAATTGTTCATTTTGAAAAAGCATTGTATTACTTTTCTTGTCAAGGAAACAAGAAAAATGAAGAATTCAGTGCCTCAGAAAAAGAAAGCCAGAGCTGTTGAGAGAATATAGTGACGAAATGTTCTACAGAGTAGAAATGGAACATTTAAAATGTGCTTCATTCCCTATATAACATATGGTGGGAGCAAAGGTGGCTAGGAGAGATTGATGTCTATGTGCACACTCTTGAGTTACTCCAGAATAGAGCGAATCAATGCAACACATATTGATTCAAGAGATTAGCAGTTAAAAGACAGTTTCACATTAGAGAGCTCTGAAGTTGTCACTGTTACCCATATCACCACTTTAACATCCCAAACAACTATTTCTACTGGTGCTGACATCTTAGGACCAACATATATAGATATTCTACATTTAATACAACCAGGGTGTCTGAAAGAGCTACTGAAATAAAATTCTAAATTAAATTTTGAATACTATAACTTTCAAAATAAAGTTCAGTGACAATGTATTTGAAAAACTAATGTATATTCTAGAGACAAGTTGCTAGGGAAACCTTCAGAAATGTGTTCCTTTCCAGTGATAAAATAAAGCCATCTACTCTCATGCAATTGTTCCAGACTGCAAAATTTTTTCTTATAATCTCTTCACTATATTAATCTCTTCACTATATTAATTTTTTATTCCTCTGGTTAGGGTTTGTAAGGCCTTCAACGATTCCTTTCCTTCTTCTATCCTTCAGACAGGAGAAGAAGGAAAATTAGATCAGTGCTTTTCTTAAAGTTTTCTCTTGGAGAAATGGACTCCTGAAAATGCATTTGCCATGGATTTGACAAAAGGTTGACCCTGTGTGTATGACCATGCCTGCGAGGATCAGACATCATACAAAAAAAACCAGTGGTCAAAACAGTGAGTCTGCATCATAAACCAGAATTTTCTTGAATGTTGTGGGGAATACCTATCAATTTTTATGATGCCAACATGATAGAGCTGTTATTTTAAAATATACATGAAGCAAAGGCCAGCTGGAGAGTGAGGAAAGGTAAATAGAAAAGGTTAGTCTATTACTTATTATCACTGTGATCTTCATCCAAACACCTCTTACATACCCTGACCCCAGCGCTTGTGTAAGGATGAGTACATCTGTGCATGTTATAGACTACCTATTTGCAGAAAACCCTGGATAGCAATTACAGGTTCCTGAACTTTACTGAAAAATTATTTTCTTTCTTTTTTTTCTCCTTCTAGCTCACTGATTATAATTTGCCACTGTAATTTATTTCTTAGCAGCAATTAGAGTTTAATATAAAGAGGGTTTATCATTTATTTCTAGTACAATTATCCTCTCCACAAAAAGGAAAATCTAGTGCTCCTTTCAAAATCACAAGGGTACCACTGGTCAGTGAGTAGTATTAACACTATGTTTTTCTTTTCTTTCAGTGCCCATTTTCACATTAAGGTGAGGCACACAATTGTTTAAATGAGGAAGCTGATTTATCATTCAAAAAGTAATTCTTCATAGGGGCACACTAGGTGATAAAAATCAATGACAAGTATAGTAAATTGCCTGGGAGGGTTCAAAACAGATTCAAGATAAAACAGAGAGAGAGAAAAAGAGGGAGAGAGAGATTATGTCAAGACAGCATCTAATGCTTTTGCCAAACACTTCAGCCTCACCCTATTTGACGTTGATCTAATAGTCGACCATTTAATTTCCAGGTCGCAGTGCCAATCTTTTGTCACCTCTGTTGCCCCATATCAAACTTTCAGGAAACAAAACCCCTGAAAGCAGACAATCAATAATGAGATCAGCAGATTTTATCTTAAGAGAAACAGGACTTGCCTGCTTTGTTTGTGGAAGGTTGTTTCTTTGAATGCTTCAGCCAGGGCTGCTTGTCAGTAAGTGACTGTGATGTGCACAGCATGATTGAACGAGACTAGATAAAGTCACCAGAAAATGTGGAAGTGGAAAGCAAAACACATAAACTGAGAGGTGAAAATGTACCACACCATGTGTGGCCACACAGTCCTTATCATATGTACTCTCCTAGTGCAGCATCCTCTATTATTATTGGTGTATTTTAGATGTCTTGTCACTGGTCATATGCTAAACACATTTTTACCTCAGGATCAGAAGATATTATGTGATTCCTAGGTTTCAAGATATGAAGGTCTATGCATTTCTCCACAGTAGTGACTTTTTGCTGCTTTGAGCTACTATATTGTTTAATAGGCGTGTTGTGAACCAAGACATTTATTGTATAGTTGGCTTTTTTCCCATAGTTTCTAAACTTTTCTTCTGAAAAAAAAGAGATAGAGATGCAGGGAACACAGTAGAAGATGCATTTAAATTTTTTAACGAGATTTTGTGTATAGGAGCCCAATCTAGGGAATTTTCATCATGTTGTGATGTTGATATTTCGGTAGAAAAAAATCATTAAGTGTTAGTGTCCACTGTCAAACCATATTTTGCATGGGTCCACCCTCACTGAAATTAGCTAACATCACTTCTGCTCTCCCCTCTCAGCAAATTGGTATTTAAAAAAAAAAAAAAAACCCACAAAAAAACAAAACAAACCCACACACAAGTTTTAAAATAAAAAGTAATTTTCTGACAAATCTAACTGCAATCAATACCAACTTCAGTGTAGAAAAGTAATGACTCCACATATTACTTTTTGTAGCTCTTGTCTTTATCTTAAAATGTGCCAGCATGATCACGTTTCCTTTTATAAGGCAGAGAGGGATAAATCTTCAGCTTACACCACCCATTTCCATTTTTATTTCAATTATAGCTAGTAGGAAAACCATAATTTGGTAAAATTAAGTACATTTACAAAAAGTGTTCAAATGAATGTTGACTCCTTTAAAAAGGCAGGGCCCAAGCTCTTCTTTTTTAACAACAACGAGGTGCTAGTCAGTTATTTCACCTACTTATTTTCTTTTTTGCAATGGCAGTGGAGACTTGAATGAGAATGGTGAGATATTCAACATGTGTTCTGTGCTTGTTTTTTAAATTGCTACTAGAGAAATAATACGGCAGAAATAACACCATTGCTTTCCTTGGCATAAGCACAGGATATTTTTAATTAATTAATTTTCTCACGAAACTCAACTGAATGTAGTCTACAGAGTTGGGGAGACAAAAATTGCTTTTACTAAAGCTTAAAAAATATAACACAGTAGTATCATTAATACCTTCAAAACCAGCTCTAAAAGGTAGGGTACTTTAACTAATAAACATCCTCTTCTTCATTCAAAATGACACAGTATACAAATTCAGAGGGCAGAGAGAAGAAGAATTATACGGGTGAAAAGGCAATGAATGTATCTAACAAATAGTTACTCTGTGGATACCTACACTTAATTTCCTATGCTCTTAATATCTGCTTCTCTTCCTTATGATTTTCACTTCCAAGAAACTGAGCAGTTTGTTCCAGATCTTTAAAAATGTCTATTTCTAAGGAGAACGTTGTTACTCTGAGCTGAATGATGATTTAAAGAGGAATTTGTGCCCAGGGCATTGACCTTGGTGGCCTTTTCGTACATTACAATTCCAAAGGAAATCACAAAAGAAGATGGGCTTACTGTAGTTAATGAGATTCCTCACCAAAAACACTAATCTGGGTTAAAACTAAAAGAATGCTGATAAGGATATTACAGCTCATACTGAGAACAAGAAAGGTGCACTGCTAAGATCAATTGTGGATGTTAGGAGGTAGTCTTCAAAAGTGGATTTTTTAAAAAATCGCTATCAAAATAGATGTTTGAGAAAAAGCCTTTTAAATGAGGATCTGCTAAAATAGAATAAAACATATCATTTCAATTTTTTTTTTTTAATATTGTACCAGGTACAAATCAACCAATATTAGCAGAAGTTTAACATCACTTTAAAAGAAAGAGATTGACCTACTGAGAAAGTACATGAGTAAATGTGTAGCAATACACTGATTATTACTGTTTCCCCTCAGGCAAATACCTCTCTCTTAAGCATGTGCTTCACTGGAACATTTTGTTTTATTACCTTGTGAGATAAGTGGGGAAAAAAGCCTTTAGTACCTGGGGAATTAAAAAATTCAGACTTGTCATATCAGTGTCTGTTCTCAATTTCATGCAGGGCGCATAATTATAACCGTGTTTAAATTGAGCCCAGAAGAAAGATGGGTTCAAGTGCAAATTAATTTCAGATTATCACAACAAAGGCAATCAAATCTCAACAAGCTTGCCAGCAAAATACTTTGCAAAGGTCCCCAGGTCCCTTCCCACCCCCAACTTACAACAAAGACCTTTCAGCTCAAATTAAGCTAATGATCTAATACAACATTTCTGCCTACCTTTTTGGGTTTTATTATTTACTCAGATGTGTACATTAAGTTAGTGAAAAATGAGGGGAAAAGAGGAAGAAAAGGTGGCACGGAAAGGTCAGTGTTTAGTATCAGTAAAGTGACAAAATAAACAGTCAACAACCCTGACAAGGTCTGCATGCCGTCAAATTGTCTTATTCTGTGGAAACTATCAGACTGAATTGACAGTGCTGAAAGAACTTGAAATTTATCTGAGCCCCTTCTCATACAGACAGAATCCAAAACCAAATAGCATGGCTCACCTCCTCCACCTATCTATCAGCACAGCTTTTATATAAATCCAACATCTTACTCTATCCTATGGGAACCTGCCGGGGAATGAAGGGAATCAAGTGCTGAAAAAATTCAAGTCAAGCCTCATTACCTCCTCATTACCTTTGCAAAAGTGGAGTGAGAGAAAATTTTATCTAGGGAACAGAAGCTTGGGAATCTCATTCAGAGTTCTGTCTGGTTATTGCACAGCCAACCATGGAGCTCTGCCTCTGTGGGATTAAAGTTTTCTTCCCATTTCTCTATAGTAATGATCCACTCATTAAGGTTTTTAAGGTAAATTACCATCACTTATCATTATGCCAGTCACTAAGTAAGCTGCATTAAACAAGGAATGTCAGTCGTACCCTTTGCTTTTCTTTCTTTCCAGTTATCATGAGGAAATAAAGAAAATACATTTCACAGTTGGTTTTATAATTCTATATTAATTATATTTTCCTACTTGTATTTGTTAGACCATTAGGGCAGACATATTAGCTAGAAATATAAATTACTTTGTAAAAACCAAAAAAAGTACATATGCATGTAATTCTGTCTTCCTGAAAAAAAAGCCCCTTGAAAACATGAAATTTTTTTAGCAGTTTATTTTCATATTCCCTTTGCTTCTATCTGAGGATTTTATGTACTGCTTCACTGTAGCATATAAGAACTATTCATCTTGCTACATTTAAGTTTGGTTGTTATAATGTGCTTTTTAATTATTCAACTAACCCTTTTTGTTTTAAATCACTTCTTTTGTCAGTTTATCCTTTATTATGCAAATTGTTGTCGCAAAATAAAAATGCCCCACATACACCCTATTTTGAGCTTTTTTGTAATGCTCAGTTCCTTGTTTCCTTGTTCTTTTCCATTAAAGTAATGAAGCTTCTTGTTTATTTTTTTCTTTTATACTCAGCATTTCCAGGCAAATTTATATGAGCATTTTTAAATACAAAAATAAATTTGTTGGGTTTTGAGATTACGTGTTTCCTTTGGGAAATTTATGATTCTTTTTCCCCTGTAACTTCTCAAACAAATCCATTGGAAGTTCATTTCAAAAATAAACACATAAAAATGAATCACGTAGCAACTACACTGTTTCACCAACAGAAAGGTGATCTGCAAGAACTATATCCCCTCCAAGCATCCATTTGTTTTTCCTATTTGACTGGAGAGACCCTTAAATGAGCCCCATGTCTGTCTGTCCCCATCATGAGGCACTGGGTGATAGCCAACAGTCCACTGTAGATGGAAGAGGCCACACAATTTACCTTCCCAAAACAGCCAAGATGCAATGAGCAGGAAGAAGAGGAGAGTCCATAATACTTCAAAATCTTCACTAAGACTCATCCTTTTGCAAGAAATATGTACTGGAGTAGAAAAAAGGGATGTGAGAAGATAAAGGGTGAGAATGGCAAAGGCAATCAGAATAGACTAAAGGAGGGAACTAAGAAGCAGAAGAGAAGAGCTGGGAACTCTCATGGCTCCAATAAAATGACAGGCAATCGCATTGCAGACGTGTGAAAAGAAATTCTTAAAAATGGTAAGCTGCCTTCAAAACTGTAAAAGGCTGCCTTAGATTCTCTGCTACCAGTTCCTTTTCTAGACTTCCCTTTCTTCTCCTACATGATGTTTTTTGCCCTCTTTCTACAGTTTGATTTCTTTTCCTAACACTTAGGTATCCCACATGCAGTAAAAAAAAGATTTTCCAATAGGATTTGTATTTTTGCAACTTCACCTTTTGTGTCAAACATAATCCCCATTAACTGTACAACAAATATGGGTTGGAACACCAAATATTCCTGTGACATAAAGACATGAAACAGAATATTTTGTGGGTAGTGGATATTCTGTGAAGCCATGAACTTTTGCTATAATATTTTTCAAAGTACATTTTAACCCTCCTGGCAGAGAAAATCTTGAAAATAGATCTTTAGTGAAACCAAAAAGAAAAAAGAAAAATTGTTACATTTTCTTTTAAAATACTCTGATAATGGACCAGTCACATGAGACCCATTTGGAACATTTGAATATGACAAAATGGATTCTAAAATTATTAGTTTTGCCTTCTTTTGCTACATTTTAAAATTTAGCTTTTCTTAAGCACCAGATATTAATGAGTAAAATTAATGTGTCAGATATGAATGTGAAGTATTGTCCATAAAAACTCTGATCTTAAATAGACTTCAAAATGTGCTTATCAGTTCAGCACTATTCTGTTTGAATGTGGAAAAACAATGTCCTTCTAGGACTAAACCTGGTTAAGATGCAGTCAGAATTATTTTCAAGAAGGAAATAATACTGTTGCAGGCTGTGGAAATATAAACAGCTTCATGCATAAAATATCACTGAGGTTACCTGGTTTGGAGAATGCAGGAGAAAAATAAAAAACCCAACCACTTTAGACTAGGTAGTAAATGAAATTCATATAACCTATTCATCTTGGGGTTTATGTTAATTAAAAATATAAGACTGGTCCACATAATTATTTGTGCTCAATTGTACATACCTCAACATCATTATGGCGATGTTTTCAATATTGAGTATAAATCTTTGTAATGCTTTTAATTGCCTGAGAATTAATAACCAAATATTGGCTAATATACATTGACATCTAAGAGCAATTAATCAAAAGACTGCAAGATACACTCACATGACATGAAAAAAAAGCAGTAAAATAAAATCACTTGAAGAGAAAAATATACTTTTCCCTTTAACATCTAGAAAAACCAAGCTTAATACTTGCTGCTACAAACACTGAGCAGGCATTCTCACATGCAGCACAAATACATAGACCCCTAGTCAATGAAAAGTGCTTATTTTGTTCCAGGTTGACAGTGGAAATATCTTCAGTGCATTTTGGTTTCAAAACTGGTAATTTTTATATACGAATACATACTTTTTTATATCGCAGCTGATTATAAGCTCAGTACTGCAAGACTTTGATGACTATCATAATAGTTTTATTGCAGGTTTCCACTTCATGGCAACACCATAACAAACATGATACGTCTATTTGTCAAATATGTGAAGGATTAGCCCATTCTGTGAATAAATATAAATAAGACTAATATACAAATAAATACAAGTGGGAATGCTATCACTTTAGAGTCACATATATTTCTGCAGACAGAATAATCTACTGAGAAGCAGTAGATTATTGTGTTACACTCAGAGTGTGGGAACGGCTGCAGAGTCTGTACAATGATTACACTTTGTAAAACATAAACTAAGATAATATGAATTGCAAATAGCTTTGACTTGATATGCAGGATATTGTAATAAGCATCCTCCCAAACTTGAGCAATCAGAGGAAGAGCCCCTTACAAAGTCAGTCTTTGATCTCAAGATAATTCTCGATCTCTTTTGCCACTAAAATTACTCATTTTTCCTCAGGCAGCAGTGAGAGTGCAGAGCTAAGGCCATGCTCAGTTATTTTGAGGTGAAATACATCTTGAGGTGAATTTTCATCACTCTGGCAGATGGATACATTGTTTTAAATATGTGATATGGTCCAAAATATATAATCACCTGAAATACTAAGGACTGCTTTTAACCAATTTTATAATATTTTTTTTTTCAAATACATTTGCAATATATGCAAAGATTCCTTTGTCTTATGCGGCGGTGCCTGTGTCGCCAGTCCGGCCAGCCCTGGCACCACAGCAACACACTGGTCTTGGCTTGCCAGGAGTGCAGCGTGGCTGTGGCAGGAGGAACGAAAGGAGGGGTAGCTCCAAACGAGTTTATTGGAGGCACGGACGTAGAGTCCTCACCTCGGGACACCAATCTCAGAGAGACCACGAGGGTCTTTGTGCAGCAACTTTTAACAGGGGGTGTTACACAGGGGAGGGTTCAATCAGGGTCCAATGGGGTACAGTAAGTGTGTGGCTCTTAAAATAAAAGACAGGTGAGACAACCATACAGGGGACAATGGGAGGGGGAAGCCTGGATCCAGCCCAATCACTCGACGCCTTCCCTGGAACTTTCTGGACGCAGAGAGAGGCCCCAGAGTGACAGACAGGACCAGGAGGTTATATAACCAATGATTGACATAAAACCGGGACTGGGGAAAACCACACAGGGAGGAACATGGGGGGTTAAAAAGAACGAACCATTACAGAAATCATATTCAACAAATCATGAACATTAAACCTAAATAAACAGACCACCACAATCTTATATAAAAGTTATCGGTTCTGTGGTTCATAACAAACTAGATGATGGGGAGGGTAAGATTACAGCTCTCAATTTAAAGGTAATTTTAATCCTCCTTCAATGTTTTCTCTGTTTTCTCTGTCTTTACCATATAAGAAAAAAAATCACATTTTTCATTAAATTTAAAATTGTCCCTTAATTTCTTTTGGGGGCAAAGAAATATTCCCCCAAAGAAATAAACAATTTTGTTTAATAAACTGGATTACATTGTAAGGCAGAGGTGACTGGTACCAATTATCTCCTAGAGTGAACTTACTTACTTCTACAAGCAAAATCTGGGCTTCATTCCAGGGCTGTAACTACAGCAGGTTAGCCACTGACTGACTCCATCAGCTCCAGTGAGAGGTACCTTGTAGCACTTTTGTGAAGCCAAAGATAAGAGGACACATGCTCCCAGAACACCTCAGCAGTACTGACCACAGTGCACAGACTTCCTGCATACAGCATGTCTCAAAAGTCCCCTGAACCACTGTTGTTGATCTCTGTTGACAGGCTACAATTCAAAAAGTGTCATCATTTGATGGTCTCTAAAGAAATGATGTCACATTGTGGCCACTGTTCACAGGCATGTTTTACTTCATCTCTGTGTCTCTTTCCTCATCGCTAGATCCCATATCTCCTCTGTCTTAGACATTCTCATCTGGATATTGGTGTCCAATCTGTGTAGTTGAAATACACTCAGCCTCTCTGCTGCCCACACATTGGCAGATTTGTGCCAAGACAAGGAGGGGAGAAAGAGGAGCTTCACATGCTGCTTATCAGAACAGGCTGCATTGGCATGACAGAATGTATCAGGAGACTGTCCATTGCCACTGCAGACATGTCATTGAGCCAATAGCCTGGGAAGAGGCACCATTTTTGCCATGCAGCTTTTGTGATTGTTATGGAGGGAATAGCAAACTACATTTCCTAGGGTAATCTAAGAGAGCAGACCTACAGTTGAAATATAGCTCTTATACAGGTCATGAAAATGCACTTTTCTCAGGAGTCCAGACAGTCTTCCCTTGTCTCTTTCCCTGGCACTATAAGGCCTTACACCTTTAGAAAACAAATTCTATTCTACATGCACTTTTTAATAGCATTAAAATAAATCATCATCTATAAAGCCAAACAATGCCACAAATCTGTTTCCAGCCATGCGTTGATTTCAGTAGTGCTAACCAGCAGCCAACATTGAGTTACAGTATTTTCTTTCTATTTAAGGAACTAAATGGGGAGCTTTTTCCAAATCCCCAGTCAACTTTTTAAAATAGAAAGTAACATACAAGAGCTTGCAAATCTGCTTGTAATCAGGACTCCTGGAAGCTACATCTGGTTGACAGATTTAGAGCACCACAAGTGTAGAAAAAGGAAGGCTAGAAAAATAGTAGCAGCATCAAGAATTGGAGGGGATAAACAGAACAGCAGCAGCAGAAATTAAAGGAAGCATCTAGAAAACAATGGATAACGATGAATAAAATATATTTCATGCTATCAACCAATACCATGGGATATAGATACTGAAAAAAAGGTATCACACTGTCAAATATGTTCTTCCTGACTGAGATTGTTAAGAAATAGACAATAAATATTTCATGACAAATTTTGATTTAAAGATATTCAGAAGTATTTCTAACTCCTTCTGAGTAGCCTATAAAGATATGATATTTATGGCTTAAATACATCACAAGTATGTAAAAAATAATGAGTACCTATGGCAACCCAGCAATTTAAGATCTCAATTTTGTTAAACTAAAATATGTTTCATCATAAGACTGAATACATATAGATCTCTCACACTTATCCCTTTAATAAACATAAGACTATGAAGTCATTAGTTTACAGTGTTTTACTTTGAACACACAGAAGCCTTGCAAAGCCTCTGGGAAGCCCAGCATTGTCAATCCTCATCCATTTCAGTTCAGGAATCCTCAAGTTCCAACCATGAGCAATTATTATTGTAATTTTGTCAAAAGCAACATGGACAGCTTTTGACAATAGCACAGTAGTATAACTTTAGCCTAAAGCTGCTTATAATTTCATTTTACCATCATAAAAGTAGATCTCCAAATTTGTTAAGAAGTTTAGTAAAAATTAAAATATAAAAAGATGATTGGTATGTTTTACAAAGTGCTACTTCAATAAAATGCTCAGATACAGTCAGATATATGCACACAGACATGGAGATGTTTCTAAAATTTGATTAATATTTCTCCATCTCTCTGTCCTACTGGTGGGCTTTTTTAATGACAGGAAAACGACTTCAGAGTTATGAATCACTTTAGAAACATTTCTGAGTATCAAATGATGTTCAGAACTCTAACACCCTGCATATTCTGTGGCAGGAACACATTGCTTGTCACCAAATGAATGTCACTCTAGAAGAGTCAGAAAGGCCGAACCAACCAAAAATCCTTTATTGATGAAGTTGTTTTGAAACATTTCACTGTTATTCTCTGTTGTAAAAAGTTTGCTTAGTTTTGGCAATATAATCTTTGGTTTTGGCAGACTTGATCTTTTGCAGAGGAACTAACAGGTCAGGGAAGTTTCCAACTTAGCTGCAGAACTTTGTAGTGAAGGAAAGTTCATCTTGTTCTTTTCTCTCATAGGGGTAAAATGGCCAAAGAAAGACATTTTAAAAACTCTACCCAAAGCAGAAAAACAGGTAAGAAAAAGACTCCTTCCAGTTTCCTTTCTCATCAGAGACATGATGGGTTGTAAACAAGCAAAAGGGAACAGAACATAAAGTTAAGCAGGGCAAGTGTAAAAACAATATGATAGACCAACAAAAATTTGAGCACTTTCAGTAAGTACAAAAAACTTTAAGTAAAGCTTTTTCATGCACATCACAGTTGAGAAATGTTAGACGGGAAGGGAAGGGAAGGGAAGGGAAGGGAAGGGAAGGGAAGGGAAGGGAAGGGAAGGGAAGGGAAGGGAAGGGAAGGGAAGGGAAGGGAAGGGAAGGGAAGGGAAGGGAAGGGAAGGGAAGGGAAGGGAAGGGAAGGGAAGGGAAGGGAAGGGAAGGGAAGGGAAGGGAAGGGAAGGGAAGGGAAGGGAAGGGAAGGGAAAGGAGTAAAATTTTATTAGAGATTGATGTGAAAAAGTGGATAAATTCCTAAGCCACTATTCATTTAAATAAGGGGTCCTCTGAAATTCCACATTATAATGAAATGTTTCTAAACTCATTTATCAAACATATAAAATGAACAGTGCTAAGTCACCAACAAGAGATAATGCCTACCCAAGAACTCTAAACTGATGTAAGAATGAACTATATGAATTGTTTTGTACAATCTTTGTTTGAAATAATTTGTTAACTAAGTGGTGGTGAAACCAGGTGTGTCTTTTTAAAAGCTGCTTATGCATAATGAAGGAACTACAGACTAGGTGCTCCCACATTCCGTGTTGTCCAACTCGGCAGGAACTATTGTAAAGAATATAACCAGTGCACATATTAATAAATTACATGTAATAAGAAGGAGCTAGAACTACTTCTATAAAAATAAATAATTCCTAACAAATCAATACAAGTTCTTTAAATGATACACAAGAGAATGAATAAGATTCACCCTGATGATACAGATTATTTGGATTTCCAGAAAGCGTTTGACAAGATCCCTTACCAAGGGTCCTTAAAGGAACTGAGAAGACAGAAGATTAAAAAGAAGATTCTTCATGTATAAATAATTGGTTAAGATTGGAAACAGAGATTAAGAGTCCTTTCTCAGAGTAGAAGGAGGATCCCTGTGGAGCTCTGCAGTCATGTTTTTGGGTCTTGTACTTCTCAGTGTATTTCTAAATAACTGGAAGGCAGAGAGGGTGAATATAAAGTGTCAACAGTTCCTTATGATATTAAGCTATTTAAGGAAGGAGAAAAAAGAGCTCACTGTGAAGTTGTGCAGATAGTGCTACTGGAATTCAGATACTGCAGCCACTTCTTACTCTTAACCTGGCACTGTACTGCACCTTCAGGCATGTGCAATTAAACATTAGATGAAATGTATTGAAGGTAGATATTCAGGTAAAAAGATGGAGATGGAAAAGTGACAACCCTTATTTCAGATATATTCTTACAGACTCTAAGTCAGCCTTTACCATTTAGGAGCTAGGCCTTCAGTTGCAGCAATGGAGAAACTCTTGTGAATCTTTAATGCTGACCCCAAGTTAGTCCTGGGGAAATTTCAGAAGAGTGGGAAAAATCTTGTGTGGCAGCCTTTCAAAAGGGCAAAAGGATGAATAAGTAAAAGCTAGTTATCCTGGTTATCTGGGAATTAGGAGAGGATAGTAACAGTCCATGATTTCACCAGAAACAGCTCATGTAAAATTAAAAAATACGATTTGTTGCCAATGAGGAATACAATTCATAATGGTAAATGTTGTAATATACTTAGACTTTCAGAAAATTCACAGTGCTTTAAGAAAAAATGATAAAAAATTTGAGCACAAAAACCCATTACATACTTTATAACAATTAACAATACTTGATTATGTAAGAGTTCAGAAATTACTGCAGACAAGGAATAGTCTTCATAGGATTTAGGATTGCTCCTATTCTTGCAATGGGATGGTAGCCCATATAGAACAGGTTTGAAAGCCTGTATGAGTAAATCAGTATTCTTCAATTAAGCATATAGGTCATATGATAAATACATTTTAACCATATATCAAAAACAACTGAGTTTGTGGTGGAGCTGCTGACTAAAAAACACCTCAAAAAGAACTTGTACATGAAAAAAGGAAAGTAAGTTGTGACTTAGAGGTATCTTCACAGTATCCCAGAACTTCCACCGACTGCTCCCTAAAGCCTAATATAAAAACACAAATTATCTAAGCAACTTTTTGCAAAGACACTACCTCCAGCTGAAACTACCTGCAGCAGAATTAGGTTCAATGGAATCTACTTACATTAGAATTATAATCTCAGTAACTTGAAATTGCCTCAATCACTCAGGCTAATGTCGCACTAAAAATGTAATCTATTATTTTCTATCACATGAATTTTTTATCAACACATCCTTAATTTCATTTTTTAACATTTGATTTTCAGTTATACGTGGACCTATAGGTTTGTATCTTCAAAAGAAAGGGAAAATTTTGACATATTAGCAGTCAACCTTTTTGTCCAAGCCAAGTTACACTGCATTCAATTTATGAATATCTGACAAAAGGCAAAAAAAAGGAATGGATGCAGAGATAAAGTTGCATTTTCGCTTGTTTTCAAAGAGTAGTCTAATGCACTTGCTCCAATCTGTTATCCATTCCATCCTGTTTTCAGCTTATTCTTTTTTTGACTGTGATTGTCTGTGCAACCCAGATTCTGTTCAGTAATATTTTTAACCCAATCTTTTCCTAATTTGTCCTAATCCTGGTTTTACTTTTAGTAATAACCAATCACCTCCCAAGTAACTATAATCTGTCTACCCTTATCCCAGTCCTTTCTTCTTGCTGGTTCTTCAGCATATTTCCAAATCTCCCTCATTACAAGCCTTTTCTTGTTCTAACACCCTGGCAGACGCTCTGATTCACACTTCAGATTAAGACTCACAAGACTTACTAACCTAATTTTGCTCCTTATCTTTCTCCAGATCTGTTTTTTGAACCCCTCCTTTCTCCAGATTTCTTGAGTGGTAGCTGGAGGCCACATGCAAAACAACACAGGGCAACTTGACCTTCATTCTGACATTGGTTCCTGCCTTTCCCTTGCACTGCACAAAGCTGCAAGTAAAATGGAAATCTCTGACCAGAGATAGGATCCAGGATGCTCCCTTGCCTGCTGTGAAAAAAGCCACATATGGTTCAACTAGCAGTAGACACATGCTGGGGAGGAAGAATCTTTTGAAATTTTAGCTTTTTAGTATGAAGGAAGTTGGCTGAGTGTATCTTTCTAATATTTATTATTTGGCCAAATTTCAACAGATTTTGAAGGCGCCAACGCCCAAAACATCCCTGACACTATTTCACGTCTCTTTCGGAAAGAAAGGGGTTGCTGGTAAAAGAAATAATGGATCACTGAATCATTTGGTTTGAAATTAAAATAAAATGCAAAAAAAAAAGAAATCTTAACCTGAGGCTGACACAAAACACGGAAAAATTTCCACCTCAATGACTTAATTTTGCCAAGCTATAAGCCACTGAATAATAGAAACTTAAAATGGGGACTGATATTGAAAATTATTGATAATTTTAATATTGCTAACGATGTGATGCTACCACCCTGCCTATAATAACTGACAAGTAACACTCTCTTACATAGGCTAAAAGTAAAGGAATATAATTTACCACAACTGTATGGACAAGCAGCCACATAATTATGTATCTTTCTCTTACAGCAAAGTGGGTGAGATAAGAAACTAGGTGATGCAGGATTTTGCTTCTCCACAGAAATAGGATTTTCATTGGTTTCAACAGTTCTGCAAATTTGTTTTTGTACAGCCGTATTTTCTTTTAAATCCTAAGGAACTGACATTTGTCCCCTAGGACAATTTTTCAAACACGTATGAAAATATCCCTAGTTGCTGTGTAGAGTGAACAAAATCCATATCCAATATCCTTACGCAATTATGTTCCATTAGTCACCCTTCCTTCCACCCCTCCTTCCTTCCTATTACTCCTTTACCAAAGACACCTGGTTTTTTATTAACTATTGCACAGATTGAGGATGTCATCCTTGAGCTACCGCGTACCAAGTTTTCACTTGACATTTTGCCAGAAAAATTCTGCTTCCTTATAGACTGGATGCTGCAAGCTCTATTATCACTAGTATTTCTGATCAGTGTATTGTCCTAGTTTATCTAAATAAGTGACAGTCCACTTAACCCATAAGAACTCTAGCATCTTTAATAAAAGCCTCATTATTTTTCCCCCTCATATCCCAGCACCTTACTTGACAAAGGTCAGTAAAGAAGTGTTCACCATACAGCTTCAGAAACATCTCCCAGCAAATTGCATGAATGAAGAATTACACTCAAGTATTGTCACGTATACAATGCTCTCAGACTTCAGTCTGAGGTTTGGTGGGGGATGGGAGGGGGTGACTCTGTCTTGGATTAGATTCATGTCTGTTTTACAATGGTTTTCACGTGACATAAACTTGGAAGTGGGGAGGGGACCAAACTGTAATAACTCAATATCATATGAGCTTAAATTAGTATAGAGTCTGATCTACATACAGGGTAAGTGACATATGCATAGGGGAAATGTATAAATTGCACATTTTCCCTCTTCAGTCCAGTGTAAGTTCTCTGTAAAAATTATTTTATGATATTAATAAAAATTTTAAAAAAACTCACTAGCCAAAATATTATTGATTTCTCTTGTCAATTCTTCTCTCTTCTATTGGTGCCAATGAAAATTCATTTTGGTTGTCATAGTATGTGCCTACCTGCATTATGAAGTCTGTTATTTAAAGCTTTCTGTTAATGACAACATTTGTTTCATCCAGCTTCCTTTTCATCACTTAAATTTTTTACCAGTACAATACCTGCACTGCTTCCTGTTCATAGTGAGTGTAAAATGTCTGTCTTTACCATTTCAGACCAGAATGTCTCCAGTTATCTCTTCACATCTTTCTCACATCTTTATACAGGAACACATGTAGATGTACGTGTATTAAATGCCTGTTACAGTAAGCATGCACACTAGAACCAGATTTTGCATTAACCTATTCATGTAGAAACATCCTTGGTTCATCACAGAACACCAGGCTGACTTTAAAATTGTGCTGTCCTTTAGTATAACCTTTGTGGCACACTCTACTGGTTGCATTATGCAGTAGCTTTGTAAGACAGTAATATTATGCCTGATAGCCCGATATCCTATCACACCTCAGAGAGCACACCAATTAGTTGCATCCTAGATGGCAATCAGCCCACTCCCCATCATTTTACTGAGAGACAGTCTAGCTGTTTTTTTTGTGCAATGCATAAAACTCTGATGTGCTTTCCACTTCTTTTGGTTTAATGAAAAGATGCCACCCATGGTAAGACACAGACTTTCCCTAAATCATTTTCATGGCAGGAATGCTGAGTTGGACAAGACAGTGGGATTGTATTCATATTGAGTATCATGGATTGAAAGTCTTTAATTGTTCATGTATGAATGTGTAGACACCAATATTACTTAAGGCTCGACAATAGCTTTGCCATTTTGAAGAGACAGGAAAGAAGCCTGTCATTTGGAGAAAGAAGCAAGGGGAGTTCTGATCGTATTTTTTTTTGGCTGTGAAAATAATTATAGAGCCTGTCACTGCTTACACACCATAGTGTGTATTCTTTCAACACACAGGTTTAGTTACATGGAGCTGCACATTATTGTTTTAATCTTTTCTGACTAACAAACCAAATGCTATATATATCCCTCACTCCCTAGTATGATATAGACACAGAAGTACTGCTTACTCTTCCCACAAGTATACTACAGGCATTCATTTTCCTTTGCATTGGACTTGGAAGGTTATGCTAATCTCCTCAAACTTAAGAATTCAGAGGGCACAGTTAAGCCTACAACACTTATAAGGGCCTGAGCACAGGTCACCATCCCTGCAAAGGGAGATTAAGGGATAAGAATGACTAGAGAGGACACCTCAAAATTTCATGCCAAAAGTCTGTTCATAATTCAAGAATCTCCAAACACAAATTCCTTCATTCCTCCTGGTCAAAGATGTATTTCTTCTGGAGTTCTATCTTTGAAACCCTAGTTTCAAAGCTTTGCTGCATTTCTACAGAAGATCTAAATTCTCTCACTCAAATTCCATCTAGCCCTCCACAGATCAGAGCCCCAGCTGATACATTTTACTCAACAGTCCTGCTGCTCTTGGAGACTTCTTCTACTCTTCTTGATTCTTTCACTGATGATTCCCCTCTCACTGATAAACCCTGCTTACAACATCACCTCCTCACTAGGTCTCCCCATGACAGCTATGCTAACCAGATACTTTCTCATGTGTAATTTAGAGACTGGGGGAAGATAAAAGGAAAAAAAAAAAAGATATGTCAGGAGTAAACATACATAGGGAAGCTCTATAAGATTCACTCTACTATTAATAAAACACTTTGGCTTGTTCTTCAAAATATGTTGCTCTACTCAAGGACATTGTCATCATTTCTTAGCCTAAAAAAGCTTTCCAACAATTAAACATTTCATCTAACAACTTTTATCTCTCTTTTTAATCACCTGCATGTCTGCATGCTCCAGTTTATTTCTGAAAAGTCAGTATATTTTTATCAATATTTTTTTAATATATTTATTTCATTATTTAGCATGGTATAGGTAAAGGTCTGTGTCACCCCAGCTCTAGGCAAAAAATGTTAATACAAAAGGTATTTCACTTGGGGAGGGAACAAAGGTATGTCTACTACTAGAACTATGAATAACAACAGAATTTAAAGTCCATAAAATTCTAAAATTCAGCTATAAAAGTTAATATAATGGATATCTAGCTACGTATCCAGTAATTATGGTATATGACTATTACACACATATATTCAATACCTTATAAATACAGCAGTGAGAATTGTATAATTTCAATGAGTATATTACTTTTAGTCAATTATTTTTGCTATTTAATAGTAATCATAGACAATCAATAAGCCCTTACAAAAAATCACTGCTACCTCGAGTCTTAGGAACAAGAGAATAAGATCCCATAGATAATTCCAAGTAAGTACATTTTGCTGCAACTCTTGAAGCTCCTGTAACTCTCAAGACCTTGCACATAAAATCTATTCAATACGTTATTGTCAAATTTATGTCCAGGTTTTAGATCAATGGACCAAACAGGATCTCTTTTAACTGGATTGTTAAAAGTAATATTAATAGAAAAAAATCTCAACATCTTAAATGCTCAGTAAAAGCAAGGAATGTAGAAAGTATTATTAGGTGAAGTTTGGATGGGGAGGTGATACTAGATTGAATTTGTGAACTGATTTTGCAGGTTAGATATTGGTTTGCAACAATTTGCAAACCCACTGAATTGTAAAACTTGAAAAACTATTCTCATTGCAAGGAATTGTATTTACACTAAGCAAGGATGCCACATTAATGGTCCTACTGCATGAATTCAAGAAGCCATTAGGTAATTTATGCATCAGCTTTCAGCATCAGTAACCTTAAGTAAGGCCTCTAAGAGAGAAAAACAATATTTTGGCTATAAACCTTTGGCATATGTTTGACCTTGAAGGACATACTGAAGAGCAAATTTTTAGCATAAGAAACATCTGTAATTTTCTACCTGCCTTAAATCACTTGACTGCCTGTTGTGTTCTGAATGTCCTCTAAGGATTCCTCACCATTCATAGTATTCATCTCAAGTCATGAGCATTAATTTTACTTCCTTTATAATTTTAAGAAATCACTTACAGCATAGGATATTTTTTTCCTCTTGGCTTTTTATTGCAACTCTGCTGAGCAGAACTCTGTGAGATCCCAGTGCTATGTGTGTTTCACCTGGGATCCAGGCTTCCTCTGACTGCACTATACAGGTGGAGTCTGAACCTACAAATCTCAGTTATCATCAAATGAGGTGACATCTTGTTAGCCTGATTTTAGTGACATTGTTCCTTTGTAATCAGATAGGCTACAGGGTCAGGCACATCAGGGCATAGTTTTTTTTTCCCCATCTTTTAATTTCTGTTCAACTGTGGGAAATTATCCATCTATTTCTAAGTTTTTTTTTTTTTTTTTTTTTTTTTTTTTTTTTTTTTTTTTTTTTTTTTAGTGGCTCCTGGCTGTATATTCTTTCTTATGGGTTTAAAATAAATCAAGTCAAACAAGACTTTATGGGTGACAGCACCTGCCTCCCTGCTCTTCTGCTTCTGCACACCCCACTCCATAACTATATCAACTGTGAGTTTGGATGAAGCAATTTTGTGGGGTGCTCCCATGCTCTCAACAATTAATACACATCAAACTGATGTCTGTCTGTTTTACTGATGCAATGTAACTCATGCTTCATCAATGGTAATTAGGTAAAAAAGGCAACACTTAAACTAAATGTTTCATCTTTGATCACTGAATAGCATTTAAGAGACAGAAGATTCAGGCCTCTGTTCTGGTTTCAGCCAAGGACAGTTTTTTTTTTTTTTTTTTTTTTTTGCTGCAGCCATTAAGGTGTGCATTAGTAAAGGCACAGCCAGCAGGTCAAGGGGGATGATCCTGCCCTTCTACTTAAGTCCTGGTGAGGTCACACCTGGACTGCTGTGTGCAGTTCCAGGCATCCCAGTACAAGAGAGACATGGAGCTCCTGGAATGGGTACAGGCAAGAGCTACAAATTTGATCAAGGAATAAGAGCAAGCCTCTTTTTAGGAAATGCCAAGAGGTTTTGGCCTGCACAGCCTCAGGAAGAGAGTACTGCAAAGTCACCTCACTGTCTATAAAAATCTAAAGCAGGGATGCCAAAAAGATGGATCCAGGCTCTTCTGGTATTTCCAGCCAATAGAACAAGAGGCAATGGGCAGAAATTCATGTGCAGGAAGTTGCATCTGAACATGAAGAAGAACTTTACATGAGTGACCATGCATTGGAACTGATTGGCCAGAGATGTTGTGGAGTCTCCCTCCCTGGAGCTATTCCAGAAAAATCTGGACATAATCCTGTGCCATTTGTTTGGTGATGCTTGAGCAACGAGGCTGGGCCAGGTAACCCACTGTGGTCCCTTCCAAACTGACCCATTCTGTGATTACGTGATTCTTTGGACATAGATTCAAGGCAGGTTTCCTTACAGCTTTATAGCTCTTGAATATATGTAATATCCTTACATCTTTCTGTTCCACAGGGAGAAGATGAAGACATGTAGAACAAATTCTAGAAAAGATCACCAAGTGACCAACCCTAATGATCATGTGGTCTTCTTCTTTCATATTAAAAACCTTATATATCGCTCAGTTTCATACAAACCCTAAGGTTTTAATTAGACCAAAGTGTTTCAGAATAAGCTCTGTGCTACAGACTGCGAAGTAGAGATCAAGGCATTAGTAATTCCAAAAGATCCTTTGATGTTAGAAAACTGACGAAGTGAGAGCTGCCCTGATGATTCCCAAAAGCTGAACCACATCCTATGTTGCAGAGGAAGTTGAAAACACCTTTACACTCAGCCCAGATATACATACACACCAGCATCTAAAGCCCTGTCAATCTAAGTCAGTTTTGACCTTAATTAGATAGTCAGCTCAATCCTCAACCTTGATGCAAAACACAGACACCAAGAACCAAAGAAAGTTTGTTTTTGCAAACTTTAGGCACAGTTCTGAGCAATCTATTGTCCCATTGCAAGTTTTGTGAGGAAGGACAGGAGAAATAAAGAGCAATGTCCACGTCAGAGTACAGCTTGCTAATTATAGCTGGATATACACCTGAGCACTCCCACTCTCTTTTGCAGGTACAACAGGTGGTATATTTAAAGTGCCAACATTTCTAGATTCTGGTCAGAGTGAAGACTGTGGATAAGTTTGCACTATAGGGCGCAGAGATCTAAGCTAGCTCAAAATAAGACAAACACTGGAAGCAGCATAGCCACGTCAGCATAACTTCACTAGCCAAAGCATAATTCAGTGCAGCAATCATGCATCTGCACTGCTTCCAGGACCCAGACTATAATTTCTGCTCAGAGTTGTGCAGATGTGTAGATCTACTACCTCATCTGGAGCTAGCCTGAAAATCTTAAACAGAATTCCACACTGTAAGGCAGTTCACCCCACATACATGCTTCTTATTGTTTCAGGTCACGCAAGGGAGAACTTTTAGACTTTAAACACATTTCAGTATTCTCAAAATGTAGCATCTCATGTGACTTATTAAATGCCATTGCACTGTAAAAAGCCTTGTTGACAGAGCTATTTGCTGAATATTTTCTCTGAAACTGATCAGACAGGACTTGGCCTTATTCATTTCTAGGAAATCTCCATAACCAGTTTACATCCAATATCACTGGGTATGCAACACCAGGAGCATAAAAGCAACCTTTCAAATGGGCACTGTCTCTGTTTTAGGAATAGTCTCAGGCAAACATATAGCTCTTATTTCAATAATTATCCTTGTTCTTTTAGTGTATACATTTTAGGTATGAGGTCTACTATCCTTTGCTTCCTCTCACAGCTATTAATTTTTCACCTATATAATTTTATATATAATCTGAGAGCTGACTTGACTAATACCCACCTGCTCTCCTCAGAAAACCTATTCATCTCTACTACTCATCGGTCATTTAAAACAAATTAAAACACAGAGAGCAAAGTCATATTAACTTCCTTCCTTTCTCAATCCCTTGAGGAAAGGCCTTTCCAGCACTGACTGTGAGTCTTATTTGACTGACTTTTGGGCTTTTGATTGGTCCTTGGATACAGCAGTGAGAAGATATTTCCTGTGTTGTAGAGTGTAATAAGAGCAACAGATTTTACTCTGAGCCATGAGCTGAACAAGGAAGGAAATTGGAGTGCCTCACAGTAATTAATCATTGTATGATGAGACCTGTCAAAATCTTTTCTAGAGCTGATATTGCTGTCAATAACCAGTTAGTACATTGCCATCTGTGACTGCTTAAAATATCAGCCTATACGACAATCAACATATTTTTTACTTACACATCTTTTTTATTTACCAAATATAATTCTCCTAAGTACTATATGTGCTCCAGTGTTTGCCAGATGACAGCACGGCTGGTGTCAATATCTAAAACTAAATGCTTTTGCCCTAAGTAAGTATCCAACAAATCCCCTGAGCTGTAAAATAAAGTACCAGCTAAATTACATTTGTATCTAGTCTAAATTCCAGTGGTAAGAAAAATTTATTACCAAACATTTGTACTCTGGATGTTGGCTTATGGTTGAATGAGAAAAAAAGAGAAGTATCTCAGAGCAGTTTTGTGTCATACGGAAAGCTTAAATAAATAATAGCTGCCAGATTCTCAGCTGATACGAAATAAAGGAATTCAACTCTTAACTATAGAAAATTATGTTGCTTTACATCAGCTGAGACTCTTGCCCAAGCAAACCTGAACCTAAGTTTGATAATTTCTGAATTTTATTTCACTAATTGAAAACAGCAGCAGCACTGGTTTTCTCCAAAATCTAACTTTCTCTTTCCTTTATCAAATGTCTGTGAAATAAGCCAAGTCTTGTGTTTTTTTGTGGACTTAGCCAAGAAATTTTGAGGTAAGGCTTGATTTATGTCTAATAATATCTATCTTAAAAAAAAAAAAAAAAAGTTGCTTTTCCTCTAACTCAATGGCTACATGCAGCCTGTGAAATGTTATTCTGTTGCCTGCAGCTACAGAAAATTAAAATGTTCAAATAGAGGTTAAAAAGGAAAGTAAAGGACGATGCTGTCCATGGTCAATTATTTGTGTGGTACTGCTTCTAAGACATTTCTATGTTTCACATTCTGGTAAATTAGCATCTTGTTTCTTCAGAATCTCCCTGCAAGGGAACTCTTCTTGGACACTGTAAGGAACTTACTTGACTAACTCAGAGTTATATTCCAATACCTGGGCTACATGCTTAATGGATGGGCATCATGAATTCTTCTGTTTTGTCTGAATTCACCTCCAAAGTTTTGAATATAGTTAACCTCTTTAATATTAAGAGTGTACAGTACACAGGTAGCTCGGGAGCAACTGGGTTTTGCTCCTTAGTGTCACTTGGAAGTGGCAAAATGTCAGTTGTGGAACACTCTGAGGGGGAAGGGAACACAAGTTCTAGGAAAACAAATGAGGGAGGCTACAAGGGAAAGATGTGAGTGATAAAATATCATTTGAAGAGTCCTGTCATGGAGGATGAGAATGGAAGAGGTTGCCAGCAACCTCCTCTCTGTAGAAAAGGAAGTGGATGGAAAGATCTCCTGCATTGGCTTCCAGTAGTCAGTGAGCATAGCTTCACTGCTTCCCCTGTATTTCCTCATCCCATTCTTTGAAAAGAATGTCTGGAAAACAAAAATGAACTCCATTGTTTCGTGTGGTCTGGATGCAATCAAATTTGAACCCTGACATATAACAGGTCCTTGGTGTTTTACTCTTTAGGTGACCACAGTACATCCCATTATTTGCTTGCACTCACATAAATAAGATAAACAGAATATTTTCTAGCAGTAACCTATCCTGTTCATTAATTATCTCTTCAAATTTTTCCACTGCCAGAAATGGTAGAAATGCAACAATTCTTATTACACACCTCATCACTAATACAAAATATTGAATAGATTATAACAATAAAAAGAATTAACAAAACCCCCCTGCAATACTGAGCTCAAACCTCACAGATTTGGTGCTAACTGTGTTTACATATCAGGACCCATAGGACAAGATCTTTCCTGTGTACTGTGTTAATTTTGAATCACTGATTTTAAACTAAAATGATGCATATAACTATCTGTATATGTCATATATACAGGTTTCTAAAACACGTCATGCCTTACCAAAACCTAGGTAGCTTGTATCAACACAATTCTACTTTGCAACCAAAGAAGTAATCTTGCACAAAAGAAAGTTATTTTGACAAGGTCTATTTTCCATATACTTATGCTGATTGGCATTCATTCCATTTTCCTCCTTTCATTCTTTTAGTAACAGGGTCCCATTTCAGTAACTCTATTATTTTGCCTGGGATCGATGTCATGCTGACAGCCCTATAATTATGTGGGTTGGCTCATTTAGTCTTTTAAGTACTGGCATGGCGTTATCTTTCTTCCAGTTCTCTGGAATGCCCTTAGTGTTCATAGGGCTACTGCAAAACAACATCTTGGTACACACCAGTTGAATGCATGCTGGTTTACCGCTCACCAGTAATTCACTTCTATAATTCATTTTACAGAAGTTTCCAGCCAATAAGAATCTTGGCTGGAAATCTTGGATAACTTTGTGCTTTTTTGACTTTTTTTCAGTTTCTGAATAAGAACTTTAACAATGTCTGAAGTAAGAAAAATACTTCAAAACCTTTTTCCTGGGCATTTTTATTAAAAAATTGCAGATGGTTCTGCCTTAAAGTATGCAGGCTATGTTTTCCTGCTTGTGTATTTATGTGCATTTATAGATCCATAAATTCACACATCTAACTAAAATAATGGAATTACATGAAAAATTATTCGTGGTCAGGATAATAGTGGCTATGTGGGTACTAAGAAGTGGTTTAGTGCAATAGGAGGAGTCAGAAGATTAAAACAGTTGCTGCTGCAGCTCCTACATCCAAATGATTTTTCAGTCAGGGTCATACACTGTACCCAGTTTGGTTTGGTCCCCATGGGCAGACTGTCGTTACCATGTGATGATTCTTAGTCATCTGGAGGACAAGTCATAGTTGTGGATGTTTTTACCTTTATTCCAGGTTTGGAGTTGCATTTGGTGGGCAACAAAACCAGAACATTTTTACTTGTTAGAAATCCAGTTGCATGCAGTAAAACTGCTCTACAAATCCAGATCAACCTGCAGCAAATGCTTTGGCCAGGGAATTTGTTTTCAAGCAGTAGTGCTGTTCTCAACCAAAATGCAAATGTACACGCAATCATTGACAGTATTTTGTCATAATGAAGGAACTCATCAGAGAATATTTCAGCTGGTTTGTTTCTTTTAACTGATATTTTAGAATTAGGTTTTTACACTAATGAAGTATATGATGTTGCATCAAAGATGAGAATTATATCTACTGTGTATGCATCTCTATTATTGATTTATTGAAGAAAAAGAAAAGTTTAGGTCCTCACAGCTGAGATATTTTTAGATATTTTTTACATCCACTTATTCTGGAACTAGGTTGAAACTAAGCCAGATGCCACAACTAGCTACTGAGAAGAAGGTGCTGGGTGAGATTTAATTCTATCCATGTCAAGCATTTAGATCAATGTATGGCTCTCTGTAGTTATTCTAACTACAATCTATACAGCAGAGATTGATTAGTACTCAGTAGCTGAAAAAGACAGCTGACTCTTGCTCTGTCCTAGAACTAGAAATTGCAATGTTACATATGTCTTGAGCAGAAAACAAATGTCATGAGGAACTTATAACTGATAAAACATATGGTCATCTATTTCTGAATATCACAGAGCAGTATGAACAACTTCCTTCATGTGGCACTATTTCCTTGCTGTATATCAGATCTGACAGAATGGCTTGATACAGGTTCTGTGTACCTAACAGAGATATGACTGCACACAGCAGAGATAGAGCCTGCTCTGCCTCTATGACCATGACATAATGCCACATTTATATTGGCTATATATTGCAAAGCTTACTCAGGTGTAGTAAACTGTAGTTCCTAAATGTTTGAGTAAAGCCCTCTGTTACTTTGACTGCTGCAATGTGTAACAGTTTTCACTTACTTCCTGATCATAACCTAAACATTTTTAAAGTTTTTTTGTTAATACTTGTTCATATTTCAGTGGGTCTACAACTTGATTATCCAAGAAACCTGCTTGCAATTTCTGGTCTACATTAATTCATGGCAGGCCCTTGTCTATAGCTGAAGGGGCCCTGAGAAACCTGGTCTTGTGAAAGGTTCCCCTGTCCATGGCAGAGGAGTGGTAACTAGATGATCTTTCAGGTCTCTTCCAACTCAGGCCATTCTATGATTTGTGATTCTATGCTTTTTCCTTGAAATTAGTTGCTTTCCCACCATCTCTAAGATTTTTACACAACATATTGCAGATATAAGCAATTATAGCCTTCTTCTTCTTTTTGCTACAATGAATGAACATAGCCTTTAAAGTAACCAGTTGATCAACAAGCACTTGGGAAGCAGGTAAAACTCTTTTTTCATATGTTGTTAAGAATCTCTCATTCTTTATCCCAAAGCTCCATAACTTCAAAGAAAAAAAGACGTGTTTTAAATAGGGAATTATTTAAATAATTTTTAAATTGTTTGAATATACTTCAGGCATATTTAACATATAATATATTTCCTCTGAAGATCTCCACGGAATTAAAAATTCACTAATTAAGTACTGTAACATCCTTGAGAGGCATATACCATAATTATCTCCATTTTACAGATGGAGCAAGTGAAGCACACGGAAGCTAAGTGATTTGTCCAAACGAACACATTCCATTGGAGTGTAGCCAGGAGAGATACCCATGCTTTCTAATTTCCAGTGAATCAATAGATTATGCTACACACACCAGCCCCCAAAGGCAGGTTGTTACTGTTTCTTCACCAGAAATTGTTGGCTTCCTTTTTGAAAACAAGATGCAGAGCTTTGCCTTAATTCAGATTGTCTAGTAGCTGCCAAACAGTTTTAAAAAATGTATTAACATACAAATAATTATAAGGAACTCAATGAAAGACTGACTCAGAAATGATACCCAAACACTTTTGCTCAATGACAGCCTTCAATCTTGTACCTTCTTGGCCAAATGCAGGTTCAATCTGTTCAAATTCCAAATTCAGGTATCTCCCTTCATAAGACAAAATTATGTCTGATGAGGTAATACCAGATTGCTCACACACCAAGCTACACAAGATTGCTCACACACCAAGTTACACCACTGGAAGATGCTACCATGACCCTTTGACTAATCAAATATGCACCCCTTACAGTGATAGGGAATATCTTCATTTTGGACAGCATCCTGGCATAGGTCCAATCATATAAGAGGGCAGTGGCTATAATCTTTCATTATATCCATGACAAGCTGTATGGCTTTTCCAAGCCAAAACCTTTGTTGCTGAATAGCAACCTTTGTTGTTGAATAGCAGCAAACCTGGAAACTTTCTGAGAAATGTCTATATTCTCTTTGGAATGTCAGACTTCATGCAACATAAAATTCATTTTTCAGAGCCAGCACTTTAAATTAAGAACTTTGCTGTTCCACTTCCTCCGTTTCCTGCATCTGCTAATTACCACTGGGTTATTCTCCTCTTTTGCATATTCTCTTTCTAACCCCTGACTTCTCTGTTACTTTAGGATACAGCATCAAGAGGAGAGTAACACATCTGCCTCCATCTTCCCTAATAAGGTGCACCCTAGAAGGAGCTAAAAGACACTTTTCAGAGAAGCACAATATGAAACGGTTTCACTTAGGGAAAGAAGGACATTCTGGTCTTCCACTGCAAAGAAAAAAAAATCCAGACAACACCAAATAAGATAGAAAGTGCAACTGCTTTGACCTCTTCTATATTCTGAGTGAGAAATGAGTGGACTACACCAATATTTCTGAAAAGGAGTGGGCTGTGGGCCTGAGTGCCCTCTTGGGCTTGATCAAGCCGTGATTTCACCTCAGTAACTCTCAATAATTCACTTTTCAGTATTTTGTCTGCTTTGGATACAGTCTCAGATGTCATCAGCCCTACAGCATGTTGTTTCAGATTGACTAATGGGTCCAATGTGTCACAATTTGCCAGAAGGGCAAAAATAGTAGAAATGTGACTCTTATGACTTCCCTGTCTTCCAGAAGTAACAGTAAAACAATAAGTTAGTAACTATAAAACCCTTGAACTGATTATTCTATTAATTCATGTTTCATGCTACTCTTACTCAGGTTAAAAGAAATCAGTTATGTTTACGTAGAAGAAAAGAATATGATAAATGGGGGAGGGGGGGAGGGAATGGTGTTTCATTTAGAAACCGGTTAAAGAAGCTGTTTTTGCTGTTTGCATGACAAACACAGAGATTAAAGATGGCTCTGAATTTCAACCTTACAGAACCTCTGCTCTCTTAGAAAGTGTACAGTATCTACTTACCATGACCAATTATTTGAAAAACTGTGGGAAAACATAGTATTGCAAACATATGTGTTTTGAATATTACATATTCACAACTTATTATAATATTAATATGTTCACTTCCTTCCAGTATTTAGACTTATATTTAAAAATAAGAAATTTAAGAAATATTATCTGAAACTACCATTAATTTTGAAATTGTCAGTGGAGCTTTTCCAATTCTTAAATATTGTATTTCACTTATCATGAGACAGTTGGTATATATGATAGTGAGAAAAAACATTATAAGACTTGCATTTAAAATTAATATACACACACAGGCAGTAAAATTTGCCAGTGATGCTTGAACAAACTTATACATTAAACTCTTTACATCTACTTTTATGTTACTATATATTCATTAATTAAAGAGCAAGAGAAAAAAATGTATAAAGTTGATGAAAGGTTTGCAGACCTTGTGACCTATCCCAACCCCAAGGATTAGTACAGAAACTGAGTGTGACTGCAAATTATTACACCAGCCTTATGAGGATAATGATTTCCCACCTTCCATGGTGCTGCATTGTTATCCATAAGCTCCCAAAGGTCCTTAAGCTTGTTAATAACCATTATAGATGTGCAATGAAGTGAATCAAGACTAAAATGAACTCACCTGAGCCTAAGCAGATTAACCCTGTTCAAGTCTGATGATGTCCATATAAATTCATCTGGATCTCCTTCCATCAGCAAATAGAAAAGTGCAATAAAACAAGGGTATATTTTATCTGTTCTTTTAAAAAATAAATGCAGGGAATTATGTGGGACACAAATTCAGGAAAAACTAATAAACTGCAAAAGAGGGTCAGTTTTCCCTGGTGGGGACATATCTGGGCCCCTGGGATTATATTTCATGTGTTCAGCACTTGGTATCCTTGCATCCTGCTCACAGGCTGAGGGCACTATGTCTTGTCAGCTGACTGCAAAACTGTGAATTAAAGAAAGCTGGACATCTTCTGCATTAGATTATTTGCTAGTCCCTGGGAAAACTATTGAAAAGGTGACACATGAAAAAAGAAGAAACATTTACATTCAAAATAAAGATGAAGGTAGCAATTTACAAAGTTTTTAGAGTAGCATTGTATTTCAGAAGAACAAAAACAAATTTTGAATTTGTTTTATTGTAGAGGCAAATTGAAATGTTTATAAAATAGTCTGCTAGGATTCATAGACTAAAAAAGATAAAAGGCACTAAAACATTCCTTTAGTGGGATTTCGCATACAGATTATCTTATTTTTACACATATTTAAGTCACAGTATTTCTGCATGTAATGAATATATAAATATGCCATATTTTAGCGTGCAGAAATATCTAGTATAATAAATGTCAGATTTATAATTATTTCATTATATGTTGCTACAGAATGTGAAAGAGGTAGAGTTAAATGAGAAATTTGAAATTGGAAATGGTGTTTCAGTGTTTGAAATGGATATGGAAGAAAGAGTCACCTTATGATGGTGCTTAGATGAACACCAGAAAGAGAAGAAAGAATTAAATTAGAGTCATGACCATTGGTGACATGTGAATTTGATGTGGAAAGACATGGCAGGTGGACTGAACTGTAATCTGAGTAGCAGAAGAGAAAGAGATAAGTATGGATGCAATATTTCAAACAGAAATTATCATTTGCAACTGAGGAAAACAGATCAGTCATGAGGCAGGAAACCACTGGAGCAGCAGTGTTATTGTTCAAAAATAAAAATAATTAATTACCTGGACATGATGTGTTTGCTGCATGCAAGGAAAAGAGATATTACAAGGACAGGGAAGAGAAATTTGGACCTAGAAGGAAGACATTTATCTGTAGCAATGGAGAAAGGAGACCAGAGTGATCTGGAAGAAAAGGGAAGACACCAATCTGCCACGTTGTTGTCAAACCCAAAACGTTCAGTGAGAGAAAGGAGGAATAAAAAGAATCATGTCAGTTATGGGATGGAATACAGAGCAAGTGATAATAAAATTAATATAGAAGTGGATTGTTAGAGACCAGATGTATAGAATGAAAAGCTCTCAAAAGTGGACTACAAAGGGACCTCTGAAGAAAGGTGTTATATCAAGCCTCTCTTACCACATGATTGGCATCATAGCCCTGTGGAGGGAGAGAGGGAGGGAGAGAAACAAAAATTTTCTTTAATAGAAAAAATCCAGCATTGAGAAATACTGTTCATAATGGACTAAACAGAGGCAAGCTGAAGCAAATGTCCCTGCCATACAAAACTGCCTGCCTTCTTAGAGATTTATTCTCTGTCTCTTGTGCTCTTTCCCCATCTATACAGACTGTGGAAGAAAGACAGTTCTTGAATGATATTTTACCAAGAACATAAACACTCTGCTTTCCATTAAGAGTTGAAGCCAGTACAACAGCAGAAGGAAGAGATGTAGGTGCAAAAGCATTTCTTGATACAAATAGTTCAGGAGATTCTGATTTAAAAGCTGTTTGTTTTCACTCCTTGTAGTTCAGTTGTTGATTCTGTATCATCTCTGCATTTTTCCTCCATCTGCATCTCTGCCTTCTGATTTCCATCCAATATTTTTATTAAGTTGATCAGTGAAATTTTTTTTCCCTTTTATTTCTATGCAACCTCCTTATTCTTTACACAACCACCTGGGGTTTTATGTAGGTGCTAAGCTATCTGGAGTATTTTAGTCTACTTCCCAGAAACACATAGAAGTTTGAAGAATAAGCCCAAGCAGAAAATTCCTTTGGATTTTAATTACCTAATTTATGTTTTCCTCAATCCTGATCACTTTTCAAGAGCAGCTAAAAAATAGAAGATAGCAATGCCAGCTTTAAGATGATTTTCAGACAATTTTCGACATTCACGGGAAAGCAATTAAAGAATATTTGAGCTGAGAATCAAAAACATGTAAAACCAGACTATTTCTAGGGAAAATAAATACCTTTTCTGTTAATTTTATAGAAGCAAAAACACGGTAGTTTTGTTTATTTGGATTTTTTTAAATTTTGTTTCATTTTGTTTCAGCTCATCTGCCTCAAACATGATTGTAATATACTCTAATTACTCAGAACAAAACCTGCCAGAACTGGATTTCCAGTTTCCTATGTTCAACTGTTGTTTTTCCCCACTGAGCAGCAAGAGTTCAGACAGATGTATGTAATAAATTCAGAAATGTTGATCTGCACTGCAAATGAAAGGCTGAATAACAGTATAGTCATAAAACTGAAACTTTTCATACCGTGCAAGAAGCCTGTACTATATTTTACTCTACACTTCAAGATATATCACAATGACAGATTTTGTAATGTCAGGATATGGTATCGAAAGAATTCAAAGAAGTTTCTCAGCAGCTGCTGTTAGAATAGTTGCAATTGACTTATAAAGCTGTCTGAAACATAGTAGTTTCTTACTATTTCTTACACTTTTGGAGTACATTTTTGTTAGTGAAAAATCAGATTTAGAGCAGTCTAACTAATATATTCAGCCATTCTACAAGACTGCTAAAGATAATGTTCGTAGCAATAAACCGAGCTAGAAAGTTTATAGTAACAGGAGAAATATGTAAACAGAACTTTTAGAAAGTAAGTAATTTTTATTCAGATTATCCAAAACACTTTATTTTTTTTTTTTTTTTACTTTATAAACATGTACTGAACTCAAGTCCCAAAAAGAAGGTGGCTTGACAGTTTTGACCAAGGTTGTAATCAACATCTGAACCTGTCAAAGCAGTTTCCACTAAAGGCTGGAAAAACCCTGACAACTCTTGAGGCCCCCAGTTCTCTTCTTTTACTTAGTTTTCCTGGTGCAATCTCTTTACTTTATGAAACAGTACATTTTCTATCCTCTTTATGGTAAGTTTCATATTCTTCTTAATTCTCCTTTAAATGTATAATAAACATATTTCCCTCAGCTTCAAATGAGCATTGCAAGCCACCAGAAAGGATACAATAGGGAGCTTTCCTCATTAGAAAACTAAAATGAGCCATTAAAAAGTGGCAAGGTTATTCAGAAGAAAAGAAAAAAAGAGATGTAAGCTATTCTGGAAAAAACTTACTATTCCAAATTTCACCAGACATCTATAACCATAGAACATAATATAGAATTTTTCTGCACATTTGTGGGTTATTAGTACAGCAGCACCAGTTTCATTCACCCAGACCTGCACTGAAGTTCTACATGGCAGCTAAACTGAATCAATTTAATTAGTAGAAACCCATTTACACCGTAAAAATTAGGCCATTGTTTTACCATTTACGATTTGTGATGGAAATCCAATAGCATTTCTTCTTGCAATAAATACATACAAACCTGCTTTTTAAAAGGTTTGTAGTATTCAGGTTTCTAGCATGCAATTACTGACAACCTCTTCATTCCTTTTTACAGGTAGCTTATGTTATGGCTCTCCTGTCTGCAGGAGGTTGTAAAGTCAACGTCCATGGAAAACTTTTGAGATGCACTTAGCAAATGTTCTATCAAGCTTTATCAGTCACAGCAGGCAGACGCAATTGTAAACATGTTTCATTTGGAAAAGAAACAGCTTGGCTTATGATTGAGATAAATATCGGTTTGCATTTTTAACATTTACTTTGTACTAATAGACTGTTTCATTTCATAAGCATATAAGCAATCATGGTAAAGTTATGGCAGGACTAAAATATACTGGCATATTTATTTCTTGAAGTTCTCCAATCAAAGACAAAACTCAGTTGTTTGCTTTGATATTTATTTAATGATGTGAGCCCTGACTGGACTTGAGACAATCTCAAGTATTTCATAGAGCAGAGAGTTTCTTTTGAAACGGAGCAATGTAAACATGCTTTCAGGTGTTGTATAAATAGCAAAACTGTAACGCATAATATTTCTTTAAATTAGCACAATGTTAATAACTGATGGAGGAGGGGGTCATATACAGGTTACTTGGCAAAACAACGCTGTTTCTCAGTGTGTAGGAAAATACAGAACACAAGTCACAAAAGTGCAAAGTACATGAAAGAATAATCAAGACCATTTAGAACTGCCTCTGGGTACCTGAAAAAGGCATAAAAAATACTTCAGTGATAGTCTTGGAGTGATTTTTTTTTACTCCAACAGAAATATTATTATTACAGTAACCACCTTATAGCATTATAGTCAACCACCGAGAGATCTCAGGTGCTTCATGCACTCTCTGTAAGTATTTTAATATGGAGGTTCTTATTTAATATGGAGGTTCTTATTCTGTTTCTGAGCAGTTGAAATTCCCATCCTCTTCCTAGTCGAATCAAGATAAGTCTGCCAATTAAGGGTAGAAGTGGGAAAACTCCATTAGTAAGCACTGAGTGATGACAGAAACAATTACTAGACAAGTGACACTGTGTTTCTGCTGTACAGATACAGTTAAGTCATGATATATTAATTTCTACATTCTCTTTCAGACACACCAACTACAGTCTACTTAGAGCACTTTAGTCAGTATGCTCATGAACACACACATCCTCCCCATTTTTTAATGTTGAAAAGATGCATAAAATGCAACTGAAGCCTGACATCACTAAAATTAAGATTAAAGGAGTAATGTGAGTGTTATTTGACAGCATAGTGATTACTCCAATGGAAAAGTAGCATCAGTCAAGCTGGGACAGCTCAAAAGAGCTTGGAAAATTATTTTGGTTATTTTGGAGCCAGTTTTCAGAGGTGAGGAAACACAGAAATCCCTCTCAATATAAGACTAGAACTTCTGACATAAAAACAAACAAGAAAGAAAAATTCCAAAAGAAAATACTTCTCAGAAATTATTAGAAGATCAAGGCTGATAAATTCCTCTGTGTCTTTTCAGCCAAATTGCAGAAATATTTTCCCTAATCTCAAATGTTTTTACCTGTTTGTCAGGGTGCCATGCTTTTCTGGCTCTTGAAATCTCACCTGTTTTATCACACATCTTTAAGATGCTTTTATACACATCTCTCCTCCACCTTTAAGAACTTTCACTCTACACAACACATTGCTTAAACAATGGACACAATTTAAAGTGATATTCACTATCATAAACAGTTATTGACAATGCCTGTCCAAGCTAGCTTCACATTTGGGGCCTGCTCATCAGGATTAGTGCATTCAACAATGCAAACAAAACTAGATCCTCTTGAATGCAACTATCTGTGGGTCCTAAATTGCAAAATATCCAAAGACAGACTGGACTCCCTTCTACAAACAAAGTTCGATCTCCATGTTTTACAAAGCCATTAGAAGATCTTGATGCCTGTAAAGGTGAGATTACATAAATATTTTTAAGTCTTTACATCTTAGTATTTTGCTAATAGGTGTCCCAACATTTCATAAGGTTTCATAAAGAAATATATTTAGTTCATGTGCACTTCTATAGGCAGAAGAGCAAATAATTGACCACAAAGAAAATGCATCAACTTTCAGAAATATTCCATGACAATTCCCAGCCCTAGTGTTGGGTGTCAAGAAAATGTCCAACCAGCATATCTATTGTGTATTCACCAGAGGTAGGTGGCATGCAAAATCCTAACGTTATTTCAATCACTACCATGCCATAACCCTGACAGAAAGGGACTTGTGCCTGATGTCAGCTGTTCCATGACTGCCAACTCCATGGCAGATTTTGCTGGGAATAACTTTCATCTCCACTGACAACTAAAATACAGTGAACAATGTTGTTACACTTCTGAGATGAGAGTGAAAGGGCTATGTGTGAAGTGCCAGTCAGAAACAGCAGAGTACACAATATTAATGTCACTTACAAATATAAAACACTTAGAAGATATTAAAATGATAAGTTCATTAGTAGAAGGGAGGGGGTAAGCTCAACAAAGAGGTTTAATATTTTTTAAACAGAAAAAGGTCAGCAAACAGCACAGGATAGGGGTCAACATGGGTAATCCTAATGAACAAGCATTGATTTCTGCTTTTGAAATCAATAGCAAAATTACACCACAGCAGCAGAAATACATGCTTCTTATACTTCTCCCCTTGGAAAGTGAGGCTTCTAGATGCATGTTTATCACGATTTAAATCTTTTGGTAGCACAGTCAGTGAACTAATTATTCCAAAGATTCCTGAATTCCATAAACTTTCTTCAGTATATCTTCCAAAATATGTGACTTCCACAAAGATGTAAGCCTTACTGACAGGAAAGAAAGCAAACTAAATTTTTCAAACTTTAAAAGATACAAGAATATAGAGATTTAATTGATGCACTAAGAACATGATAATATGTAGTAATGTGACCTTAGACTGAATATAGATTAAAGAAATATCTTCTGGAAATTTCAACCTCTGTTCACACACTTTAAAAAAACTGTTGAAACTTGAAGAGGATGAAGAACATACATAACATACAGGAAGCCTTCCAATTCTAGAAAATATGTAGGACACCAAAGGATTTATTTAGCTCTACTTAGCTACAGGAGTTTAATAGTCACAATATAAATAGAAAAATATTCCTGTCTGTATTATTGGATCTAAAAGGTGAAGAGATGACTGCTGAGCATGTACAAAGGCAAAGAAGAGGCTATGGTTATCACTAAATCCTGATCATTGCTGTTTCTCATTTTTTCCTGTTCTTCACTCACCTTCCATTTCTTGTATTGCAAGGTCTACTCTACAACTGCAAGCCAGGTCCCGTTCTTGCATTCTGTTATTCTGATGGTACTCTTACCATTAGGGAATGTCTAAGAAATATCTAAATTCATATTCTTTTTCAGCTCTGAAATTTATCTAACAAGCAAGTCTGTGTTCAGGCTAAACAGGTCTGCTTTCCTTCCTAGAACTCATCTACCCTGTCTACATCATCATTTGAGGCATTTGGCTTATTCCTCAAATCTCTGTTTCAGCACATAGGGGCTCACCCATTCATTTCAAATAATGAGTGACAAAACCCAAGACCAAATCCTCTCCTACATGCTCACTAGTGAATCCAGCCCATTTGCTGATCCTTCCTGAGGTCATTCTTATGCATTTTCTTTTTTCCCAACACTTCTAAAACTCCTGTGGCTCTTTCTGCTTGAATATATGTGTAGCTTACTGATCTACTTGCCCAGGTGTTCCATCTGTCTTGCACCTCTGAGCTAAATGTAGTTCTATATTATAACAAACTAAAATGCACTTCATCCTAGATCCTGGCAAACAAGACCCTATGCTTCACAATCAGTCAAAACCACTCTCATTCAAATGCCTAATGGCATTTCCTTAGTCAACTAGCCTTCACTCTCCTTGTTCTCTCAGGTACCCATCAACTCCAAACTTTTTTTTTAAAATGCCTATCCTCATATGACTATTTTCCATTACTTTTTTTAGTCTTTCCAATTTCTCTGTCAGTGAGTCCTTCCTCAAAATATCTTTTCAATGTGGTACTACCAACAAATACCTGAACACCATAACCAGTATCACTCACTGTAAAATCTAATTTGCTGCTTCTTTTTCTACCTGGCTTTTGTAAGCTCTGGTTTTGATAAGTATAGTATTCAGCAAAACAAAGCTCATGAGTTTGACCTCCAAATTATAGTAACATTAACCATACCAAAATCAGCTATCAACATTTTGGAGGAAGATATCTTTTTGGATTCCACAAATCTCTGTGAAAGCATCACATGTCAGTACAGACACGCAAAACCAATTTTTGATTTTTTCTCTAGAATTCAGGTCATTTGCTGATAAACATTTGAGTCACAAAGGTGAAAATAAGCCAAATAAATGGGTTAGTTGTGATGTGTCAGTAAGAATATGGGAAGATTAGTGTACATGTGTGTTTGAATTCTGAGTCCATCAAATATTAAGTGTTCTGAGGAAAGCACATAATCAAATGCTATGCAGATGTGTGAATAGGCTAAAACTCATAGCAGTAATTTTGTTCTTTTTTTATAAACTGAAGCAAAAAAATAAACTTGCTTCCATATTAAATTCTAAAATCTCACATAAAGAAATAATTCTCAACTTTTCAAATTCATATGAATAAAATTGCTGGATTCCAGTCACCAAAAAAACTTAAGAACATAGATCAAATAGAAACAATTCCGAAGTTCAAATAAAGAATTGATTAACATTGCATTAAATAAAGTGACCACAAAATCATATCACCATATCTTTAGGCTTATATCCAGTCTTCATTGTAACAAACTCAAAAAGAAAATCAAGTGAATTTTGATAAACTTATTTTGCTTAAGCATTTATTCTTTTAAAACAGAGGCAAAACAATCAAATGAAAAAACCTATGATTTCAAGGTTTGCTATATATTTTTAATATTTGGCACATTCTCTCCAAATACTTGCTGGTAAAAAAGAATTTTTCTTAAATAAAATATTCTGAAAAAAAGATTTTTATATAAAATATCTTTCTTCACCGGAATAGCTCATGTCTTGTAAGAACTATACTGCTATATTTGTGTTTTTCTTCTTTTTCCTCCAGCTTTATGCAGAATCTCAAAGTTCTTCACCATACCTTATTCTCGCGAGACTGCACTGCTTCTCCTTCTCTGCAATGTAGTAAATGTGAAAGTTGACCTCACAGGTCTTAAATAGGTGCCCTTTGCTTTTATGCTCGTCATGAAAATCACAATTGCTGTAATAATTTGCTCCTAGCAGTAGTCTAGCAGCTGTCTAAATTTACAAGGTCAGTTCCAGCACAACCTAAGCCAAACTTTTTAGAGACCTCAGGGTCAGGTTTCAAATAACTGCACATTCCTACTTTAACCAAAAGTAATCCCTGGGACTCAGCACACTTTAAAGATGAATGTTCATCTCTTCTCACATTTGAAACTTCAAAGGCCCAATTACTACTGGGCTGACATGGGCTGTTTCATGATACTTCCTGTGCAAAGTGCTACCTCTCTGCACTCTGTGTGTCTGATGCTTCTGTTATCGCTGGTCAGTTGCTCTTTGGCAACACAAAATTCAATACCAGGTTTCCTCTCACTTCTTCTTTGCACTTGTTAAAAGCAATTACTGTTAGCATCCATATTTGAACTTTGAGTTCTGTTTCCAGGATTGTTTATATTCTTTTCGATGGCTACATTAATCACCAGCTATTGGGTTATCTTACAGTCAAAACTATTGGAAACACCTGGCTGCAAGATAAAAACAAAAGTAAGGTGACCAAAAACATCAGGATTAAGCTCAAGATAATGCCACTATAAGATTGTCTGTATGCAATCTGCTTTCAGGAAAAAACAATAACAAAACAAATCAATTGATTAAAAGATAATGTTTCTCTGGGTAGCAGCAAAGCTCTTCAAAATGTATTTGCACATTTTTGCTATTGAGAGTGTTTAGTTGCTGTTCTCATTTCCATTCAGTGACTTCATGGCTTTTTTAAATCAAAAAATCAAGAGCAAAAATTTATATCACAATCAAATCACATATCTTTTGCTTACAGCTTTCCTTGCCTAAGTGGGTATTTTGAACAATATTTTCCTCCCTGGTATCAAAGCAAAATGCTAACATTCTTCATTTAGTATCAATATTCAATTTTTAAAATAATATTTTTTTGATATATCATAAACAAAAGAAGTTGGTTAATTCACTAAATTCTTAGTCAATATGTGACAGAAAAGGAGAACAATCCCGGGATGGCCAGTTACTGAAAAGGAATGAATTCACAGGACAGATGGAATGTGTTTAGAGTGGATAGGGTGGAAAGAATAAGATTCCTTGTATAAAATCTTTACTCTTTTTTTTTTTCTTCAGTTTTATTGAAGTTCCATTTTGTTTAATGGAATTGTATATGAAATATAGTTTGCACTGCAGTGTTAATGTAAGAAATACTTTGGTGACTTCTGAATCATGTTTTAAAAGATGTGAAGACTTATAATTTATTTAAGAAAATTAAACCTAACGCAACTGCAAAAAAATCCAAAGTTCAGTTGTGTCTTTATATTAACCTGCAATCTTGAAATTGTTTGTCCTTTATAAGGGGAAAAAAATCAGTGAAATCATTCCCAGTAACTTAATACCCTTAAATGGTTTATAATAAAATGGTTTGCTCTTCTTTCAGGGATTTACCTTAATGATATCATTCCAAAGGAGTCTGGTTTAGATCAAACTGGGTTAAAGATCATGACTGTCAAAAGATGATGTCACTTAGATTCCATTACTAATAAAACCAGGGGTCATTTTGAGTACAGAAACAGATTGATATTCATGCTTTCTTTACCTCTAATACCTTTAGTCATGCATTACAAAGGTAAAACTTAGCCCATTCCAACATAGATCAGGAACATAGTACATCAACATCATATTTACAGTTCTTTAGCACAGTTGTTTAAATGTCAAAGGCAAGACACATCCAAAATCAATTTCAATAAATAAAATCACTTTGTCTAGGAAATTCTAATTTCTGAATTTTGCAAAGATTGAAGTAGGAGATGCAAAAATTGCATCTTAATTTATCAATTCATGCAGATGTAAATAAAAACAGTTAGTATAGCCAATACTCAGTACAACAACTGTGAAATGTAAACTTAGGATAACCTACTAAAAGATTGAAAGGCTAAAATCTTATAACCTATTTACAACAGTTCAGCATTTATTCTTCTCTTATCTTACCTAAAACAATAATTTCATATCTTCCTAGTACTGTTTGCTGTCTGGTATTTTCCAGAACTCTCCGACTTTCCCTTATACCTAGAAAATATTAAATATATAATTAAAATATAAATAAAATAGTAATTGCAAAAGAAAACAAGAATAACCACCTGCAGTGAAGAACTGCAATTATCATTTAGAACAAGAAACAGTAGAAGCCCAATTAAACAAAAGAATATTTGCCAGCATGGAATGCTCAAGTTGCATGGAGTAGCAGCTTTCAGTGAATCTCTGCAAAGTTAAACAAAATAAAGTCCTATGATTTTCATTACAGGTTTATGTCTTGCCATCAGTATGTCTTGCCATCAGTAGTCTAATGTGTGAAAGGAAAAACAGGTACAAAACAGTGAGCACTTGATGAGTGTAAAAAGAAGTATGTGTCTAGCTATGATAGACTTTGGCCTGAGTACTTAGGATCCTTCAACACCTGCTCACCTGATTTTAGCAATTTAAATTCTGCTAAATCTACTGCTGAGACTCCAGGAAAGACTCAGAACAAGTCCATTCTGCTAGCCAAGATTACATTTACTTTTGCATTGTGAGACTCTTAGTAAAGACCACTAGATGGTGGTGTGACGGACAGGGTAACAACTTCCTTGGATGTTTGTCCTGCCTCCTAAAAGACGTGCTCTTTGTTAGGCCTGACACACATCACAACACCAAAATGCTACGAGTTTTCTCTACATTCATTTTTTATGCACTTCCTGTGACCTTGAATGTTACCTATTGCCAAAACATTTACTTCAGAAGTATGTTGTAAGGTGTTCGCTCAGTCTGTCCTTAGATATTCAACCAATGCCACAATGTTACTCTTCAATTTCTCCTTACTCTCTTCATATTTCTCCATGCTAATTCTCCTCTGCTTTATTGTCAAGGTTTCTTTTAAATTAGTTTCTGCTGTGTAACCTGTAAGATGGACTAGAAAAAAGGCAAAAAATAAATATCCATTTGTTAAAGACGAACGATCATATTTTGAAACATTAATCTTTTCACTATTCTGTTTTTATGTTTTGCTATCCTTTGGGTATGAAATAGTAAAAAAAAAAAAAAAAAAAAAAAAAAACACCAAAACAAAACAAAACAAAAAAAAACCCACAAAAACAAACAACTAGAAAAAGTACATATTTTTTTGTTTCTGAAACTTCAGTATGACAACTGTACAAAAACTAATATTAATTGAAGAATAATGTTTAAACACAACATGTTTCACAAGGGAATAATCTTCTGCTTGAAATTCAGAAAGACTGTATAAATATAGTTAAATGAACACTTCATACTATGCATTTCTGATAAAATGTTTAACTTGCACTTAAAGTAATGTGGCATATGGAGAAATAAATAAAGTTCATACTAATGCAGATAAAACAACCTTTGGAAAAAATAAACAGTGCCAGATACTTCATAGATTGAATCAACTATACAACCTGTTGAAACATGTGAATTACCTGCTGAATCAGATATTTAATCTACTAAATCAAAGTTAACACCTACTGAGTCAAGCATAGCACCTCGTAAAAAACTATTAGTACAGATTTATATGTATTCAAGTGAATTACAGTAAACACATTGCTCAAGAAATAAAAAGTGGATGCCATCTATTTATTGCATTATGTTTAGAGGGCAACAAGTTTTCTGCCACGAGGGAATTTCCCATTCAAATAGCAAGAAATGAGGTCTTCCTTTTGTAAGTCAGTTTTCGTCATTAGATGGCACAGATCCTTGCCAATGAATTCACAGATATTCTAATGTCTCAGCAGAGCCTGTAGGAATAATCAGGGTGAGGGGCAGAGAGAAGACATCTGTGCAGTTTCTTTGCTCCCTGCTTCTTTTATTATTCTTTCCCTCATATATCATGCTGCTACACATGTAACTGCAATGAAAAGTGTGTCAGAAAAAGAAAAGGGGCTCTTGTCCAATGCAACTTAAGAAAATTTCAGTTTGTAAATCCACTGTTTCAGCAGCAGATGGTTCTGCACACTATATTTTTTCTCAAGTACTCCAGTCCCTCTACTTGTACAAACTTGTATATAAGCTTATTTTTTTGGAATGAAACATTCTACATCTGTGTTGCCTTTGTCTCTACACAGATTTATTTGCTGAATATCTGTGGTTTTTCAGTATTTTGTTTGATAGAGTTTCTTTTTATAAAGATCAGTGAATTTTGCTTTTTAATTCTATTTGTTCCTTGATATTATGAAGAAAATACTAATGTCCCTTAGCTATAGTATTAAGAGGTGGTCATTTGTTTCTTTTTTTTTTCCTGACATCTCATACCTTCTGATCAGGTTACAGCATTCATTTCATTCCAAGTTTTGAGCATTGATATCCATACTAAGTATACTTTTCCTTTAGACTTGCCATTTCTTAGGTCTTATTGTTGCCTTTTAAGAGCCATTTCCTATCTTTTTGATTATGGCCTGATTATGGCTTTTGAGACATAGTATATGTGCCTACATTTGTGTTTTAATTTGTATCAGGAGAGCAGTTTGGAATTGCCAACTGTCGCTATTTACTCTATATTGATATGCACAATGGAGCTGGCATAGACCACTTGAACTGAAATCCTTTCAGGTGAAACTAAGGAAGAAGGAGCAGTTCCAATGTACATCAGCTGCAAATGGGCTGGATACTATAGGATAGCCTAGAGTTTATCCCCCCCACCATTAAATGTGACTTGTGTGGACATGAACACCAAGATCTTGCTTCTGTTGGTCTACTTGCTACTGCAGGCAGAGACAAAGGCAATCCCAGCCACCTTTCACATTCTTCTTCAGCAAATCTAAGACCTAAACTCACACCCACATACCCTCACTTAAAGAGAGATGTTTTATTGCGATTACCAGTGACAGGACTCCAGGAAATGACATGGAACTAAGTCAGGGAAGTTTAGGTAGGATTCAGGAAAAGGTTTTTCACCCAGAGGGTGGCTGAGCACTGGAACAGGCTCCCCAGGGAGGTGGTCACAGCACCAGCCCGACAGAGTTCAAGGAGCATTTGGACAATGCTTTCCAAAGACATGATGTGACTCTTGGAGTGTCCTGCATGGGGGGGGGAGTTGAACTCAGTGATCGCAATAAGTCCCTTGCAATTCAGTGTATTCTGTGATTCTATGGTTCTGGATATTTATGTTGACTCTGCACAGGAGGAAAAATGTATTGACATTTTTATGTAGACAGTAATATAAGAGCTTTCTTGCTTTTAAAGGATTCATGCAGGGAAGGCACGAACTCCAAAAATAATTTCATAGTGAAATAAGCCTGCTTAAAATGAAAATTCATAGCTATCACATATTTGGGTAAAGATATTGTAATACTGAAAATGAGTCAAAACACAAAAAATTTCAAGCTTTTATAATTAGATTTTTAATATATCAAGCAGTAATCTATTTCATTTTTCACTGTGTGGGATGTTCCATTCTGATGCAGCATCTAATAGTTACCTGCCACTAACAGGTATGGAGAAATAAGAATTAAATTACGTTCTTATCATAATTTGAGAGATATTGGTTTGCTTTTCTGTAGCTCTTTTCCACTTTTGTTTTATCATTGTATAAGAACTACAAGGAAATCTGAAATCTGGATTATAATCAGTGAAGTAACAGACTTTCTGCAAAAGGTTTTGTTGATTCAGTGACCTAAGATATTTGAGTGTTTGGGCTAGTTATCAATAGCTTAACATGATACTGGAAATAAAACACTGACTATTACAGAAAGGTTGTATGTTGTCCAGCAACCAAGTTATGTTTCCAGAGGATGAATTTTCATATGGCACGTAACTGTGAAACAGGTTTTACTCATTAATACATGACTTGTTACTGATCTAAAAGAAAATTGATTGGTTATTTGCTTTGCACCATGCCTGAGATATCGTGAAGCAGCTGCATATGTCTTTTATCTATGGATTTGTCACACAGCATTTTCTGTTCATACACACAGGATCAAAAAAACGTATTTGTTTTACCTAAAGCAAACAACGACATCCATTATGAACCTACTTCAGCTCCTCTGGTATCTTGGAATAGGCACACACTAAACAGAAAGTGACATATATGGTACGTCTTTCATAAACTGAAATACGTTGTTTATGGTGACTGAACATTTCTTAAAACCACAAGACAGCTACAATTACTTTACACTGAACACGCAAAGCAAGAGTACTCATTATCTTTTATAAAAGCCAGCAAAACGATCTAACAATATCTGATACTGTTGTTCATAAAAATACGTGTTTTGAAAGGTTAAATAAGTAACTACTGAAGAAAAAATGCAAACTATTCTGCATCTTAATGAAAAATTACCTTTTATTGTTAGATAAAAATAGATTTTCCATTCATCTGGTTTTGAATGGTTAGTGTTAAATTATATAATGTGATAAAACATTGTCTGTAAGATAAATAATAATAATAATAACAACATTTGATTAATTATTATTAGAGCAGTAGCAGTAAGCACTACCAGGACAGACACAAAAAGTTTCTTACTTGAGAATTAGAATACAGACAGACAGCAACAGAAGGGAAATGAGATCAAAAGGACTGTATAGGAGGGAAACAAATGAGTTTGTGCACATGTTAAAGGTTTTTATACAGGGATGATTTGGTATCGATTAAAACTCTCCAAATGTAAGGAGTTGGTTGGATGGAATTAGGTTTCCAGTACCCCTACTAGCAGCTCATTTCCCTCCTCTTTAACTCAGTCACTCTCATTCATAGATGACTAATGGATTAATGGGGACAAATGGTGATTTCAGCATAAGAACAGTTCTAATCACTGTGATCTCCTTTTCCTTCAGATTTCCAGATGCACCTCACTCTCCTCTGCCATTGGAAAAACAAGTAGTTACTTTTAGAAGGTGTCTGACAGAGACATGCTGAATCATCATGCCAGCTTCCCTGGAATATGACACTAATTCTGTCCTTGGGCTCTTACTAAATCACTCACAAAAATCTGTAAATTCAGGTATTGTGGCCATAAAAAATAGAGAACCATGCTGACTATGAAAGAGCAGAGATCAAGTCACTACTACCTTCCACTTCCAATTTAATCTTTGTTCTCTTAATACCCTGCATTTTCTCCAGCATTTCTTTTAAGGACTTAGTGCCAGGGGCCCTAATACATCCCTCCCAGGATATGGTTTCCAGGACTTAGGGACACCTCAGTCCCTGCAGAGATCTGGGCACCATCTTTGCTGATGATGAGTAGAGGCACACAGGCAGCATCCTGTCATCTATTCAGGAAATAATCCTGAACAAATTCCAGGAGTTTCAGTTTGGTGGCTGTATTTCTATGGAAACTATGAAGCCAGGCAGTCCTATTTTTTAAATGTTTATGTAAACATAAGGAAAAAAAATTAAGACAACCACCAAAAATAAGAAACAACAGTATTTTGCAAATTCAATCTGGAGTATACTGAGGCACTCTGATGTGCAGCAGTGAAAATTACATACTTGGCTGGAGCAGGTATGAACTCATTCCAGCACAAGTTTCTTTGCATGGCTATAGTTACTGCAAGTGTATCACTGACTATGAAAGAAGCTTCTTAAACGAAAAATAAAATTATATAAAAACAAGAGTGCAAACATACTTTTTCAGTTATTAAATAACTGGGAAAAAGATTCCATAATATATCTTCTCATCTGTAGTATGAGATATCTTTGCACAATTTTAGAAGAAAATTTTCTTTAACATGTCTTAAATAACTACACAATTGAAGAAAAGTTTTGTTGTAAAATCTGAGAAGGTCTTAACTGGGAATAGAAGTTAAGATATAAGTACACAGGAAGTGATTTTTTTTTTTTTGAGAAACCTGATTTCTCTTATGCTGCTTGCATCCTCTTTGCACTTTCCACAATTTTCATTAAAGAATTGCATCACTGTGCTGGAAATTGTACTGGAAACTAAGGCCATGTAAATTTGAAGTCCTTCTCAGGTTCATTTCTTGATTTATTTTTTTATTTCTTCCTTCAGAAGGTTCTTTGTAAGAATTGCATTAAGATCCCTTCATTCTTTTTGAGGATGGAGACAGGGGTATACACCCATCAGTATAGAGGGAATATAACCCGTTCTAGAGGGCATTAGCAAATAAGCAGGGGGCCCAGTTATATCACTAGTGACACAGAAATTAACCAAAATGGAGGAGCCACATGGTGATGAAACTGTGTGCCTGATGCACTCTCAACACACACTCCATTCACTGGGATCAAAGTTTAAAAAAAAAAAATCAGAACATTTATGAAAAAGACACCCTTAAAGGCCTCCTTCAACATATGAAAGTCAAGGCACCCACAAAGATATCCACCCTTTCCTCTGCAGCAACTCCTCTGAAAACAAGACAGACCGTGCACACAAAGGAGGCTTTTTCTCTCAGCTTGACAGCCCACTGCACGAAGGCAGATAAAAGCATTTTGGATCCTTGCCAGGAGAGAAACCTTAAAGCAGCTTCATTAGGCAAAAGGAAGATAATCAGAGTAAATATACAATGCTGCCTTTGTTATTTAAGCTGTTTGATTGGCTGTTTTGCTGTTGGCTGGCCAATTAATACCCTGAGCACAGGGCACTGACAGTGCTGGGCACCTCAGGGTGCACGCAGGAGTGTCAGCATCCGATGCATGGCAGGAGCTGCAGAAACAGATCTGCAAAAATCTTCGTATTTCCTGCTTGTTCAAAGCTGAGAAGAGATCCATCCAAGAGGTCACTCCAGCATGGTAATTATGATTTGTGTATGTTAATTATGTCAATGCAAGCAAAAGCGTGCAGCTCAAGGAAAAAATAATATTAATTTGTAGTAACAACCTGAGTGCTGGCCCGAGCAGTGCAAAGGGGTAGGTAGCAGAAAGGGCAAGAAGAGAAAAAAATTAGCCAGTGATGCTAAATGAAGAGATCTGTGACTCTGCAAGTAAAAGAGAGGTGCTAAAGAAATTCCTTAGAGAATTGCCATGTCGTTGTGACCATGGAATCAGAGTTGGATAAATGCTGAGAAGATGAACTGTGAAGATGAACATTAAAACATCCTATGCTACAGTGGGAATACAATAGGGCCTTTGTGCCTAACTTCACAGATGAGCTGAGGATCTGTTCCCAACCCTTCTGTCATTAAGACTTCAGGACACTTTAACACTATTTCCTTAGACAACAGGAGGTATGTAGTGCCTACAAAATGTTTAAGTATTTCTATTCATAGTTTCCCTTCAGCTAACCACATTCTTCTGGTAATCTCAGAAAACATGTTCCTTAACATCAAAATCTTTTGATCTACCACCCACCACAGAACCCTTCCCACCACATTCACGTACAAATGCATGACTGTAACAATTTCTGTCCTTCCCAAAACCAGAAGGAAAATGTCCAAAAGTGAGACTATTTTATTTTCAGTTAAGTGGATTAAAACACTAAACCTGTGAAGGATGCAGGAGAGAAACTTGTTTCATTTCAGTCCAGTCACGGGGTGCAAATGCAAGGGGGAAAGTCAGAAAGATAAATTCAGTCTTCTAGTAGTGGACTAAAGTCCCTGACCTGAATAGTAACATTCCCTAAAATTGTGCAGGTGGTGAGGGGCAGGCAGGGACCCATAATCTCCATGTATGACAATGAAAGAACCTACATTTGAAAGACTTGGATGAAGCTTCATTGTAACAGAACCAAACTGTCAGCAGTGGAAACTAAAATAGTCACATAGGGTCTCTAAAGTGGAAGTTTGACTGGCAGAAATGTCAGACATTTTAGAGTCTGAGTAGGAGGATAATAGATGGGCTTGGGTTCTTAGGCTGCTGACTTCTTGTGAGGGGTGAATTTGGATATGCTCTGAACTCGCAGTTACATGTGCAGAAGTCATATAGGATTGTTAAGGCCGTTTCTGCGGCAAAGGCTGCATCTAGCATGGCTACATCCTTGTAGCTTGTGTGTCCTTTATCTCTGCAGCTCAGAAGGATGTAGTGGATATAGAGAAAGTGCATGCAAGAGAAGAAAAACTGAAATGATCAGGGAGACGGAGTAGTTACGTCACAAGGACAGGTTAGCATCTTTCCTGTAGAGAATGCCAAGGAAAGGGCCTGACCAGGGGTTATGAACTCAAAGAGTGGGGTTAACAGAAATGCAGAGCTGCTGTTCACTAAACTCAGCAGTAGACGAATTCTGCAACACTGACTAAGGTGGCTCCAAAATACTTGTTTATGGATTTAAAACAAAATACCTGTTCTACCAGTGGTTGGAGAATATCTGGAACTTGATGCTCAGGGAGGCAGAAGAAGCAGAGAGATCTGAAGAAGAAAATAAACAACAGGGTCACAAATGGATATTAAAACCATGGGATAAGATCTTGTGTGCAATATTCTAAAACAGTAGCTGTAGAAGTTGATGGAGTACATGAGTTATGTCTTGCAAGTTGGCCAGACTTATGCACTTTGCTAAAATGGCATTCTTTGACCTGCCTGTGACACCGCACTGGGCCAGATGGATGGTTGGCTTGCCCTAGGGTGGACATTTCTCATTAACAGTGAAATCTTAACACTGAAATGTCAAAATGTCTCTTGCACGTGCCAATAATTGACTGTTGAAGCTAATCCTGAGAATCACTCCAACAGTGTAAACACTGCTTGAAAGTCTTAATGTCTGAAGATTTTTTCCTTGGTGGCGGTAAACATTCACCTGGGCTTCTTCACTTTAATCAGCTTGTACCTTGTTCTACCAAACACACTTTCCACAGATACCTACACCCTGCTGATAAGCAAACTGTCCAGTGAACAGGAACTCAGCTATAATGCCTCAGGACGAAGAGAGATGTCGTCAAGCATAACGCCAATAAGAGAAGAAAGATTCATTCATGTGCCTTAAAAAAGTAATAGCATTTATCTAATACTTAGCTATAGCATTCAGATCAACTGCCCAAGGGATTTTATTCCAGTCCTCACAGGAAGCCTGGCATGCTGGCTACAATTCTCTGACTAGGACATGAGAATGAATCTGCTACTGTAGATGAAGACTTAAGCAGCACACCATAGCAGCTCCTTGAGGGACCATAAAACACCAAAAGCTGTCACAAATTTTTGTGGATGTCCAACATGGCACATGCTCTTGAAATCAAATTGCAAATGATCTCCAACATTCTAAATGGCCTTCTAGAGACACTAATTCACTGTGCTTTCCTGTTTCAAAACACCAACAAAAGCTGTGCTTGTTCTCACTCAGCAAGGTCTGGTTCTGAATAATCTAAACTGCTTAGGTAACTGAATGTTAGAGTATTCGAGTTCCAAAGATTTACTATTTGGAGCATAAAGAATTGTTTCCTTTTAGCACTTTTAAATTTGCTAACACTCAGAGTAATTGAGTGTCTTCTTGTTTTCACATTATGAGACTAAATTAAGAGCACCAAACCATCTATCTTCATTACACAATTCACTAGTCAGTATATCTGTTCATTCTTTCTTTTTCTAAATTACTTAAGTTAGCTTTTTCACACCAGTTTACATGCACTGCCTGTGCTGATAATTTCTCTGTTCTTAATATTTTTTTCCCATTCATCTTTTGATTGTTCAAAAGGAAGGTGATATAAGATAAATATCTTGTTTTCATGCGGTTGCTGAGTCAGAAATTTACTAATTCAAAATTAAATAGGCTTTTTTTTTTTTTTTTTTTTTTTTTTTTTTTTTTTTTTATCTATAATTGCAGGCATTGGCTTTGCATCTTTTCATGACAGTTTTTGTGGACTGTTATGGACTATCCCCAACCTTTATGCAGACTGATGACTAAATTTTCTCCACCCCTTCTTTCTTGGCATGATAAAATGAATGGACAACAAAGTCTTGACCTCTGCTGAAGCAAGGCAGGATAGAGATTGGCTGTAAGAGCGACTGGAAGAACTTAATATCTTTCAGAGATATGCAAAAAAACTTTATTTTTTGAGTTGTGTTTTCCCAGAAACTGCAGTAAATAGAATGGGAGGCACTGACTGAGCAAGTAACTGGTCTCAGCACATTCTGTTTCTTGAGGAATCATTTCTTTATCAGTGTTATTTTCTACCTTCATAGTTGGCAAATCAAAGAGAGCAAGAAAATGCATCTAAAAAGGTAGAGAAGGACAGATGAAAAGTGTACTCCCAGAAGCATAATATCTACATGATATGACATTTACCCTGACTGCAATGAATCTAATTTTCAATCTAGTCCAACAGAGCCCTGCAAAGTCACTTCACTGGGTCCAAATGAAGAGATGATTCCCAAAAGCAAGACCATTCTACTAGAATGCCTGTTTTTAAATTAAGATATTGACTTAAGAGACATATTACAAATGTGGTATAAGGGAAATAAGTAAGAAGAAACTAACTAAAAGGTACTAGTTATTCCAGCGTTTGACCATACTGGGGCATTGTAGTATAAACTGGGTCAAATGAGAAAGGGCATAACGTGACTATCAATCAGGAGCATTCAGCACCTATGACTGAATAGAAAGTGCGTAATATGAGGGTTACATTAAGAATTTCTGCATTCCTCTCCAAATCATGACAGTCAAAGTGACTGGGGACACAGAAAACAAGAAAGGATGCAGCAGCAGCAAACTCAATAATGAAAGCATTTTTCAATCATATATGGCCTGGCTAAATATCTGGTTAGGACATGAGCGAAATAGAGAGATGACACTCTGGTATCTCATCTAGAGATACTGAAAGCCCCTCTTTGGAGCTGTTACTTAGCAAATCCAAGAGAAGGCGGCTAGTGCTTACCTTACTTGCAGCACTGGGATGCCATTCAAAAATTTGCTACCAAATACCTACTGTGCTGACAGACTGCAACCACACATTCATTTGCTGGTGGGATCAGGTGTAAGAGGAAGTGGGATTTACTTTCAACCAGAGAAATCATGAGATGTGACAGTATATTAAAAATAAAATAGAAAGTGCATTTGAAAACTTATAAAACTTGGACGTAGCTTGGAGATTGCTTGCTGACCACAAAAACATCACACCACAAGGCTGAGACAGAGGCAATAATGTTGTGAGAGTAAATGGAAAGAATTCCATGCAAGGAAAAATGCTTCAGCTTGGAAAAGTGATAATCAGGGATGGATGAGATGTAAGTCTGTGAACTTAATGAGTATCTGCAGATACATAATGAAGATGCAGAAAAGGAAGTAGGTTTCTTTCCCAAAAGTTAAAACCATGAAACAAAACAAAAAAATCTGTTTCTTTGTGCACAGTACACAGTACCTCTCCTATGGCGTCTGGCAGATGTGAGAAGTCCAGTTTTTCTTCCATTAGTATAAGGTTTGTAGAATAAAAATTCATTAGGAATTTTAAGAGAAACAGGCGATTTGATGCCCAGCCATCTCTGAACCACAAATGATTCAAGGACAGGGGAGAATTTAAAGGAACTACCAAAACACCTTTCTTTCTTTCTTATAATCTTCCCTTGACATCTGGTGTTGTCCAAGAATGATACTGATGTAGACAGACCTTTGGTCTGACATAGTGCAGTCATTCTTACATTTTTATGAAGAAAAAATCAATAACATGAGTTGTAGCAAATTGCAAGGACCAGATGGTACTCACCTAGGAGTTTCAAAGGGACTAAAATATGAAAAAGATGCACTGAAGTAAGTGATTCAGTTAAAATATAAAATGTCCTTGGTAGCACAGATAGTGGGAAATAAAGTTTCATTTCATAGAAAGATTCTCAGACTGAACTGAAGTTCAGACCAGAAAGCTTGATTTCCATGCTGGAGAAAATGGTAGAAAATGTAATAAAAAATAGACTGAGTAGGTCTATGGATAGGTGTGAATAAAGAGGAAGAAATAATTTGCCTCCTGTAAATATATTTTTGGAGTCTATTCAAAGAATCAATGACCAAATGGAAAATAGTTACTTGATACTGGCTTTTCAGGAAGCTTTTAACAACATTTTTCAGTGGAGATTTATAATGACATTAAGTTTCCATGGACAAATACTAGATAAATAGAATGACAGGAGGGAATTAATTACAAAGTTGATGATATTAACTAGAATAGGATAACATTAGGATGCTGGGACTTCCATTTTGGAACATGGGTTAAGGATCTAATAGAGAGAATACTTCAGTGAAAACACTATAGAACACTGCCATAACGCTGAATGACTGGGAAATAAAGTGGTAGACAATATCAGTAAGTCAGTAAGTTCCAAGTAACGCACATGGGAAATTAATCCTCACTGTTCATATGCACCAATGAGCTCTAAATAAATGTTACTGTGCATAAAATCCTGGAAAGTCAGGCCAATACACTGAAGTATTTACAAAAGCAATCAAATTTTAGGAGTTAAAATTCATAGAATGGAAAAGAGAGCATTTTGTCTGAGTTATGCAATCTAGTCAAGAACTCGTACACAGTTTATATTTTTAGCCCACTCACCTCAGAAGTATATTCAGTAAGATTGAAAAGTTACAAGAAAGGGTAATAAAAGTGTACAGGAAACTGTTTATGAAGACGGAGTTAAAAGATTTGCATTTTTAATTCCAAATTAAGAAATTACAAATAAAGAATCCACAGAGAGGTAAATGATGAAGCGGGGGATCATGACTTTAAAATTATGTGTGAAACAAGGAGGATTAGTAAGGAAGTGCTACTCAGACAAGTGAGAAGACATCAAGTGAGATTACCAAATGCAGGCATAAATTCCCCAAGATCTCTTATTCCTAAGTACATTCACCTCCAGGGCAAAAGATCTCTAAATGAAGGACATCCTGTAAGACTCACAACTATCTAGGCAGAAACATGTGCTCTGCTTGGCCTCCTCTTACTTCTTCAGATGAAGATCTCCAAAAGATATTGGAGTGGGAAAATTGTTAAGAGACCTAAGTTATCATTCCCAAGCATTTTCAATAATACTGCCCAAACTCTAAGAGATGATGAACTGGATTTGTCCACCGTATGACTGTTTATTCTAGAAAAATAAGTTTTTCATTAATATTACCTAACAGAGATGGCCTGTGACTGCAATATAACACTGCATTTTTGAAAAAGATTTCTTCTACATGTCAATGGCAACTTTTTGATTTATTGTAATACACACAGATTTCCTTTGGACTAAGGTCCCTAATTTTTGGAGTCTAAACAAAGAGGTGTTTGGTGTACTCAGTACAATTCAATTTAAAAGGACTGTTTAATGACACTGCTACTTCTACCACTTGCTTCTTTTTCTAGCATATTACTTTCCTTTTGCTCTGTTTCCTCTCTTCCCCTCCTTTTCTGAAACAGCTAGTAATTCCTGCTTCATGATGTCTTCTCTCTTACCCCTCCATCTCTTCTCCACTGCCTTTGCTTTCATGTGAATTTATTAAATAGATTATAGTGGCAATGAAGTGCCATTATTAACAGGGGATAAGAGAGTTCATAGCCTTGAGTCACTGTTTGGAGTTGGTTTAAGATTTGAACAGACACTGCTGTTTCAGCTACAGCTCCATTCACATCTGGAAGACCTCCACAGTATTCAGAATTAATTCAGAGTAAATATTTGGGATTATTACTTGCTCATAGAAAATCTTCAGTACTAGATGATCTAAATGTGTGATCCAAAGCCAATGGATACTATGTTTAACACAGGTCTGATAGATTCTGCCTTTTGCATAAAAAAATGAGAGCATATTAAAAGGGGTGGGGTTTTTTTTCTGTCATTTGTTAGTTTTGCTTCAAAGAACTAGCTTCAAAGAACTATTTCTGATCTGACAGAAATGTCAGAAAGATAGTCTACCATATTAAAATTATCACCATTACCTTTGGTACCCAGTAAAACTGCTCATAACAAACATCAATTTCTCAGGATGACATTTAAGGGAGAGAAGGAATCTTGAGTCCATGGAGTGTTCTGGACAAGACAGACATGGTCTTTATGTACTTTTTTTATACTTCTCCATAGGAATTGGGCCATGTTGTGTTTGGGAATATAAATAAATTCCTCTTTCTTCTAGCTCTATTAGTAGAATGTGCAGAAGTATCTGGTGAATGGATTTGATGGGCACATTTGCAGGTTTTAGAAATGAGTCTTAGGTCTTGACTCAGTTCACAGTTCCTGTCAAAATTCTCTCCCTAATATTTTCTGTGAATAGTTACATATCACCTGAAACTCAGTGTGGCTAAAGTAGATGCCTAATATTTTATCCTTGTTCCCCTTTCACTGTGGGTATGGTCTTTCTTAGGTGGATACCTATTTGTGCCATCTCTTAGTTTGCCCTTTCATTAAATACGTTAGAACCAGATGGAATTTTTTTAATGTCTTTCAGTATATTTCATCTAGGATGACCTTCCATGTTTGTTCATGTTCTCATTACCTGCTATCTCAATTTTTATAACACATTTTCATCTGCCTTTTGAAAGTATTACCTTCCTAATAAGCAATCAGATTTAAGCTGAAAAGACAATTCTCTTTGTCTGTATTTTTTAATATATTAGCCTTTTTATTTGATTTATTCGGAAGTTAATACAAACTTTTATTTGCACCACCCTGTTCAGTTTTGAACCAACTGAAAAGAGTCTGAAAGACAGCACTGAGATTGATGAGGTTTGTGGAAATACTTGATGAGTTAGGGTTTATTAACCTAAAGAGAAGATTGAAGATAGGCACAAGAGTCTTCGAGCAAGCAAAAGCTGCTGCAGGAAGGAAAAGAAAAATCTGTTTTCCACGTTCAAGTTGGATAAGTCAGGAAATAATGGATTTCAATAGCAACAGGGAAGATTTAGGTTACTAATATGATTTTTTTATAGTGATCAAAGCTAGTGAAGCATGGGAACAGATTGTCCGGGGAGTCTGTGAAACTTCTCTTTTGGAGATATATAAAAATAGCTTGGACCAATATATACCTGAGGTGATATTTGCCTTGTTGATTATGCCTTCTGGCAGGAAAGATGGATTAGATGTTCTCTTCATGCAACCTTACAGTCTATTATGATTATAATGTTTATATTTCTAAATTTATCCACTCTCTTGAGAGCTTTGAAGACCAGGAACTAAGATCTCAAATTTGATTTGATAACTGAGGAACAGTCAGTGTTTAATCAAAGAAAAAAAAGTTGCTTGTTGAAGTGCATCTACTGTATTTAAATGTTAAGCCATTAGAAATTTTTCTATATATAGGAATGTATTCCCATGTGAAGTGTGTTACTGTAATAGCCTGATTCAAAAGATAAATATATATGGCTCACTGTGGGCACACTAGCAGCTGACAAGCTGGAATACTGCCTCCTCACTATCCACAGATGAAAGAAAGTGCAGCAGCTGTTACTATTCAGGTAGCTGGTAGTGATGAAGAGCCCAGGAGGAGCCTGAGGCGGTCTACTGCCTTGACAATTGCAGGACAGATGGCCTTAGTTGTGATTTATATTACTAAATATTTTTCTCTTTCCACCTCTGTGTTGCCTGAATCTAACATCGTTCAGGTGGTCTTCACCCAGGGTATGACTCGGGTAATGAGGCATTACTCTTCTAAGAGGTGCAGAATTATATACTACTGGCATGTGTGTAAGACTACACAGGACCTTTTGTTCAAGAGTCAGTCTTAAGTGCTCATAAATTAATCTTTTCTATATTTTTGAATTATGGTATTTTTATTCCTTCTAGGAGTAAGACTGTGTGAGTAGCAGGTTTCGATAAGGCAACTGCAGAACAGGCAATCATCCGTTCCTCCAGTCAGAAAGCCTGCTTTAAAACTGTCTCACAGTAATGCTGCACTCCCAGTAGCAGAAACCTGACATTCAGCCAGAGCACTTCTCAATAAATTCATGCAAAAATTTCTCCTCAATTAAAAATTAGTGAAGAAAACATCTATGGTGGCATTAATTGCAGAACAGATCTTCTTAATTCTAAAGCATGGTTTTGAGACAAAAATTCAAGCTTCCAACTTGATTAAATCCATAAACATTTCTAAGGTTTTGTTTGGTGGGGTTTTTTGTTTTGTTTTGTTTTGTTTTTTGGTTTTTGGAGGTTTGTTTTGTTTTTTTTTTGGGGGGGGGGAATGAATAAAATAAGAAAATTAATTTATTTTTGAATATTAAACTGCAGACTAGAAATCTTCTGATTTGACAAAATGCATTTTCACTCCAGTATATTTCAGCTAAGTACATTTTAGTATTAGAAAAAGCAAGGATAGATCATTTAGATTTGGCTAAGAGGTAGGATAGATTGTCTTTCTAGGTCCTACCTGGTTCTAAATCTGGTTTTCTTTTTCTATAAATACAAAAAATGTTGTGGTTTTTTTTATATGATTTCTTAACAAATAGCAATTACTGAGACAAAACAATTAAAAGGATGTTTTCCTTCATTGATCTAGATATGGTTCTGAAATGTCCCAATAGCTTCTTCATGCCTTTGATCTATTGGATGGATATCTGTTTCCCTTAGGGTTTTCTTCAAGTTAGCAGAAAGACTCTGGACAGAAGATACTATTTTTTCTTTTCCTTATTGAGTTTTTCAGCAAAAAATTATATTGCATTAGATATTATTTAGAATAGTTACAGACATATATACACACATACATTATGTATACAGATATATGTATGTCATAGAAAAGGTCAGAAGAGGCCTCTGAAGATCATCTAGGATGGTAAACTTCAGAGTTAAATCATGTTGCTTACAGTTTTTTCAAAATAGATTTAGAAAAGTCTCTTTTCACTAATTACCTTCACTGTGAAATTTTTATTCCTCATATTATGTAGTCAATATTTTCTTTGGTTCAGCTCAAGATTGCTGCCTCAGTTTTGCTCTGCATGCATGAGAAGAGTTTGGCTCTGTCTTTTAAATAACTTCCACTTCAGATAGAATAGTTTTATGGAAGTTGTTTAAACTAACACATTTATGGAGAAATTACTATATTTTCATTTTTTTACAGATCATTTGCCAACCATGACATTTTTTAAGCAATTGTCTGTTTCCCTTATTATGAAGACAGAAGACTTGACATCTGACAAAATTCTAAATTCTTCAGATATTCAAAAGCACTGGAAGCATCACAGAATCACAAGAAAGGTTCCACCAAGAAAAATAGCAGATGCTGGCTCCTCTCTATACAGATTTCTTGACTTTTCCACTTTTAGCAGCTGTTTGACTTGCCATACATATTTAGATATAGTATTCTCATAAGGTTCTTCTGTTAATATTAAAACACAGTAGAAAAGTATGGAGGAGGATTCAATCTAGAAAAAAAAAAATTACAGAATCTAAGAAAAACAATTAGCCATAGAACAAATGTGTGCAACATAAACCTTCAAGACTTACAAATATATATCCAATTATAGTCCTAAAAAAGAGAAAGCAAGCACTGAAAAACAGCTTTCATGGGCAGGGAGACAGACACCCTAAGAAGAGAAATAGAAACACATTTTCTTTTCTAATTTTCAAACAACAGCCTTATCTTTTCTTTTCTTTTTCTTTTCTTTTTTTTTTCCTTAAAATAAATGAATTCTGAAAATTTCTAGTCAGACATCATTTTTTGTCAGCTAGAGGGCCTGCTTCTCCACAACTGTGATTCTTTTTTACTAACATCAAAGTGTCTTCATTTTTACCAAAACACGTTATCTACAGTGTAATGTTCTGCCCTCAAAATTTCCTGTATTTTTAAAAATATTTTAAAATTATGACAAGGTCAGAAAAAATAATCATCATCTTTCTTCCAATTATTTGTATACATAAGTTCTTTTTTAGCAAGGTTTTTCAGACACAACAGGGAAGTTTAAAAAAAAGGACATGTGAGACTTCAGAGATAATGTGCTGTTATACGCTTGGATTATGCTCATGCAGTCTGGAGCCTCACATATGTTTAACTCATGTCCTGTAAAGTGTTCATGGTAAAAATATAAAAATCCATACATATTTGTTTTATTATAACTAATGGCAAAAGTCGAGATATGTAATCATTGATTCCAAATGTAGCGGCTACTGCCTACAGTACAAATCCAGCATCACCAGTGAAATCTGCTTTATAAAAGGCAGGTGAGATATTTCACCAATATAACTGCATTTTCATTCTTTTTTATAAAGACATGGAAAACTGTTCTTCAGATATCCTGCCAGTATAACAATCTACTTTTGATCAAATTACCTTTGATAGTAAGGGTTTTTTCATCTCTCTCACCACTTAATATTTAGACTATTTAGTTTAGAATTAGAACTAGACACTAAAGGCAAATGATTCTGGTTTTGTGTCTGACCAAAAAAAAAAAAAAAAAAAAAAAAAAAAGATGAAAAAAGGATTTCAAATGGACAGAGGAAGTTTTAGAGAAGCTGGAGATGTTCCTGAAGCAGATTGTCAGCAGAACAAATGAATGGATTTTTGCGACACAAATGCACAAACTTCATAAGGAACAAAATGTAAAACATCACAAAGACAAAAAGGTGGTAGTGATCTCATTTTCATCTAGGTATAGATTTAGTACACTGAAAAATACTGAAAGAACTAAAATAGAATTCCATTGGGCAACGTATGTGATGCAATAACTAGAGCCTAGGAATATTGTTGCAGTCCTAAATGCTGAAGTTAATGAGCATCTGACTCCTCATTGCAAGGCACCACCTGAGCCTCTCAAACATAAGCTCTCCAAATAATGTTTCTACTGTGCTAATAGAGATGATTGTTTCTTTAAAAGAATCAGAAATTGTGCTTTGCTTGGCTAAAAAGGTGCAAACTGTTACCTACACAATAATATTCAATCTGAGGCACCTTCAGGCTCAGCACTGCTGCTCCAGAAGGTCCAGAAGCTCTCCTTGTGATATGATGGCTCAGCTGGTTTCACCTGCCCTAGGTCTCTGCCTGAGGCTCTCAGAGCTTCTTGCAATTTTTCCCTGATGGAATTTGGATGAAGCACTGGCTGCTTCCATGCCCAATGTGTCTGTGTGCGTGGAGGGTTTGATACAACCACTGCACTAATCTCTCAGGATACCATCATTGCATGTGACCATTGTTTCTCATTAAAAATGCTCAGCATCTATTTCTGGGAAGTGGTGGCACTAAATGCAAGTGAGTTTTAGCTTTTTATTTCGCACTGTGCTACCCGATACATCTGGGGGCCCCAAATCTTTGGCATAATTTTTCCCACAGTACAAGCAAGCTGATTTTCATTCTCTACTGAAGAGAATATTACTGTGAAACCTTATGTCTCAGCAGTCCTGCAGTGTATTTTGAGAGTTGAATGTGTCTATGCAGCCTTTTTGGTATGTTTCTAATTATGACATCAATCTTCATAAACTCCTTAGATCAGAGATAAAGCCTATATCTTTGATATTTTACAATAGATATTCTGAGTTTTTTTGTAAGAACCTGCAAGAAAAAATCCATCAATATCTTATAGATAGCATAGAGACATGAAATATGGTCTTCTTTTTCTTTTTAATGCAAATGTAAAAGACTGGGAATTAAATTTGTTGTTGTTGTAAAATACTCAGGTTTTCATACTTGCACAGAAAAACGTCACTCTGATTTCCCACACCTGACATCACATATTTATGCAAGTTCTGTAGTTCTGTGGCATCTGTTGAACTTCAGCCATCTGGGCTCATGTTCTAGCCTTAGGCATCCATAACCCAGCAATATTTAACACATCTCTTTCCATATAGAATTCATTTGGCATCTTCCAAATTGCTGTTTTGAGCAAAGGTCTAGTAGAACCATCAATCTAGTAGAGTTCTATTACACCTTTGCTCAAACCAGCAACTCAGAAGATGCCAAATAGAGGAAAGTCTACTAAAGTTTTTTTCCTCCAGATTATTTCTGTGTAAACTCTGTTTCAAATACTGACATACTCCTCTGGTCAGTAAGCTTGCTAGTACACATATAAAGCACTGTGTGCTCTCTCTCTGAAAAACTTAAATCAACACATAGATACGAAGCTACTTCTGACCTGTTCTGAAATCATTGTCATAGTGTTTAAATCAAGGCAATCAAGTGCTACACTGTCAAATGGATTGACACTAAACATTGTGAGTTTTGATGAATCTAGGAGAGAGTGGGTCATTGTATAATTTCATGGCATTGTGCACATCAAATGGCCACAAAGAAGCAAAACACGAGTTTAGAGTGCTTTAAATCTAAATATCCTATGATGATAACCAATGCCTATCTTTAGGACAGATTTTTGATCTAACATTTCATTAAGCTGCATGGTATTTTCTCATCTATTCTCTTGAGCACAGCAGATGAGTTGTCATATCACATATCTAGTTCATAGCTTTTCTGACAAATGTTATATGGAAGACTGAACCGTACACCAAGCATTCAGTATTTCTAAGTATATCACTGCAAGGGCTTCAACTGTTTTATGATAATTATACATGTTAGGCTTTACATTTAAAATTCTGTTAATGCAATAATTGTCCTTGTTTTTCAAACTTCTGGTGAAGTGTCTAATGAAGAACAAGAATTCAAAATGGTTTTTTTTATAACTCTTGTCATATGAGAACAGAAAAAATCTCAGCAGCTCTGTGATAATTCAGATCCCTACCCTTTGAGTTCTTGTCTTCTATTACCGTCACCAAGCAATCTATGATTCTTTTGAATCTGTGTCTTCCACAGCAGAATCTTCATTTCCGTGTAGCCAGTAAGCAAATAAGCACTTTCTTTTGCTTATTCTGCTCTCAACAGTTTGTTGGGATATTGGGGGTTTTTTTTTGCCTTCTTTTTTCTTTTTCTGCTTCTCTGCAAAATAAACATAATGCTCTTCATAGAATGGTTATGATTACTGATAAAAAATTCTTTAGCAATATGAACCTTTTGTCATAGTTTAGTTTTCCTTCACAGAACATAACGATCTCTGAGCTGACAGAACTTTCAGAAAGATAGTCTACCATATTTAAATTATCACCATTACCTTTGGTCCTCAGTAAAACTGCTCATAATAAACATCGATTTCTCAAGATAACATTTAAGGCAGGGAGGGAGGGAATCTTGTGTCCACGGAGTGTTCTGGACAAGAGAGACATGGTTTTTATGTCAGTCATCACCGGTCTGGTTAACACAGAACCAAAGAATGTACCATCTTGCATGATTATGATCAAAGATTTTTTTTTCTTCTTCTTTCCTAGGGAATTAGCTGACAGCAGTCTAGGATGGGTATGTGGGTCCTGATTGCAGCAACTCCAAATCAGTGTAATTTGAATATAGTTTCCAGACAGGACATAAATATAACAGAATTGTATGAAATACATAAAATCAAAGGATTTTTTAGGTTGGAAGGGACTCTAATGATCATTTAGTTCCAACCCTCCTTCCATGGGCAGTGGCACCTAACACTAGACAAGGTTGCTCAGAGCCCCATCCAGCCTGGCCTTGAACACCTCCAGGGATGAGACATCCATAACTTCTCTGGGCAACCAGTTCCAGTGCTTCGCCACCCTCACATTAAAGAATTGCTTTCTTATAGCTAATATAAACCTCTTCTCTTTCAGTTTGAAACCATTTCCCCCTGTTCTGTCTTTTAAATGCTCTTGTAAATAGCCTCTGTTCATGTTTGCCTTACGCTCCCTCCAGGAACTGAAAGGCCACAATTAGATCACCCTGAATCTTCAAGAGTATTCATGAAATGAATTTAATGAATTATTTAGAACAGGTTCTTTGTTTGTTTGAAACAGTGTTCTCTGTTCCTCTTATGCTTCAAGGATAGTATGCCTGTTTCTTTGTAGAGACATTTGGACATTTTCTTTCAGCCTAATCTAACTGATGCTTATAAATACTTCTCATGACCTCTGGCAAACTTTCCAAGTGTAGTAATGTCATCTAGGCAATTCTAGAGTCCAGCCTGTGTCTTGAGAGTCAAAAGTACCCTTTGCAAAATACATATATATACAGTATTTTTTACATTTATTGGATTACTTATTCTATAAGGTCTTTTTTCTCACACAAAACCCTGCAGAAATCTATGATCTTTAGAGAGACATAAATGCAGGCATGTTGTCTCTACATGACAGATATAGCAAATAAAGAGACACTATCACACATTGCCTCAATAGCTTGATTTGGTGTGCACATGGGATTTTGGGAGATTGCTTTGGGACTTTTTTCATCAGTGAAACAAAATCATTAGCAGTACATGACTACAACTGTTCATGTTCAAAACAAAACACATTCTCCCGGCCACATGACATATTTTGGATTGGGATCCATGATAATGGCAGAAGATAAAGCCTATCCTTTCCCCAAAGGTTGCGTTTCTCTTGTAGGATCATAGTAATGTTCAGGTTTTGTGCAGATTTTCCTCAACAGCAGAGTCTTCCTTGTATTTTAATAGTTTCTCAACCTACAGCTTTCCAAATGTCGAATTACTGCCAATTTCCTCAGCCTCTGCTCTAAACTCCAAACTTTTCTAAATCCAGTCAAGTTGCAACAGTGACAATAGGTCTGATTTAAGCAATAAGTACTCCCTAATGCCTGGTGTTCCTGTAATCACGTCATATGCCATGTTCTATGACCATTTTAGCTGTCAAGCTCGAATGGGCGAAGAATAACCTTCCTTGCAACAGTTTCTCAGACCACATCTTTCTTTGTTCCCAAAGCTTAAGGCATTCAGCTACGGCGAGTCCTTTAGACAAGGAAGGGGGGAAAAAAATGAACATCAATGAAACAATATTTAACGCCTGCACAGAGCGAGCACAGAAGACATGCTGGTTTCTGCTCGAAGACAATGTAAAAGCAGCAACACTCATTCCTCAAAGAGCCCTGTTGCAAATGACCGCTTCGTTGCTTTCCAACCCCGGGTGCTACAACAGGCTGTAGGCACAGCTGGGAGGCGCACAAGCAACCCTGATGTCGGAGGCAGAGGGCTTTCTGCTTCACCGCCGGCTGTCCCTGGCCCACGGCAGGGGCTCCGAGGCGCGGACCCGAGGCCGCGGAGGGCAGGCCGCGGGCGGCCCCATCACAGCGCAACCGCGCGGCGCCCTCTACTGCCCGGCGCCCACACTGCAGCGCCTCCCGGCCGCGGCCGGGCCCTGCTGCCCTTCCGGCCCTGCCTCTCCTCCTTGTGTTTCTTCACCCTTAGCCAGATTTTCTGGTGTATCGGAAAAGACATTGCTTTGCCAGGTTTGGCGTTGCTGGCCATGCTTCTTTTGATGAAGCCCAGGCTGTGGTTTTGGGCGTCAAGCTTCATATTGAGCTGCTCATCTACCAGCACCCCTCAAATCCACCACCTCAGGGCTGCTGTCAGTCCATTCTCTGCACAGTTTCTATCTGTGCTTGGGATTGCCCCGACCCAGGTGCAGGACCTTGCACTTGGTCTGTTTGGACTTCATGAGGTTCACCAGACCCACCTCTCAAGCCCATCAGTGTCCCTGTGGCTGGCGTCCCTTCCCTCCAGCACGTCAATTGCTCCACACGGCCAGGCGTTGTCAGGAAACTTGCCGAGGGCGCCTTCTATCCCACTGTCCTCGTCACCGACAAAAATGTTAAACAGCGCTGCTCTCAGTACCAACCCCTGAGGACACTGCTTGTCTCTGAACTCCCTTTGGATGTTGAGCCATTGATTGCAATCCTTTGAGTACAATAACCCAGACAATTTTTTATTCACTGAGTGGCCTATCCACCAAATCCATGTCTGTCCACTTTAGAAACAAGATTGTCATCCAAGACAGTGTCAAGTGCTTTGCACAAGTCCTGGCAGATCATGTTGGTTGCTCTTCCCTTTCCCACCACTGTTGTAATTCCATCATAAAAGGTCACCAGACTCATCGGGCACAATGTCCTTAGTGAAGCCACGTTGGCTGCTACCACCCATCTCCTTATTTAACATGTGCCTTGGCATAATTTCAAAGAGGTTGTGCTCCGTGATCTTGCTGAGGCAGAGTTAAGACTGACCTTTTAAAATATTGTGTCCTGATCTAGTTCTAGTTCTAGACATCATATCACACAGTAAAAGGAAACCATCAATGCTTTATGACAGGAAGGATGATTCTGTGAGTGCTGGATGCCTCAGTGTTTGAAGGGAGGGCATATAGGAAAAATGGTAGATGAGATATGTTTAGCCATCTACAAAAGAGCCATGTGTGATACAAGCTGGGATTTTTGTATGTGTTTTATTTTTTCATGCAGTTCCCCTGGACTTCCTTACTTCCCCTTTTAAAAATGGGGGTTTATGTTTCTTTTTCTCTAGGCAGTGAGATCCTCACCAGACTGACACACCTTTTCAAGTATGATAGATGGTGACTTAAACTCTTTATCTACCAGCTCCCTCAGGACCCAGCAATATAGCTCATCAGATCCCATGGACTTGTGCACCTTGAGTTTCCTTAAATTATCCTGAACCCCTTCTTCCTAAAATATCTCTCATTATTACAGAAGGCTTTTCTGAGGCTCATTCTGGAGACTTGGATTCTGCAAAAATGTTTTCAGAAATCATATTGTTTTGATTAAAAATCTGTAAAGGCATAATAGGCCTTAATTTTTCAAATATCTTAATTATTTTTTTTCCACAAGAATGAATTTAAAAATGAGAAAAGACATGCATTAAACAAGCCTTATGATTAGAATTTTAAATGCAAATTTGTTAACAAAAAGTAAATAAAACACATACAAAAATCCCAGGTTATATTGTACATGGCTCTTCTGTAGATGGCAAAATATATCTCATCTACCACTTCTCCTGCACATCCTCTCTTCAAACACTGAGGCATCCAGCACTCACAGAATCATCCTTCCTGTCATAAAGCATTGATGGTTTCCTTTTACTGTGTGATATGGTGTCTAGAACTAGAACTAGATCAGGATGTAATATTTTAGAAAGTGAGATCATTAGATTTACACTGTGGTTTCATGTGTTTTCTCTTCTGTTTTTAATAGCCCCTCACATTTTTGGCATTTATTTGTCAGATGAACTGAACATTAAACTGATGGTTTCAAAGTAGTAACACTGTAAAGCAATAATTCTGAAGCTCTTCTTTGATGTTAATAATTTCAGGTCACTCTCTGTGTGTACAGCTAGGCTTAGGTTTCCTCATATAATTTACTGATCATTTATTAGTTTTTCTCTTATAATTTTACCACTGTCATTCAGTATAACAAGGCCTTGTGCAACTTTGTCACCTTTGTAACTCCTTTTTCTAGACCTACAATTGCCTAGATCAATCTTTGAGTCCCTTTCAATTTTTTTTGTCAATGCCCATTTCTCTGACACTAACTGGGACTGGTAGATTTTGTGTAAGCTTCTTTTCATCTAATGATTGGGGTTTAGGGATCCAATAGCTCAAAAATGAATACTGCATTCATCTTCTGCCAACAGGTGCTTTAAAAAAATTCTTCGTGGCCAATGATGCTTCTCTCAGAATCAGGGCTGGTGGTTGCTTGGCAAATTTTTCCACAGCAAGAAACTGCTGTGGTTTGTGATATTTACCACAAAAGAAGGTTGGATGTGTATCTGGGTCTCTGTTGCAAGGGCACCCTCTGTGACAAGGTCAGGAGCTGCCCTGTGCTGGGCACAGAACTGGCTCCCAGCCAGTTCTAGTTGGCTCCAACAGACCCACCACAGGGCACAGCTGAGCCCCACAGCCAGACTGGGAAAGTATATTTAAGAAAGGAGAAAAGATCCTGGATAGGTAGGGGGGAACATAGACACAAAAAGAGTGAGAAGCAGCAGCAGGAAAGCCCAGATCAAATAAAGAGGAAGAGGAGGAGGAGATGCCCAATGGCAGCAGCCTACTCACTGCAGATTGTGAAGAACCTGCCCTGGATAGTCTTGCCAGGAACTGTGGCCTGTGGACAGCATATTCTGGGGCCAAGGCAAACCATGAAGAAGAAAGACCAGAATCAAAAAGGAGTTAGGTGCTAGCTACAACCTGTATTCCCTTTGTGCAGCTTGGAGCAGGTCTGTGGAGGGTAAGGAAATCTGGACTGTAGGTATGAAGTTGATTCTGAGAAAGGAAACAGGAAAGATGATATTTTAATGTTTGTATCTTTCATTTTGTTTGTATTTTGCTACCAAAAATATTAGTTTTGTAAATATGTGCACTTTCTCTAAGTCAAGTCTGTTTTGCCTGTGAGAATAACTGAGAAACCATAGCCCTTCTTTATCTTGACATAGGAGCTTTCTTCCTCATTCACGTTCTTCTTTTTTTCCCCTGTTCCACCCCACTGAAGCAGGGGAGAGCAAATGGGTGGGAGTTTTGCTGTTAGGCAAGGTTAGCCCACTACAATTTCTCTTAAACATGTGTTTTACCTGGCTTAGACAGAAAACTCTTTAGTAAAATACCTCTTTACTTAACAGGCAGTTATTGTTTCAAATTTATGGCTGTAAATTTATTTAAGCAATCCTATGTTCCTCATCTTTGGTGAGTTTTGCTCTTCTTGCCCCCCTTTCCCCTCAAGCACCTCAAGCACAACTGACAGATATGAGGATCATGAGCAGTGTGGATCTCAGCTCTGTGTAAGTAGGGAGCCTCCCTTTTCTGAAATCGGTGCTGGTCATGAGTTTGAGGCTTTTTGGAGTATATTAACATGTGTATCTTCTTCACATGGGATACAAGGACATTTGGGATACAAGGACAGAATATTTTCATGGCACCCAGTTAGAGAGGTGTGTAAACACTGCATGTAGGTCTAAGCCAGGTGCTTCATCCTGCTAGTCTCAAAGTGATTTGACTTTAGATGTTATATAATGCAAACATTAAAAGGGGATGTCAGAAGTCTTTGTAGGAACAGGTAACAACAAAAGAGCTGATGTTGTGTTTACAGTATTTTCAGCCTTTAAGAACAGGGAGGGGTTTTCATTAATTATTTTCACTTTAGTTACATATAACTAAAAATAGTTGAACAGTATTATTTAAATGTTTACACAAAGTTTGAAAAGGGAATTAGGGAAAATACTAGATAACTGCTTTTAGATAGTTAAATCAAATTTTAAGAAAACACTTCCATTTTCATAATGAGATATTAAATATTATTAAATAAATCCTATTAAATTAATCCTATTAAATAAATTCATTTATAGGGTAACTGTTTTATGAAATCATACTAGGATATGCCAAATTAATATAGACAGTGTACATTTTTCACACAAAATTTTTCATTTAGTTTCCATTTGAAGTGGCAAAATTTGTCAGCATCATTTCATGCATTTGGAAAACTGTTCTTTCAACTGTAAATATATGTACAATATACTCTGGGAATTAAATGCATGCTTTTAAGACTGACTTCTTCCTCTGAACCAGCTAGACATGTTTCTGAAAAGTACATTTCATCAAATAAGGAAATCAACCAGCCTAATAACCAGGAAATCAACCAGAATAATATAAAAAATAGTTCCCTTAATTTACCCATTTTTTTGTATTTCATTTTTCTTGCACTCACATTCTTTTCTGTTTAATTTCATGTACGTAGTTCAACTTTTTGAGCTCTTCAGGCACTGAAATATGAGAAGAGATTAAAATTATTTAAGATTCAGCCATTAACCATACAGTAAGGTTTCACAGGTTCTTGTCCTAGAAATGAAATGTTAGCTGTCTCTTGTCAGTTAGTCTTTGATGTTTTACACACATACACAGAATAATAAAGAGGTATTGATTGACTTCTGTAGAGGTTAACCTTAAGATTTGTTACACTGAGCAGTGAGCACAGACTTAGTCAAGGCAAGGAAGGTGAATCAATCTCTAATTTTCATCAAAACACCAATACATTTCTAGATGGGCATAAAATTTACTTATAAACATATTTGGAGCTCAGTTTTGTAATTACTGGAAATCAAGATGTGAGAATAAAACATCTTCTATTGAATTCTCATGCACTAGTGAATGACTTGACAATAATAATTTCTGGCTCAGGGCAACTGAACATTTTTGTGTGATGATTGCCCAAAAATATAGCTTTATGTCCTTTGGAAGAGAAAAAGGTGAAGCTTATCACAATAATTTATAGTCTTCATAATCTCTTATGTTTTCTACTCAGACACGAGGTTAGTCAAGAACTAACAAACAAGGAACATCTACATTAAATGAAAACAGGCATAGTCTTTTTAAAAAAAAATCTTGTTTAAAAAATTCATGTATCTGAGTAAGAAGTTAGTTGAATAAAATTTTGAAAGTCATTCTAGGTCTAATAATTAAAAAATAATAATAAAAAAAGAACCCTGGGCTTCTCTGTTTTATTTTCATTCACTTCATATTTGCTTCAATCAATTAATTCAATTTGTAAAGGCAATTTTCTGCAGCAAAGCCAGTGGAATTGGAAGAAATGTAAATGTTCTGATCATCTTTAGAAATATTAAACTTCATTTCTAGATATCTGAAAAAGTTTTAGCATTTTAATAAAATTTTAAATCAGCACTACAGTTCTATATACCTCTGTTTTACTAAGCCTTTCTTCCCCAGGAGTTATAATGGAGTCACAAGGAGTTAAAAATTCTTCCAGCTCAAGTTGTGCTTAGGCCCCTAGGTTAAGATCCTTGCTTAGAAACTCCCAACTCAGGGCAGAACTCCAACCAATTCTCCCATCTTCTTGATAAGTGTGCCATAATCATGAAGCAAGTGGCTGCAACAACAGCAGATACTGGCTGGTATAGGTATGTCTGCACCGAAAAAGAAATTGGGAATTGGCTAGGGTGGAGAGTACATCCTTCACCTCCAGATACAAAGTCTGCACCTGAGGAATCTAGTGATCCATAAACTCTTTGAACACATCTCTCCTCTGATCAGAGAATTTCTCCCTTTTCTCATTGAGATCTCTGCCAGTTATCTAACACCATGTAGGGAGGAGGTACCTTTCTTCTTCCCCACTCAAAGTATTAGCCTGTAAAACAATAAAATTTGAGTGAGTGGAACTTCTTTCTGAGGCCAGAATTGTCCTTCTGTACCTTCCTCTTGCTTTTTATAATGTGGAAAGTATAAGTCTTCCTTAAGGACTTAAGGAAAGTATAAGTCATTAGGAAGGTGTAAGTCCTCCTTATAAGTAAAATTTTAACAGTGCCGAGACTTGAGCATTTCTAAATCTCTTGTGCTTCAGTTTTTAGAGCAGAGAAATGTCAAAGCACAGACTAGACTCTGAAGATCCTTACACTTTCTGGAGTATGTGGATATATATTTGCCACAGACTTAATAATACTATATTTTACCAATGCTTTTTCATTTCCCCACTATTGCTGAAGAATAGGCCAGAAAACTAAGGAGGAAAAAAATCTTAAACTAAAAAACCTGAGGGCTGTTACTTAGTTCTTTTATTTGATCATCTACTAAAAATCAAATGAGTAGGAGACCTAATTAATTTTTTTTCTTTCAACAGAAAGAGAGGTTGGATAAGAGAAGAAAAACATTGGTGTTCTTTCACTTTGAATAGAGATCATTCTTCTGCCTTTATTTTTTCAAGAGAGCTCCTGATAGGATCTTCATCTCACAATGCCTTGGTGCAATCTGGATTTTATCTGGAAATTATTATCTGTCCTTTTCGACTGTGGGTGCATATTTTGTTTTCTATGGACTTAAGAGGTAACCAGAAAAAAAATTTCATCCTCTGTGAGTTTCTTAGTTTTAAAAGTTTCCCATCCATGTATCTTGAAAACTGAAACCTCTAACTTCTGCAAAACAATTGAGATGGCATAAATTAAAATAATTGTTGTTTCATTTTTACATCAGCCTAAAAATGCTTAATCATTTTAACAGTGAATTAGTACAAATTTCTCAAAAATAATATTTTTAAATGTTTTTTTCTTTTTTTAATATTAATACTTTTTGATAGATTCTAAAATGGATTCAATTTACGTTCATCCTAAGAAAAACATGATGACTCTTTTGACCAGATTACATTTCTAAAACAGAGGGAATTTTTTTTTTTTTAAATATTAGGAGAAACACAGATGATCTCTTGAGCAAAGGTACAATATGCCACCATGGTGGTGTGATGGGCCTTCTGTTGTCAGAGGAAGATTAGAAGAATAAGGGTGGTATGAAGGCAGATAACATTTGGTTTGATAGGTTTTACACTGCTCCCAAGTAACAGTATAAAGCTGCAGATGAAAAAACCCCAAAAAAACAAAAAACAAAACAAAACAAAAAATTACCACTTCATGTTGTTGCCTAACTTCAGTGCATTGTTCTGCACTTCCCAAGATTTTTTTTTCCTGACTTTTATTTCTCACCCTACATCTTCTTTCTTGTTCCCTTTCACTTTTGTCCTCCTATTCTGACTATTCTTGTCTCAGGTCTCAGTCTCCATTCATTCATCCATGCTCCAGTTTCCAATACAGTACTTTATGAATTTCATTTTTAACAATAGAAAAAAAAATCTCAGCATCACCCAGTGGAAAGGTTTGTGCAAATGCTACAAAGGTAGCTCAAAAAGAAAAAAAAAAATCAAAGAAAAATTCCAAAAGGAGATTCATTTGAAATTTTATTTCTTGAGGGTCTTACTTGTGTGTATTGAAGGCTTTGAAGTTTCAACATTATTTGTTGTAGTACCATAGCTAGTGGGTGCAAGTATCCAGTTGGGTCCCAAGGAGAAAAGATTAACCTTTTCAACCTGAGCCTTAAACCTACCTGTGATTTACATTATCCTACAACAACAACAAAAAAAGTGTGCCAACTCATTACTCTGGAAGTTCTTCCTGGTGAAGCTGTGGGCAGATAGAAATTGCCTATCACTGCCTAACTTTTCTTAGACCCTAAACTCTCTCTCACCTTCTAATACTCAGGAAAAAAAACATTCTACATATATGCAGTTTATATATTATATATATTTAATACATATATTAACACAGACATACTTAATCACAAACTCATGCATAGATAGTGTCTTTAGGATTACTTGTAAATGTTTTACTATTACTGAGATGGAAAAAATACTTCAGCATTATAACAAAAACCCCGTTCAAATACATATATCATTTGTTCCTAGCTATAACTATTTAAAATATGTGCCACCTATTTACTAGATATAGTATAATGTAATGACCTTACTGATAGACATAAATATCAGTGAGAAAATAAAGTGTTGTAGATCCATCCTATTATATGTAATATTTTTCTGAGATTTTGCTTAGATCTTATGAGATCTTCAGGAAACAGTCTATTCAATATGGAGTTCCTGAATGTGTTTTAAATATTTCACTGCCTAAAAGTGCCCCTCTGTGCTGGTTTCTCCCTTCTTCTTCCTCCAGCTCACTTTGCTCATGTCTCAGGAAAACTGTATCTCAGCCTTCACTGACCATAAACAGATAAAACTTACGAGGTCAACAGTATTTTAGGGCTTGCAAGCTGTGGTGAATACTCATCTTTTTTTTTTTTTTTTTTTTTTTTTTTTTTTTTTTTTTTTTTTTTTTTTTTTTTTTTAGCTTCTGAAAGAGTTGTTTTTCTATCTCTCCATGGCCATCTTAGTATCACTCATGCAAAGCAAGAAAGACAGGGAAGATCCTAACATCCAGGATTTTCATCTCTGCTTTGACAGGCAGTAATGCTGTTCCTAAGTGCTGCCACTATTCACCCACGGAAAAGAATCTTTTCCGACCTGCATAACTGTCAAAAACGGACACATATGAATGAGTCCTTTTTGGGCTGAGAACTGCAGTATCAAAGCAGCATTATTTACACACCCTACGAGAAAACACCGGTCCTGCGTTCCCCTCCCCTTGTATCCTGCTTAGCTTAACCCCAGGCCAAACAGCATGGCTTACTAATTGCGGAATGCTGTTTTGAATACAGGGTTCAAATAGCAAATTTAAACTGCAGATTTAATCTTCCGAGAACTGTTGAGATGTATGTAATTTTCTTCCACAAAAGCTGAACAAAAAGAGGGTATAACATTATGATTGTGTAAATCTTCTTTCAACACCTCCATTGTACAAAGTGTAGACTCAGTGATTGAATAGCAACAAACAAAAGTCTCTCCTCAATTAAACTCCTGTGACTCACACACAGAAGACTTCATCTAACATATCTACTATAATTAGATTCCTCCTTTAAGGTAAAGTGCTTTTGTTTTAAAACATGTTTGTAATAATGTCTGAAAAAACCAACATGATAAAGATCAGAGATCTGTTTTGTTCTGATTCATTCCTTTAAAGAAAAGTCTGAATTTTGCACTGGATTGGTTTAAATGGAGCTATAGAATTATACAAAGAAAAAAATCTAATTAAAAATGTTTTTTTTTCTGGTATCACATGAATTTCCATCACAATTTAGCACCTATAATCAATTGATATACAGTAGGTAAATGACAGTCTGCAAGTTAAAAAGTATTTCCACAGTGGTAGCTAGGGAGGAAAAGTCAGTATGCTTCCACTTCCAACAATTGCATAAATTTAGTGGAAGCCTAAAATAACTTTCAGATGAGAAGACATATTTTATAGTAAGAAAATTTGTAAAATACTCATTGTGCAGGAACATTCAAAGGCAGTGGGATATCATTATTCATTGTACACTATTAAATATAAGAAATATAGGTATTCTCTGACGCTAACCTGTTGCATAAAAAGCATAGTGTGGGATGTTATCCATGAGGCCTTAATGTACCACATTCTTTCACATGTAGACATGCAAATCTTCTTCACAGAAGCAGTGCAGGTCTCCTTCAGTTTTAAGAGCTATTCTGGTACAATTGAGCAGGTGAGCTACATTTTCCCTCATGTGAAAAGCTGAGGGGGAGAAGTAATGTGTGCTCTCCATGATACAGGAGAAGTGCTTTTATATCTGTACCATATTCTGTAAACTTTTCCTTCATCTGTTGCTCCAAGGAGCCCCAAGAGTCTCAGTGGAAGGCTGAGGATATGGCTCAATAGATTTGTGCAACTCCTGTGTTGATGTGGCAGTGCTGCAAGATTTATACCCATGGATTGAAAAGATAGAGAACAGGCTGACCTCAAGCATGTGCAAATAAAAGTTGAATCATCTGGAGTATTTTTGCTATACATATGTGATAGTGGGGAAGTTAGAGCCTGTATAACAAAATGAGTCTGATGTTAAATGTATGCTAATGCTTCCCTTTATTTCCTTTATTTCTTTATTTAATTAATTCATGACACTCGGGAATATGGTTTAGGGATGGTTGGGATGATGCTAGATTGACAGTTGGCGCAGACGATCTTGCAGGTCCTTTCCAACTTTAATGTTTTAATGAATCTATAGTTCAATGTTGCTGTGAATGAATGATATTTACATATTTTTAGAAATGAAACTGGGAAGATAATGGCTTTGTTTTCAGTTTGATGCCTGAACTTGAGGGTGTAAGAGGAGTGGAGATCAGTTCAAATCCAACAAAGGCTCACATTTTATAATGCAGAAGTATTGGATTCTGGCCTCCGTAAGAATGGTCTAGAATGCCTTTGTCTCCTAGGTGAAAAAACAATGACTCAAATCTCCTCCTAGCTTGCTTCTTTCCAAGAAACAGAGAGAGGACTTTCCTGTCTCCTACGCTGAAATATTAGCCTAGTATTGCAGCATATCCTAAGGCAGAGTAGGGCATAACAAGCCTCCTGTTGCTATGGATGGCAAAAGATCTGAGAAGAATCAGATGGTGGAGATTTTATCTCATAATTGTGGGCAAGGAAAGCCCCCTTTCTCTTCTTGATTTTAGCTGTTTTTATTGAATTGTATGTGCCAAAATATTTTCAAGGTTCTGGAGGTGTAGCTGGTCTTCTTTCTCTGCTACCAGTGTCATTCAGCTCCCTTGTAGCCTTTCTAGTCATCTCTGCAACCAGGTGTGGGCCCCACCTAGGAAGACACACATTCATTTGTCTTGTTCCTCCCTCTGTGGAAAAGATTGAGCTAAATATAACCTTTTCCATCTACAGCTCGACATTGCTATTATATATGACAATTTTTGTCCAAGAAAATAAAGTACTGTGTCTCCAAAGGTTATCTCTTTTGTTCTGCATAGAGGGACTACACAATAAAAATAGTCTTCTTTTCAAGGGAGACCACACAGGTGTCTCTCATGCTTGTTTTACTTTTTTGGTCACATAGTCACTATCACTATAGGCGGCACAAATTTTTTCTCTTTTCCTTTACACTGGCAGCTTTTGGAGTCTGTCTGTGAGTGTCTTCTGCAGTATTTAAATGATGCTGTCTTTCCAGAAGCTCTTTTCAAGCCCTGTTCCCCCTTACTGATTTATAGGTTGTGCTCTGATGCACAGAGCTCCAAATGAAATGGAGTTCAACCAGTAGTAGATCAAGGTGTGCTACAGTTAGACAATAAGTATTTTATTATTTATTTATATTTTGCTCTTCTTTTATTTGTGAAAGTGTATGTTTGAATAAAAGCCATGGCAATGAGTGTGCAATTGTTATGTCAGTAAGTTTCAGGTTAATATTTTCCTATTCCCTGAATCACTGTAAAGTGTTTACTGTTCCCATTCTATTGCTGCCTGTAAAGCTTCTGGCAGCCCTAGCTATGTACTTAAAATAGAATAAAATATTTATTTTTAAAATTCATTTTCTTCTTTCATCTCTGAAAGGGAAAAAAAATAAAGACCTTTCTTATTTAAAGTCTCATTGAGATAAAATGATACAGTTTATTCCAATGAGGGAACATATTCTGTAGAAGAAAATTGAAAAGGAATTGGTGCTATTTTATTTACAGAGTTCCAATATTATTCCTCTTAGTCCTTGAGGAAGTAATATACTCTCACCCTTAAAACGCTGTAAGTAGTCGATAATCCATTATTACAGTAAGCCGTACACTCTCACAGTAATTATCTAATAACCCCTTATAAAAGACCGTAGCTTCCTAATCTGTTTATAATTATCATTTCAATGATCCTGTGCATTAATGTCTGACCTTCAGCAACTCTGACCTGATCTTAATTAGCTGTAATATCAAATCATCACTATATAAGAAACTAGCCATGACCAAATGAATGAACCCCAGGTACAGCTAATTTCTGGAGCAATTATCTTTTCATGTAGGGAGATTTAAATGATTATCTGCACAATTTCACACAGTTTTATGTAATTCTGCGACATTATAAATTCTGTTTTAAATCATATTTCAAAGATATGGCAGTGCAGACTGACTTCACATAGTACACTAAGCTATCAGGATTGTATATCATACTACCAGTGTATAGGAGTAGATGATTTTTTGTGTCATTATTTTCAATTACGCAAAGTATATTTCACAGAGTGATAAATTGTAGCTGAAATATATAAATATGTACCAAGGAAGTCTAGGGGCTACTGACATCCAGTATAAATTATATGTCATTTTAAAGTAATGTTACATTGTATTAAAATACTGTACATAATTGATAATACCATATGTGTTAAAGCAAGATTAGAAAATTCTAAAATGTATATTGGTAATATACATGCAGTATTTACAATGTATTTGAAGCTGAGTGTCATTTATCACATTTTAAAAGCTACTGTATAAAAAATGAGAATACCACAGAAAATACTTGAAGCTGCTGTTTAACACACAATTATGCAGCACTAAGGGCATAGAACTATTTAATGTGTTATTAAAATACCCAGGCTTCTGATTTATAGTTTAATCTGACTGGAACATAACACACAAACCCTCCTGTTGCCACAGCTATTTACCTCACACTTTTCTGCGCAGACACAAACACACACACCAGTGGGAAAATTCATTCTAACAGATAAGCCAAGTAATTTAGGACTCTGAAGACAGTTCTACAAGCAGTACAAGGGTGGGCCACGTTCATGTATTTTTGAATAAGACATCCCTGTAAAAACTCAGTAAGTATTTGTTCTAGGTTTTTTAGGGACATATTTTTTGCCCAATTTATAGAGGAAAAAGAAAAAAGAAAATAAAGTATCAAACAACCTTTTTATTTCAAGAAATTGCAGGCCACTTGGATGAAGGATTTCAACAATCACATTATTTGCTGCCCTTTCCTAACACAATTTATCAAAGTTAACCATGGAACCCCTATTCTCAGGGCTCTTTCAAATGCTAACATTTTCTACCTATAAGCCAAAACATTTGTCCTACAGCCATCAGATGAAGATAGCAGCCTGATGAGGGTGATTGATTTGAAAGGTAATTTGAATGGAAGATGTTGTGTACATCCGCTTAGTGATGCCACAGTGACAGCTCAGACAACCTTTCTGTGATATATCACCCAAGAAAGCGGAAAAGAGTAAATTTAACAAGTGGGATTGCCTTCTTATCACATATTTTCTATTCTTTTAATTTAGTAACTTCATTCCATATCGTGTCTAGTTATTTATAAATATCAAAGAGAGCGAGCAGATGTCTTGTCTTACCTTTTATTTAAGTCAAACATTCAGTAAGTGACATATAAATCAGACAATTAACATCCAAAACCTAAATGAACTAAGAAAATAATTCTTAGAAAGTATCAAAAAGTGAAGGCAAGGAAATCCTAGCCCTCTTTCTGATCAAATGGGACCATCTGTTATTCTCTTTACAGAACCATTTCTTTTCTTTTTCACTCCCTTCCCATATACACATATATTTAACTCCTTCAATATACTTAAAATCAACCATGCGCTTTATAGGTCCTGGCAATTTTCTCCTTTACACTTCCAGCATAATATCTGTAGAGGAAAAAATTGTCTGTGCTTATATCAAACACTGAATAGTTTAAATCATTATATAAACTTCAGCCATTTTACAGGTTGAGGTTTTGCAAAAGTACAATGAATTCTTTTAGTAGAAAATTAAGTATTCACTGTAAAATTGCTGGTTTATATATATTCTTGAAAAATTATCCTCTTGCTCTAAAATTCTTTTCTGTTTCAGATCTTCTGTCCTGCATTTCATTTTCATATCTTACAGCTGAGATGCACACATGGACACTTCAGGAGGCTTAAAATCAAAATCAAATTCCTCTCTTCTTCAAAAGAAATAAGTCCACATTTTAATCAAAGACATTTTAGGAGAATACAGATTTCCTTCTTTTTTACCTTCGATAATTTTAGTGTGAAATCTTACTTTTTACCCCCGTACATTTCACTTTAAAAAGTAATTTAGTAAAAGCTTATATGAATTTTATGACATTCACTCATGGATTTTAGAAGAGAGAATGTGAGCAAGTGCACCATCTAATCGGCAAGAGCTGAAAACATTAAATTTGTGTAGGAGAAAAAGCCATTCAGGCATTTCTGTATAGATTACATTTACTTTGGAAGGGAAATAGGTACCTGGAAACTCGACTTTCTTCCACAAACCCACACACATACAGACAAGCCTTTCATCTCCTTCTTCTGGAGAATATCAAGCCAGAGGGAGCTAGGTTTGGGATCTTAATTGCAATTGCAATATTTCCCAAGTCTGATATATCTCACATGAGGCCCAGTGCTACATATTAGAAATTCTTCTGGCATATTAACCTAAGTATTTATTAATCTGTTTGTCAAAAAACTAGTATGTGAGCAATGATGATAAAGAAATATTGTTAGAGGTAAGAAAATAAACAGAAATGAGCTGGAAAATAATGAGACAGATGTTGCACAAGCCCAAAAAAACCTTATTGGTTCTTGGAGTTACTTAGCTTGGAAGCGGTTTGAAAGAGAGTGCATGCATTTTTCCATGTTTACTCAGTGCCTGGTATAACAGAAAATCAGACAGCGATGATAGGTCACAAAGTATACTGTAGAAAAACTAAACATCCAATTTGCATTACAAATGAGTGATATAATGGGTTAAAGAAACTGATCTTTGGTTTCAATAAGATGTTAAAGCACTTATAATGGTGACCTATAGGTATGTACAAGGCAAAATCCTTTGGGACTGTCTAGAATGGAAGGGAACTTATTCAGTTATGACAAAAATTTCTCTCACAAAATTATGTTTTTGGGACCTGATGAAGAGAAGAAGAAGAGAAGTTGAAGAGATATAGGCATAATTTGCCATAGCTCATACTTAACAATGGCAAGTCTGCCTCAATTAAAATAAGTGTTTCCTAGAATACTGAATAAATGGTCTATACACCAGACACACACCTGGCACTACACTGAGTGTGGGTCTGGCTCATAAAAGTTAAGGTCTAGTATCAGTCAAACATGCAATTTAAAGTGCTCCCATCAGTGAGGATGTCTGTGATTTCAGGGTACAATGACTGCGTTCATTTCATTACTTGTAGCTCTTTGTCTAGAGGCAGAGGAGGAAATTTAACTTCATGGAGGGACTTTTCCAGGCGTGCAGAAGGTATGGAAAAGGTTTTCATAGTAGCTTCAGGCAGTACCTTGAACTGTGGGGTTTATTCCCTGCTACAACTTTTTTGTTGGTTTGTTTTTTCTTTTTTTCTTTTTTTTTTTTTTTTTGAGTGAAACAATGCTGAAGGTATATATTTGCTTTTACGCATGGAAAGAAAACAGACATCTGAGAGTTTTACTGGGTTTGTATTGCTACTTTTGCTTTTGTTTTTTAAATTACTTAACAAGGTCTGTCATACCTCGGAAATTTAAACTCAGGTGAGCTTGTTTCAAAACTGTGGAAAACAGTTTTTGAAACATCTTAACATTGTTTTTAGGTATTTCCCCAAAGGCTTCAGCCTTCCTTTTGAATTGAGGTTTTACTGAGATGAAAAGAAATTCTCTCTCATTGATCCCCATAGGAAAGGCATTTGTCTTTGAACTCTATTTTTAGAGATGTTTTAACACATATTTACACTTGGGGGGATATGGATAAATGTAGTTTTGTTTAAAATTAACATGTTTTTGTTTACTTTATAGGCAGGTAGAGTTCAGATTTTGTACATGAACTCAACTAACATATACACCTCCTGAGAGCCGATGTTTCCTTTGAAGAATTTCTTTCTTACCTGCATGCTCCACCCTGCTGGGCAAAATGAGGCATATAGGGAAGAAAGTTTTCCTTGTGTTATTATTACACCTCAGAAGTATCATTCAAAATAAGGTTCCTGAAATTGCTAAGAGCGGTGCTAAATTAAATTTTCCATTCATTTTAGATCTGTCAACCACTAACTTTGTAGAATGACCCTTTGACTTTTACAGTGGGACAATGTAAAAGGTTTTGACCAACTTCTATGAATCATCTTCATAATTTTAAGATTCAGTGTAAGTTTTTATTCAATTCTTCTGAAAGCTCATTAGCTGCATACCATATCAACTGTTTGAATTAAAAGGGCTATACCATGTTGTGACCCCTGTTTCATACTGCTCTGATAGAAAAATGAACTAGGCTATAAATTTTTAAGCTTTACTTGTTGAAGGTGGGACTGAACTTTCATACCTAAGACTTATCTGTAAAGGAAAGGCAAAGTTTATCATGTAGGATCTTAACATGCCAGGTATGCTAGCACAATTTCCTCAGTGGAATCTTTTTTCTTGTGATAGGAGGTCTTTCCTGGGAGGTAGCTCCCTTCATATGCACAGTCTACAGTTAGATTCCTCATAACTTCAGCATACGTTTATTTGGAAAACTTCTTTTGTAATATGCTACAGGTGTGAATTTAATGCTTCCTTTTTAGTCAGGAGTAATTTGCCATGTCAGCAATATTAACACACTGTGAAATGAAAATAAAGAGACCCTTGCAGACTGTGAGATCCACATGGAAGACATCTACTGTGTGATGCTTTCTAGTGTGCACAAATGAGCTTTCATTGTAAACAGGTTTCATATGCTGACAGCAAGTATTTGTCTGTGGCCTCTGCCTTTATGTACCTAAACACACAGAATCCTACTGTTGTGTGATAAAGGCCAGAATGTCTTAAGTGAATTAATAAACTATGTGTAAGTTAATCTAGGACAGTAGTAGTAAGTCTTGCTTTTCACTGAAAAATTATTCCTCTTAGCAAAGGAATGAGAGTTGAAATTATTTTTAGAACATCAATTTCACTTTTCCGCTGGTTATTCTACAGTTAACACTTCCTGCTATCTCCTAATCTTGTTCATGGACCTACAGATCTTTGACTAAAACTTTATTTAGGCATAGGTAATTCATCAGTCTTTGGTCTTTTTTTGTAGTCTATCTTCTGCTGTTCCATCCTTCTGCTGCACCTATGGATAGCAGCAGTTCATTTTATATTCTCTTACCCCTTATTTTGTCAAGGCAAGAAGCCCCATTTCTTTAACTCTTCATCAGTTGTGCTTTCCATTCTCCCTATTACTGTAGCAGTCTTCTATATTTTATTGGTGTAATTCATCTTCAAAATGAATAATTGGTATGATATATTGTATCCAGAAATAGCTTGTCTGATATATCAAAAAATTATATTTGTACAGAAAAAAATCAATAGTTCAAATTTCAATTGCTATCCTATTTCTGCTTTGTCTATCTCTGAGGTAATTTGATTCTTTTTAGATTATATTCTATATTGCTTTTTATTATCATTTGCTTTTCTCTTTTGTGTTAAAGCATTAATGTCAGTATGAAGATATTCTGTCCCAGGCCTAATTCCTGGACACCTAGAAGCTTCTTTTCAGTTTCTAGTTCTACAAATTACTATCTCTGCTTTCATTAAAGTATTTGCTGCATGTCACAATAACAAGCCTCTCTCCTGTACAGGATTGATTAAACATGTCTTTCAAGAATGTTTGCCAATATGCAAATTTAGGAAGTTACTGACAAGACAGTTTGAAGTTAATAGAGTGATAGTATGTCACATTCAGCTCAGATGATCTGACTGCAGTTAAATGCCAAAGATACTCAATATCTTTCTAATTTTTACACTTTGTCTTACTCCAGGAGGTTATTAATAAAGACCTGAATCGTGAGACTTCCCAGCTGCCAGGATGGAAAGCATAAAGGAAAAGTTCTGTAGACATGCAATAGAAACTGATGAAGTCGGTACTGAAGCATCAGAAAGAGCATAAGGAGCAAGCCAGCCTTTGGGCTTACACCAGAAAGAGACAGCTAGTAAGACAGAAGTGGATCATGCTTACTTACTACAAACCATGAACCTAGTGGCTTTTTCAAAGATTTGTGGTCACCTGTTCTTTCAGGCTTTCCAGGTTCACAGTCTTCACTGATGGCAATTTTTGCCTCCTAACTATTTTGATTTATGGTGTCTTCCATTATTTCAAACTATGTTTTTGAGAAGCTATTTATAGATTGTTTTCATCTTAATTTCTTCTACTCTTGAATATTCCAGGTCCAAGATTTTTCCCCTCTTTTCTGCTTTCTTCTGCTGTTTTTTTGTTTTGTTCTGTGTTTGTTTGTTTGTTTTTGTTGGGGGTTTTTTGGTGGGTTTTGTTTGTTTGGTTTTTTTTCACCTTGCAGGCAGCACATCTTCCATTCTGCTGCAGAGTAGCAACTGCCAACCTGATGGATTGTAGCTGCAATGCCAAGATGTGCTTACAGCTTGGTATCAAAGGGCACCAAAACTACCAAATCACTGAATCAATGAAATAATTAGGTTGGGAAAGACCTCTGAGATCATTAGGTCTAACCACTGACCTGAGATCACCGTATCAACTAAACCATGGCAATAAGTGCCATGTTCAGTCTTTCTTCAAACACTTCCAGGGATGGTGACTCCACCACCTCCCTGGGTAGTCCATTCCCATGTATAATCACTCTTCCTTTGAAGAAATTCTTTCTGATGTCCAACCTAAACCTCCCCTGGCACAGCTTGAGAATTTTTCCTTTCATCCAGTGTTGGTACCTGGGAGAAGAGACCAACCCTCACCTGGCTATGCCCTCCTTTCAGGTCCTTGTAGAGTGTGACAAGGTGCCCTCATCTACAGAACCCCAGATCCTTCAGCTGCTCCTCAATAGACATCACTAGCTTAATTGTCCTCCTCTAGACTCACTCCAGCACCTCAATAGCCTTCCTGAATTGAGAAGCCCAGAACTGGATACAAGACTCAAGATGTGGCCTCGGCAGCAGCCACAGTGCTGAGGAATGTAGTACAGTGTTTTATAGTACTGTACTGCTTATCTCTATGTGAATTCAAGTCACTAACAAGTCACTCCGCAAGTCACTCCAATCTGTGGAACTAAAGCTGCTGTAGGAGCAGCTGGAAATTTTACTGACATGAGGGTCCCTGTCTCTGATTGCAGGACATCACAGACTCTGAATGCAGCCCTCAAACACTGTCAATGCACATAAATAAACTAACCAACATACCCTGCCTTTGTGATGCTATAACAAGAAGAAACAATGAACTAATCCTACTTGAAATTAATTTGATAAAAATGGAAAAGAGAAACTATCCATTTGCATCAAGAATATTTTAAAATATGTATATATTTGGGAAAATACTTCCTCTTGTATTTTGTAACTATTTAACTAAGGAATGAATATATCTCCCTTACTGTTTGTTAATTAATAAATTATCATCTGTTTGGCCTGATGGCAGAGTTACTTCTAATATGAAACTGGAAAAAAGTCTATTCCACATTCCAGCATTCACACTACCAGAACTTTTGCTGTAGAGGGTGTCTGGAAAGCATGGCTGTAAATGTCAATGGCAAAGGCTGATGGGAAGGGTGGGAAAGGGGTCTTTTAACGAAGTGACCTTTCTTGGTTTTGTATTTGTACCAAATACATCTGGATATAAAGTAGACTGGGAAAATATGTCCATATTGACTAGTCAATAATCATGCCAAATTAAAATAGGACTTTGAAATACAAATTTTGGTGGATTTTTATTGAAGCTCATAACTTTTGTAGAGATTTTTATTTGAGTAAATGGAGGACTAGGGAATCAAGACAGAAAGAAATCTGTGGTTCATGTTAGCATTAAGGGGTTGTACACTATATTAAATATTCATTTTTATTTTTGTTTCTTAAAGCCCTAACAAAAAAGTAGAACAGTAGGGTGGGAAATGCATTTTACAGATGATATCCGCTGTACATACAGCTGTACAATATTTATGTGTTCAGTATTTGCTTATTCTATGTAATGACCTCTTAAAGTCTCAGTTTATCAAAATAGGAAAAAAAAAATTGTATAATATGAAAAGTAAATTTCAATTCACATTGTTCCCTGTGCATTTCTTCCAAATTCCAGTTGGGAATAAAAGAAGCATGCAGGATCCTGTCAACACTGAGTGTTAAAAATGACTCAAGAACACAGTCTAACATTAATTAAAAACAAAACAAGACAAAACAAACCTAGATTGATGAGATACAGAAGACATTGACAGCTATGGAAGTGTCTCCTATGATCTTGGGTAGTTGTACCATACCAAAGTTAGAGGCATTTCTATTGACCCCCTAGAGGATTAAGCATGTTCTTCCAAAGGTTTGCTTAAGATGTATTTAATAGGCTACATTTGATTTTTTTTTTAAGGTGTAGAAAATCAAATATGGATTTAAAGAAATCCATATTCATACAGATGCTGATCAGTTAACTTCTGTCTCCATAAAGCTGCATGGAAGATTTAAAATTATTCTCCAGGGAACTCCTTTTAAGTTAAATTCCATAGTCTCATATATGTGTTTTATGACAGTTTCACATGGGCCTAGTCACTTGGTCTTTACAGAAAAATGAATACAATCTCTACTTTGTGCACATTCTTTACTGTTTATTTTTATTTTTAAGTCAGATTGAATGTAATATATTAAAAACACTTTAATCATTTAGTTATAAGAATTCACTCAATAGATTTTTCCCTCTCTTTTTAGTAGGACTTTCTGAACAGAGTTCTTTTGATCTCCTTGACTGCTTTCTATATTGTAAGTCTAATCCTATATTTAAACATTTTCCTACATTTCATCAAACACTCTGATTTAAATTTTCCTTAATCTAGCTAGTCATATTAATCTACTCCTTCACTCCATATTGTAGAGCATGTAATTTCTTTTAAAAAATAAATAAAAATAAAAGTGGTTAATGAAAATGACTAGTACAACATATTTGAAAATACTCACAATTTAGCATCACAAAAAGTGAACATTTAAGAATTCTAAATGCCACCCTAATTAAAGGAACCTTCCTTTTAAATGTGCTTTTTTTTCACATGCATAAGAGGCCTTATTCAAATGAAGGGGAAGACCTTTCACATACATGAGGCTATAATAGAGAGCTTAGCATAACTTCTACCTGATTTTCAATGCAAATGGCAGAGGAGAAGTTAGTGTGTTGATGCAGATTATGGTTTATCCTTCTCACACACCACAGAATTCTTCACGCTCTGGAAATATTTTGCTTATCAGTGAGAAGCAATGATCAACACCTCGCACCCCCAATCCCAGAGAGACTCAGAAAGTGAGATCATCAATATTCAGATACAGTCAGATTCTCACGGTTCCAGACTATTAATTTGCTCCTAAACTGAAGGTTTACTGTACAATTCGCAGTATAAACATTTTACTGCTACATATCAAATATCAAACAGAGTGATTAAAAGGCAATTTAACAATGTTAGATTGCTGAGAAGAAGCAGACAATTTGTATTTAAATGCATTGTATGCAGAGAGACTGTTCCTTTTACTCTTCATTGAAAAAAATTAGTACTGTAATTTTCATTTGTTCAAAAAACAGAGTGTAAGGAGAGATTTCTGTGCCTGATATGGCAACTATTCTCAAATTAAACTTAACAAGTGCATATATTCTTCAGAATCCTTTAGTCAGTTCCTGTATTTACTTTCAACAAAAGCTTGAAGTCACTGCTCACATCCTACACAGGTTCTCCTTTCTGAGAGAACAGGCGCTATTTATGACATGACAGAGGAAAGAAACGAGCCAAGCACCACAGCCCAGAACCCAACTAACTGGTGCTTACACTAACTTGGATTAGCATCTCTGACAGCGCAGGAGCAGTGCTGTAGCTGAAGGGGGGAACTATACGCTTGGTGTGCTGTTTTCACGAGATCTTCTGACCATCTTGCTGGACTCATGTAGTTCTAGCTGTCTGTAAAAGAAGTGAAAAAGAAATCAAACAAACAAAACAAAATTTGTCTTCACTCTTCAGGATAAAAATTTGCACCTTTCTGTTGATGTCAATGTTCCCTAGAAAAGCATCGTGGGTTTTGAGGGAGACCTTTGCTTAGGATTTCACAGCGATGGCATTGCCATTTTTAGCATTCATTCAGGTGTTTCTTCCCCTGAGAGGAAAGTCTTAAGAAATTAATAATGGAAATTATTGTGCAATGGATTTCTAACATGTTTCTATTGTAACTTTTTGTGCAGTGGTGAGATGATATAAGGCATAATTACCAAGTATTAATAAACCTGTTAAAAGTGCACATCTTCTACAGCTAGCCTGCTACCAGTATCTTCCAGCTGGATAGGAAATCAACTTTCAAGCTGTCCCAGAAGACAAAGCTGGGTCTTGGAAATAACTAGAGAAGAGCAACACTTCATTTTTCCAGCTCCTCCAGAATGCGAAAACAGATTATTTTGGTTTTCAAAAGTTTGAAATAAAATATCCTAAAAGCTTCACTACTTTTATCAAAACATGGATTTTGAAATTATTCAAAGCAGGACTCTCTGTGTTCTGTTTGAAAAGCAGAGATTTTATTTAGTTAGTAATTTAAATGAGAAGAAAATTGTTTAGTCAACAGTTTTCAAGGTGGCTATATTTCTGATTTTCCAAAGGCTGGTTTAGAAAGGGCCCAGAAGAGCTCTAAATTGCAATTTGGTATATTCAGTAAAGGTCATAGAGACTGTGTTTTGTGTAACAAAGGTGTGAAGACACTTGGTCATGAAATGGTGTCCAGGAAAATATTGATGAGGTGTGTTGAATTTTCCCCTCCATATGCCTGAACTTAACACTGTGGTAGTTTCTTCTAAATAGAGACCTTGCTGCTGTGCTTTCTGTCTGTTATACTGCAGTGATTCTGGATTGCTGTCCTCCCATGTTATATGACTTTGTGCCCTAGCACCTTTTGGAAGTTAGGGATGGCTTCACTTCACCCTAATCTCCTTGATGAAAAAATTTGTCTTCTTGTAATCCAAGTGCCTCAGTGCCTCTGGATTTCCAGACACCATTGAAATATTGCTTGCTTTTTTTCTAATTTGTCCTGCTGTCTCTGAAGCTTCTGAGAGAAAAATTGTGCCAGCGATGAGTTCTTCTGAGAATCTGGCTCCAGGTAACCTGTGATGTCTACAAGGTGTTTCTAGTATATCCTCACGTGGTTTTCAAATGGTTCTGGAAGAAAAATCTTCCTAAGGCAAAAAGCTTCTTCCAATGGAACTGAAGATAATTTCCCACACAGCTGAAAAATATAATTTTTTGTGGGAAATGTCTTGTTCATACAGGGCACCTATAAAGTATTCAGTGGTTTTTCGTTATGGTTAATTTTATTTGCACTGCCATGTTTAACAATGTAAAAACACATCTGAAGTAGCAGATCCATCTTTTGTTTTACATCTTACCGTTGATAACTTTAGTACAACTTCACAAATTTGCTAAATGCTGGATGAGATCAGGATAGGATTAAAATAAACTAACTGAAGGACATCACTGATAATACTTTTTGACTGATCAAAACATCCAGAGAAACAGATCTGGATATCAGAAAAAAAATCTCTGGATCAGCTAATTGGACTAGATTTTTAAGTGATTCTGTGTACATTGAAACTGACAAAGGCTCTTAAAAATCATTACTTATGCCCTTCTATAAATTTTTAGAAATGTGTTGCAAAATACTCATGTCAAGTAATAGGGCAACATGGCTAAGATCAAAGTCTCTGCAGATTTCTCCCAAGAGAAAGGGGAACAGATTATGTCCTTCAAATTTTGCAACTTTCTTTATATGTAGTGGTCTTGTTTCTTGAAGAAGTGCTATCACTGCTTCATGTACGACCAAGCAAGCACTTAAAATAAGTGCTAAAATATTTCTATCCCAAATCACTAAGACAAGGTGCAAAGAGTCTTAATAATGCACTATTTTCTAAAGACAGCTAAGCGGATTTTAAAAAAGGAGTATTAAAAAAGTTGCACAAACCCAAGATTCAAACAATCATCTCCATTCTTTGCCCCACTTACAAATGTAATTGATTCTTTTTGGGAGACCTGTGAACTCTTCAGCTGGTGTCCTGCCCCACTAGTTATAATGGAAATTATTTTCAAATATTCTTTTTCAAAACAGAAGAAAATATCAAGGAAAAAGAAAAGATAAATAAGAAATTAAAATTTTCATTAGTTTTCACATGACAAAAGGACAAATTAGAGTTATGAACAACACAGGGAAATAGAGCATACAAACCTGAGGATTTATAAATGGGTTTCAGAGATAAGATTGTAAGAATACAGTACTGAGGTATTTTAAGTACTTCAAGTACTTAAAATGCAGCCAAAACAAAAACAACACAGTTGCCTCACCTAACTCCCATGATTTTGCTGAGGTTGAGCAGCTGGTTGTGGGTTTCAAGCTTGTTTCTTCATTTATGACCAAAGGTCGGAGTCCTGCCCTCAGGTCATATGTACAATGACCATGTATTAAAACACGCAAGGATAACCGTAGGCACTAGTCTGCAAGATCATTTTTATAGAGAAAACACAAGACATCCTATGTATGACATTTTCATGCATTCACAAGCATTCCAGGAAAATACTTTCAGTGAGGTAAGATTTAGTGTAGACAAATGCTGTTTCAATCCTTGTTTTCCACTTCTCTGAGAAGTTATAGAATCATAGAACCATAGAATATCCTGAAGGGATCCATAAGGATCATCAAAATTCAGGTCCTGCACAGGATATCCCAAGAGTCATATCATGTGTCTGAGAGTATTGTCTAAACACCCCTTGAACCTTGCCAGATTTTGTCCTGTGACTGCTTCCCTGGGGGCCCCCTTCCAGTGCCCAACCATCTACTGGGTGAAGTGGGATGTGAAACACTGCTGTGCTTTATATGTGCAATATCATTCCATAACTGTCAGCCACAGTGATTATTGTACCCTATGTAAAAGAAAAATACTGTCTCTAAAAAGGCATATCAATATAATGCAGCCATAGGACAGTAGAACCTATTCACTGACTCTGGGTTTCATTTTTTTTTTTTTCAGGAACTTCCTCAAATTCTCATACAGTTCTTAGTGCAGCATTCTACATTTGGATTTTCAATTTAACTGAAGGATCTATAAAAACTTGTGTTGCTCCAAAACTCCCAGTTGACCATAGAGAAAAGGCAGCCCAGGAGTATCAATTATCCTTGTCAAATGTATTTTACACTTTCTAAAAGACCTGGCAGATCTCTTCTTTCCAGATGCTGTAATTGGAATAACGTATGCAGTAAGCTGAAAAATTCATCTTAATAATATTGTTCTTCAGTCATATTTTTCATTCTGATGGAATGCCAAAAAGATTTAGATGTTACACAGAAAAATCTGTTTGAATATCATTTGTAGAGTGCCTCATAGTCAAACAGAGCCAAGAACAGAGAAAAAAAAGGTGATCAAATAGCCAGAGGTCTGAAAAGCTGAAATAATTCTGAAATTGCCATTGTTTTATCATCCTATCATGCCTCTTGTATGTTTTTCTATATCAGTCTGTTCTTGTTTGTTCTTAGTTCAGCTTGCAAGCCATTAGGGGTAAGAACAGTGGTAGCACTCTATACTTGCCTAGTCTGATGGGAACACACTTCTTATGTTCCTCAAGCATATAGAGATCGAGGTTAAATAACAAAGCAGTTTAGCATGCAGCCTGGCAGGCTACCCTCTCTAGCAAGAGGATATGCTCTTCTACCACTCCAGCTGACATGGCTTCAGCATTGCTTCACTAAGACATGGCTTAAACTATCCTGAATTTCTCTTGATATTTTCTTGCCCATGTCCTGATCAGACATGTTCTGGACAAGCCTATAAGAAGTAAAGGAACTTTAACCACAGGGTATGTGGCTGGGAGCAGATTTTGCTAATGACTCCTGTAGATTTATTACTAAAGAGGCAGATGTATCAGCAAGACTGAGTGATTCCTTGGCCGTGGAATTTAACTCTTGTTACTAGCATATTCTGGAGTGCCAAATTTTAATTTGGAAATATTATGTTCCTAGCCCCCATGGTGGGATCTAGAAAGCCGATTTCAAATCTGTGGTGTTTTCAATTTTATTAGCAACAAGCATATTATTTTGTAAAGCATAATAATAAATTAAAAGTAGTATTTTCTGCCTATTTGGCTTTCAGAGTCATCTCTCCAAGTTGCTGCTCTCTGTCTCCTTTTTTCCACAAGAGGGAGTGAAATTTTATTACATAACTGGTGTTTCCAGCACTGCTGGAAAAGAGTAGGACAATGGTTGGGAATGAAGAATGCTGACAAGTGACTATGGAACTACTTGAGATAAATGGCATATGAGAAGAAGCTGCAGGAAAATTAAAATAAATCTATTAAAAAAAATTAACAAAAATGGTGAGTGAAGAGGAGGCTAGGGTCTGTTGTCAGGTTCAAAGATGGTTTTCTTTAGCAGTATTTTAGGTCCTAAAACTTTTCTATAGTCCAAGAAATCCAAAAGAATCCCTCTTAAAAAAAGAAAACAAGAAAAAAAAACAAAAAAACCAACCAAACAAAAAAACCAACAAAACAACTAAATCAAGCATTTTGAGTAAGTTACATGTATTCAGGTCCAAGCCATCACTTTGTAGAGACTTAAAATGGGAATGAAGAATGGAATTGTAAGGTGGTTAGGTGATGGATTAACCTTTTTATTGTACCGAGGCACACTTACATTGCTTATGCAGTGTATTGACCATTAAAAGGGTGGTCATGAGTATCATGATCTTCAGATGCTATAAAGTTTTAGATCTGCACATGAGCAGAGCTCTGGATTAAAAGAATTAAAAATACTGCACCTTTTACTGCACTCTTAGACAATCTTAATTATTGCAGCTGCAGTCTTTGGCACCAATACATACACTCGTAGACTAGCTGAAGTCAATAAAATTCTTCAAGGCCAAAGAGTACCTCACAACAAATCTTTTTCCAGGTCTGGGGCTGGAATTGTTTTGAATCACAGCAGCTGTGTGAACATTACAATTAGAGCATGTCCTCATTCTGCGGTCAAATTTAAACAAATAAATATCCTCTTCTTGACTGGGCCTGTTCCTACAGGTGAGTGGGCCAACTTTAAATCATTCGTCAATTATGACAAGACGCACACTCGCAGCTTTAACTCACTTTAGACACCTCACTAAGGTTACAATTCAGATTTGCGAGATGTAGAGATCTAAGTGGCCTGTAGTTAAAGGACAGAGGCAATTGTCTTCTAGGCATGACTCAAAGCAGCTGCTCTGAACTTCTTAAGTGCTAAAACTGGTTTAATTTGATACACCTTGTTCAAGGCCATCTAACCTCAAACAAGACAAAGACTCAGGAAAACAGTTTGTGAAGGTGGGCAGGAGAGACTGCTGTCTGAGAATTATGACAGTTCATGGTGAATATTTAAAGTGAAGTTATTAAGAGAAACTGAAAAATAACAGTGACATTTGATTTAGAAAAAAATTGTATTAACCACACAGAATAAAAAAAAAAAAAGAAAAATTATCAAAAATATTAGAAAAGAGGCAACATTTAACTTTATAACTTTGTTACTAAAGTCTTCAGAGCAAATGAATTACACACAAGGTTTTCCGGTAAGCAGAAGGAGAAATGGAAACATAGAATCATGAACAACAATCATGGAACTAAAGAAAGAAAAGATGTAAATCTAATTTTCAAAGAAATTTAGGGAATGATGGATGCAACTGAAGGATAGTGGGCCTTCTCAACTGAATATCATGTGGAAACAGAGGATTTATTGGTGAGTAATCTTACTCAAGACATTCATGTACATCCATACTCCAAGCATGAATAAATTCAGACCAGAGTATGTCACGAGCATGAAGCACTAGGAGGCTGATCATTAGCATAGTGAATGTCCTGATTTCTAGAGATGAATGGAGACTGTGAAGTTTGCCGAGCCTGGCTGGTAGCTATGCCTCTGTTAGAGAGTAGGGCTTGGGCTCCAGTCCCTGCTTTCCTAACCAGCACACCACCTGAGACCCAGTCTAGCATACAAGAACCTTCTGTCCTCTCTACTGCATCTTTATGGAAACAGGGGTAGTTATTTCAGCAGCCAAGCAGAAGGACTGTACAGTTTCTTTAGCCTGCTAACTTTTCAGTAGGCTGAGCTTCCTTCTACCAACCCTTTCACAACCACTCCAGCGGAAAGAGGGACCTGGACTGAGCTCAACATCCTGAAGTGTCAGCACTGGGTTTCTCCTAGTGCTGTTTCTCTCCTTATGCCCTGCAACTAGGCCAGCAGCTGGAATGCATGGAACAAATGCAGCTATGCACCTGATTTCCTGCTACTCTCTTCTGTTCCCCATAGTAGTGACCCATGTCAGTAGGTACATAAGGGAATAAATTTCTTGGTGACAACTGATGCTGGTGGTGTGAAAGGCAAATTTTTGTCTCTTTGAAAGAGAATCTGTGGTGGGAATTGGGAATGGGAGGGAATGGGAGAGTGTGTTCCAGATACTGCACCTGCTAATTGAATGATCTTAATCAAAGCAACAGTATACTAAATATAAACATTTCAAATTTCAGAGTTCCTTTTTCTAGGTGGCTTGACACCAGTTGAGAGTGGCAGCTTCTTGTTCTTTCTCTGTCTCCCAATTTCCCAAGGCAGCCTGTTCTACCAGAAAGTTTGTGGTATGAATTCTGTATCCCTATAGGCCAGAGAAGAAACTGGAGAGAATGGGGGTCTCCCCTTTATCATCTTTCTTTCCTGAAGTCCATGCACTGACAAACTGGAAATAACAAAAATATTCTGTCTGGTTCTTGCAGGTCTGAGGTAGCTGCTATAGAGAGATGCAGATATTCAAAGACAGCTCTGTCTTCTGCACATAAGCTCAAGTCATGTCCTATAGTCCGTCCACAGGCCTTCACTACCATCTTTTGAAACAGCTGAAATTGTGCCCTGATTGGACAGAGAATGCATATATCAAAAGCAAGTGTTCTGTATCTCCTTGCCAGCCTGCAGCTGCCTGTTGAGACACCTAAGCTGATGTTCCAGGATAAAGGGGATCATTTCCATTCTCAATATTGACATACCATTTTTATATTAAGAAATTGCAGCAGTGGGTTCTACTACCATCCCATTAAAATTTAGAAAGGAAAAAAATGCAGAAGAGTTTTTGTCATGAAATAGCTTAATCTCCTGATACAAATATGATAGGAAAAAAACAGCTTCAAGTTTTGCTTTCCTGGCTTTGGAATATAAACTCCTGCATCTTCCCTCTTCCACGTCATGGGCAAGTATAATAACCACTGCTCTACAAAGTCAGGTTGGTTCTTTTTTTTTTTTTTTTTTTTTCCTCCCAGCCTCTCTTGTTGATGCTATTCCACTTCACATAAATAATTAAATATTACTGTTAAATAATAAATATTAAATAAATGGGCCAGAGAGAGAGCAAGAGAAATCCTGGCATTAAGATCTTTCTCATAACATTTTCACATATTTTGTTGGGATTTTTGGGGGGGAATGCTTAATTTTTTTTTTTCTGCATTTCAAAAAATACATAATTATGAAAAAAAAATTATTTGATTCTTTTTTCCTACCATTTTTATCATAAGTTGACTAAACTAAACATGAGTGCATATGGGTGTAAGCATTGTTTACGTTTCAAATCTCAGGCAGCAAATGCCAGAAAGGGTCCAAACTAATTACAGTAGGGAGAAAAATTGTAAAAGTAGTCCTATTCCAATTTACAGTCTGCCTTTTTAACTAGTGCCACATTTTATTGAGAGGGTTTTCTCTTCTGTGAGTTATAAACATGTATTCAGGCAGCTGTCTAAACAGAAGGTGTACTGAAATAAAAAAAAACAAAGTGATGTTAAACTCCTGGAACAGCTGTTGAAGTGGAAAATGTTTGCAAGTCATTGCTCACCTTCCAACCCTGAGCATTCTTCTGCTTTGAGAATTTTTTTTCTCTGTCTCCTTAAAAAACCCAGCAAACTAATAAATAATATGTTCACCAACACTGTCTGAGGGGGGAAATACCAAGCATGAGACCAGATTTGGAGCCGCTTGAAGAAGGACTTGAAAACTAAAAAAAATTGAGCACCAGATAGTAATTGCTTGATGATCAGGAAAGAAAAAAAACCAAAACAGTTATAACTTTATTTTCAGAGATTAATTTCTTCCAGAAGTGTAAGCCACAGACCTGCATATTGGTTTTCTGCACTTACTATAATGAACCACTTTTTCTCATGCAAATTTCAGGATACTCGGAAGAGAAAATTTTAACTGGTTATTTCAAAATAAGTTATTAGACATATATTTAACAATATAAAAATCTAACTACTGCATGAAAATTTATGTGCATTTTGCTTAAAATGTGTTTTATTACTCTACTTGATTTTACTACTCTAGCTCGGCTTTAGTCTTTGGACATCTTTACTGTGACTTAAATTTGCCAGGTTTGCGATTCATTATAAACAGAAAAATATGGTTTTGGTGTTTCTTCAGCCTTCAGACCCTTTGTAGAACCTGAAAGCAAATATTCATGCAGGGATGGGCTGATGTGGTGGCTGATTCGGTTGCATAAGACAAGGATGCTGTGGAACAATGTCTGAAGTTATTCAAACTCACATTAGGTGTTACTAAAATGCAATGAGCCGTTCTAAAGATGTGCCTGCCATTTTGGGCTGTGACTTGCAGAGGCTGGTTTTGAACCAGAGTGGGGCTGTGTCTGCCCTGTAAACAGGAAATGGGGCTGTTCTAGTTTTGCTTCAATCCTTTACCAAAGCTCATATGGTAGGTTTGGATTCAAATCTGTCTCTCTTCTTCAGAATAAAAGGCTTTAAGATAGGAGGTTTTGTTTCCTGTATATGCCTCTGTAAAAAAATATGGATCAGAATTAAAGCAACAAACTTGCTCCTCAGCACAAAGGTTATCACAGCATGTATTAATGGCTAAAATAAATACATTTTCCCAACAAGACGAATTATGCAGCAATATTCAGTACACCTGGAAAGGTCAGCACAGAACTCGTCTGGGAGCAGAACCAATAAATTATTTGTGTGATAAAAGCAATGTGTTGCCTAGAACAAAATGCACTGTGTTTTTTAACTCTGACAATTTATTTTCCTTATAAATAAAATATTATCCATGGTAAAACAATGTAGTGTTCAGTGAACAGAAATAATCTACAATTTTTAGCATGCACTTTAACAATGGTGTGAGTAACAGTGAAACAAGTTCAGCAGTAGATGGAGACTAAGAGCTGGCTCTACAGGTAGGGAGGAAGAACTGTGGTTTTAACGTTTCTAAAAATACTATGATACAATCAGCTCTTGTTGCAAGATGTGCAGCCAGCTGGAGTGAAAATTCATAATGACAAGTAGATTTGTATATTCTTTCTGTCCAAAGTATCCATTTGCTTCATTTTTTTCTTTCAGTAACATACAGCACTCTGCATGTGCACTGAACACTCTGCTAAATCTATCTTCAAAATACTTTAGCAAATTTTGGGAAAATTCTTTTTAATTTATGTTGCATAATTATAATACATTTTTAAGATGTATTAAAATATATGTTTTAAATTTTTTCTCATTGAAAATCTGTTTTTCTAGTCAACCTGAAAGAAGCATTTAGCTCATAACATGTAAGTCTATCTTAGCACATTTTGCTCTCTTCCCCCTAGCAAAGCCACTGTAGGGCCTTTCTTGGCTGAAACCTGATGGAACCTCCTTTAAGTATTGAGAAGGAAAAAGGGCAATAGCTGCTGCAACTGCAGTTATATGCCAACTCTATTGCATGGTATTCCAGCTCAGGCACTTCAGTACTTATAGGTGAGAGGATAGAATCAAACAGCCTTTCCTGAACTACTTAGTTATGAATAGTTTGGGTTCAACAGATGACCCTGAAATTCATGGATGTGCTGCTACCTTTCTGGCAGTATGTGAATTATCTCAGCTCATCCAGGATGCTGATGAAACACTGGCAAGAGAAAGTGTGATAAATCAGCTGATGTTCACTCAGCCAAGTGACAATTTTCTTCTCTTACCTTAATGTTTATTTGTATCTAAATTTAGAAATTCAGTCCTATCCTCCTCTCTTTGTTTTTCTGTTTTTATTTTTCCAAATAGAGTGCAGACTTTGGGAGGATGAACATTCCTAGAGATAAATGCCATATCTGCTTTTTGTCTAGTGCTATAACATATATAATACTGATGCACTTTTAATTTTTTTTTTTTACATACTATCTCATCATATAATTGCCTTTTTCTTTTCTTTTTTTTTTTTTATTTTTTTTTAATTTTTTTAATACATCTGTGAAGGTATTTGTGATTTATGCATCAGACAGAGACGACAAATTTAATGATTTTAACTCTTCATACTTCTTCATACTTCTTCATACTTGGCAGGATATGAAGTGAGATTTGCTAAGCTGTGAGTTAATTCTTTGATCTTGTCTTAGAGCCTGTATCATCATGAGAGTTTATTTCTTTGTTTTTAGCAAAACCTAGAACTCTTCTAAACTTCTACTGCCTTTTGAAACCAATGATTCACAAAAACAAACAAACAAGGTAATGACATTGGTGCACAATTTACTCAATAGCAAGCATTCACCTGAACTCCCTTTAGATTTCTGCATTACTCCTAATCATTAATAATTAGACTGCAGTTACATTCACTAGAGAGGTCTTACCACTTCAAATGTTGTCTTGTATAAGGAAAGCCTAGAAAACTAGCCAGATACCTATAATTTATGTGTGGATATGCAGATGAGGTGAGTCCCATAGCTGAGGTCCATAGAACTAGAAACAGACAGAAAGCTGATTTCTGATTAGCTGACTGGTATCACAACTGCTCTGATGGAAACACATTTTCCCATCCTATCCCCAAAATTTAAATTGTTATCATCAGCAAAGAAATTATAAACCTAGTCGAAACAATCCCAGTGTACTGTTTTTAATATAAAAAAAGATTAATTATAATCTGTCAATTTTATGTGAAAGGTAACAACTATATTTTCACCAAGCAAAACCGAAGATATCTTTACAATAATGTTTTCATTCACTTGACATTAATAGCTTGGTATGAAGTACAATGTGATGGTGTACAATGTGTACACATCAAAGCTTTAAGTCTAAACAAAACAAGAAGATAAGAAAATTTTCAGTTGTCTTGAACCACTTTAATTTGCATTTTCATTTTATAAAATTTCCAAGTTTTAGCTTTTCATTGTGAGCTAAGGGGTTTTTTAATTTCTCTAGGCATCTCTAAATTCACTATTTGTTTCTCAACTAGGTCAAATTTGCCTTTCAATTTAAATATATTTTTATATTTGCCAAAATTGGTGTCAAGGGGGATTTTTTTTTGGATGGAGGTTACAGAGTATTGCTCCCTTTTCTTCTCCCAGGGTTTCCCAATATGTCACCCTGTTGAGGACAACATGTCCTTTCAGATCTCTGAGATTACACTGGTCACTGCATCACAGCACCCATTTTTGGCTCATCTCCTGTTAACTTCAGCATGGTAATAAGTAAGATGCAGCTAGATTGCCGTGGCTAGCCAGATTGGAAACTCGGAGCTTGATGCTTGGTGTGATAGACAAAGGGCAACTCTTCTCAGCACCAGAACTCTAAGTTAGTTCCTGCCCAAGAAGACAATTTTTGCAGACCTGTCCTGAATAAAAATAAACTATGTAATACTGTATTTTTCAAAAGTAGAAAAAGGGTATCACACTAAGTGAGATGCAAATTATAGGAATTTGTTGCAGGAGTTTTGCATTTGTAGCTGAGCAGGAGACACACCTGGTACATCAGCCACGGGATAGACAATGTGCACACTCAGCTTCTCTGTCCTGGCCTGCTTTCTTGTCTCACCCATATCATTTGTGAGAGGAAACATGAGGAAGCATGAGATCATTGGTGGATCTTGCTGAAAGCACTTGAAGATAATGTGCTGATTATTTGTGCAACTGGGCTCAGTTACAAGGGTACAAATATTTTTATATGAATACTAGTTCTCAGTAGTTTTAAAAATAAGGTGGAAAAATTGAAATCACATGACCATTTATTTCTTCTTTACTCTTTTTTATCCCCTACTTTGCTAGGAAAGAGTATTAAAATTTCCAGGACATTAGTGGAATTTCTCATATATATATATATGAGCTAAGGTTCTGAAAACATCAACTGCAATGCAGAATGTCAGAGCACAAAAACTTATTCACCTTATATTTTATACTAAATCTGACTAAAGAACCTATCAAGAGACTTAGCAAATCACCACGTCTTACTGTAAAGTAATTTACAGTTGCATTTGCAGGCAGGCATCAGCAGGCTCAAAACTCATTACAGCCAAAGATAACAACATTAACTTAATCCTGACAGGCAAAATACTCTAGTCAATACAATTGCAGGTGTGGTGTGTTGAAATATCCAACTGCAAACAATCCTGAGAAAGGTCAATGCAGCACAAGTGTTTAACAATAAAAGTGTTCCAGCCTAGTGTTTTAGTGAAAGGTTATCATCAATGCTCAAATCAGAGAAATTCACACTGAATCATTGCCTTTGAAGTTTTAATAACACCAAGCTTTCATCATAACCACAAGCAGTAGTATTCATGTGTCACAAAGCCTTTGTTTACAAACCCCATTAGAAAATGTATCAAATTCAAAAAAGTGGGTAAAGAAGTAGTCAACCATTTATTTGCATTTTTACAATTTGTAATCTTTCTGTTCATAATATCTTGTTTACAAAGAACGGTAGGTAAATATCTGAACATTTGCATTGCTTCCAAGCCCATATTCTCTACAGCACTACCAATTCCTAGATAGTCTGTTGTTTTCACAAGATCTTTTGATTTATGTTAATAGTCAACTAGAAGATATGTGAGTATGCAACTGAATTATTAAAAAAACTTATCTGAATTCCTCTTTTAGGGGCACAAGCAGCTGTTTTGGAATCAAGCACTAAGAATAAAATTTAGCTATAAGAGGTAGTAGTCACTTTCTGATTAGCAAAATTTCAAGAAAAAGCAGGAAAGGAGCTCCTGAAGTATGTCAATGATTTGCCTCAAACACATCTTTGCTTCAGTTGAATAAAATCCCTTATTGATATTGATGTTTGCAGCAAGTCTCTGATGTTAACATATAAATAAAACAAGACTTATAATATCTTTTAACCATATAGGGCTGTTTCTCTGTACTTACTCAATGACAAGTGACTGAGATCCCAAATTCTAGTTATGTATGTGATTTTTCAGGCTGGCTAATGCAAATCGCATCTTTTTTAAGGCTAATTACGAAGAGAGGAAGCTTGTTGCTACTAATATGGTAAGTTTAAGAGAAAATAACTACTATAATTATTAGAGTTTGAGACCTCATTTCTATTTTTGAATCAAGTCATGTATAGGATAGATGCAAGAAAAATTCAGAAATTCAGGACTGGATTTTTTTCATCATTTTCCAGTAAAACAATGTTTAGTATATTCTAGTAATGGGTTAACTCTTCATGTGAACAGTAGCATATACAGATAGCTGTAGAAGACTATCGAATTACTCTTTGCTGTGGTCTTTGCTGTGGGGGGACAGTTTTTATTACAATAATAATAATAACTGGCACATTACTGAGTCATGACTCAATTTCTAGGAGAGAGCTGATGCTTCTCGGAGAGGGACAGTCTCGAAGGTTAAAGCAACCATGCTTCATTAAACAAATGTGTGCCACTAGATCAAGTGCCAATAATGACATAACTGACACAGAGCAGAGGAGGCTTGCACCAGTGTTCTCACCTTGTTTCCACCAGCGTGTGTCATTGTGGATGTCTGTATGAGACCCGGCATCAGCAAGGGGAAGAAAACAAATGATGCCTTTATAGGGAGAGATGGGCACAACACAGAAATGTAATTTATCAAAACAAAGGAGAGACTGGAGCCAAAAATCTGCATACATGTGTAGACGGACCTTAATTTCTGAGGTGTTGCAAAGTATACATTGGGAAAAATGACAAGAATGTTGTTCAGAAGATTTGAATTGTGGCCTCTTTATCGAACTGCAGATGGGAATATGAAGTATCAAGAAATTTGTGATTAGTCCACAATTCATGTAAAACATCTGACTGCCTGCATTTGAATTTTGAACTTATCTCTGAATAGGTTTGTAAGAGCCAACATACAAGAATTAGTTGTTATTAATATAAACTGAAATGGTTAGCTGATAGCATAAATACTCTGCTCATTATAAAACTTAATACAGCTCAATAGTTTATACCATTAATTCATTCTTTCTCCAGTGGTGATCTTAGCAGAGTAATGCAATGGGCAGCTAACTGAAAATATTTTTTAGCTATTGCAGCTCTGTATATTTTGAAGTATACTTCTATACCAGACACATGGTTAAGATCAAGTAACGATACCTTTCTCCCTCATGTCTCAGTAATTATGCTTCAAAGAGTCTGAAACAAGAAGTTTGTTTTTTTTATTTAAGGGCACTTACAGGACTCCTTCCCCCAAACATGCAAAATGCTTTTAATTATATAGTACCCATTCACTCAACCCAAACTGGCCACCTTTATTTGAAATTACTTTGGGATTTTTAGCCTTTCTATTTTGCAGGGATGGTGCACACTCAGTTGAGCACTGAAGGTAAGCAGTGTTTTAGTGATCCTGGTAAACTGTTATCCCGCTCCATGGGAAAGAGTGACCTAACACATAAGACTATTTTGCTTTAAAAATAAGCATGGAAAATACTCTGTGAAGGTGAAATAGTTATATGAATATTCTCCCTTACACTCCACCTAATGTGAAGTATGCAAGGTACAATGCTAGTTTGTATGTTCACACTAGTGAGTAAAGTCATGAGACTGCCTGGTTCCTGCCTTAACAAGAAAACATAGGAGTTTCAACAGCTTTTCCAAGAACTTCATGTCTACTACTACTATTCAGTTTAAATCTTATCACTTGTCTGCTCTGCTTTCTCTTCTGCTTGTAAGGGGTTCAAGGCTCCAAAAAGTCCCTTTAAAGGATATTTTAAGTCTGGTCACCTTTTCTGCCCTTAGATGTTGAGATCATCTATAGTCTTCTTTCCTGGCTTTATAATAAACCAATCACCACACTTTTAGTCTGATAATTTTTACCAGTAGTAAGAGTTTTTTTTAAGGAAAACAGTAGTGTGGAAATGTAAAAAAAACTCTGACAGAGAGTTTGCTGCTTCTGGCTGTGCTTGCTTTAAAGGAACAGTGGAAAAAGAGAACAAATCACTTTTTTGCCTTTGTGTGTGTTTTTGTCTACAGTATACACATACAATGTAAGTGAGTGCACTTTCCTGTCCACAACAAAAAACCTTTGAAATAATTGGCTCCTCAAGCTACTTCTCCATTATAGTGACAGAGAAACACCTCAAAACTTGCTTCTCAGATATAAAAGCCAATAAGCTGTAATTAATGTCGAGAAGACTTGTGCTTGTTAACTAAGCTAAACTGACATACACTATCCACTACGTGAGGATATTTGGGGGCCATGAAGGTTAATCACTAAAATTTAGCACCTAGCCATCGTGGCGAAGCATTTCAGCTACTTCAGACTAGGTTTAACTGTCTTGGCCCCACCTCAGTCACCCCTTATCTGTGCACCTCTGTTGCTAAATGCCTATTAGAGAAAAAATTAATAGGTCTGAGGTACTTAAGATGATCTAAAGGCTTATATTGATGTAATCTGTTTAAGATGATGTAAAGGTTTAGCATAGATTATACTTATATATCTGAAAGCTTTAGTTTGGTTTATCTGCAAAAGCCCTTCCAGGACACAGTTTTGAGGGAATAGAGGTGTAAAGGGGACAGGGAAACATCAGAAATGTTGAAGAACAGTGAGGCAAAGGTGCATATTTAGCCTCAAGCCATGTACTTGAAAGATTATATAAGTACGGATCTAGGAACACCTGGTTAGTCTGGAATACTAAAAAGATGCCAGTCAATCTATTTTATTAAATATCTCCCAAATGTGTAAATAGGGAAATTGCTGTTGGCATTATTAGGCAGTCCTTAAGGTTGTTGTTTGGAAATCATTAGCGTTGTTTGACCCTTTGAAAGGTAGAAATGAAATTTTACCATCTAGACTAAATGTATACATTTATATATTTAAATAAAAACCTGTATAAAAGAGAACTTTGAGAAGAGTGAACAGGATTCATCACCTTCCAAGTTCTTATCAACTCAGCTGTAGGATAGATATCACTTCCAGTGAATGCTGGGAATTGCTATAGTTACCTATAATTATATTATTTATTTCTATAATTTCATAAATAATATGTATTATGTATAATTTTTATATAAAAGGATTGTGTTTAGAGTTACTCATAGGTTATATTGTCATGCATATGTACAAGGGAGAGGAAACCTAATTAAGATTCTCAGTCTTAATTGTCATTCTCTCTCACCTTCGAGACCTGAACTAAAGGATCCTAAACTTGTTTTCCCTTTTTTATCCATCTTGTCTCTCCAGAAAAAAATTGTATTTTTACTTCTACTGATCTGTAAAGGTGTACAACAATAGCTTTTGTGCTTTGCATGTATGCAAATAAGATAGCAGCTAAGGATTTTAGATTAGCTGGCATTTGAATTTCTGTCTTCCTTCCAAAGCAATGTGAACTTTCCAGCCTATGTGCTAAAGATTGAAGTTCCATAAAGATAAAAATGGACAATGTTTCTTTAGCAGACAATTTGTCACATAGCCTTTAAGTTTTACTAGCCCGGAGAGATATCCGACAACTAAATAGTGAAAGGAAAGTGAATGATTAGCTGGCAGACCTTCAGGCTACTGAAAGATAGTTTTAGTAGCCTGTCATGAAAATCTGTGGCCTCAGGCTGTGGGGCTACTTTTTATTTCCAAGCCTGTTATTGATTTTGGTATGAAGAAAATAATTTGGTGTTGTTGCTTAAGGTGTCACTGAGAAAGGAAAGAGAAAAGGGAAAAAAACTCAACCACATGTTTCATTTGCTAACAGTTTTTAGTTCAAATTTACCTTTTTATTACAACAGGAATCGAGCTGGTAGATGAAGGGCATTTACTACTTAAAGGTACTACCATCTTTATGAAACATGGCACACTAATCGAAAACACAAGTAAACTGAAAATTAAATTTAAAAGCCTATAATTTAGTATCTTCCTTGCCAGGAATGATGACTTTCATTTACAGAGGGAATCCAGAGCTGCTCAGGGTCAGTCTGATGTGTGCCATTTTCAGGCCTATCGTGGAGGCTGATGGAGTTGATTAATTTCTTGGAACTCAGCTTTGTCTTCTCCAGCTCACTGAACAACTTCATTTCAGCTGATGAGTTCAAACAGGGGTCAGAGCAATCCTCATTTCTGACAATCCCACAAAATGGGAATTAATTTTATGAGTTAGTACTATTGTGTTCAAAACTAAGCAGAAAACAGTCAGCTGACTTAATCTAAGGAGGGAAAGAAATATTCCATTTATGAAACCCACTAAGATCTACTGAACTGTTTAAAAATATGGGAAAATATTTACATTGACCAGGGAAAATGATTAAACGCCCCACAGAATCTAATGCCTGAAAATCTGTTTAAGATCCATTTCAGAGCAAACATTTGAATTGTAGCTGTTGCTCTTCATAATTATTCAAAAAACACATTCAGGGTGGATTAATATGAATTTGAGAAAACTGAAAGATGCATTGCGATGAGGAGAGCATACCTCCTTTAGAAGTAACAAGATTACAGGTTCTAATTTTGTTTTAGTAACTGCTATGGTATAATAAAGCAATGCTTCTCATGTAAGTAGTAATGGCATTTAACATTATGAATACTGATACTCTCTTCAGAAAGTGATATTTTATAATGCAATCTTCAATATTTATGCTCGAAGATGATTAAATACAAATAACATAATTAAACAAACACAATTATGAAAACCTAGGTACCAATACCACCACTTGATCTGTCATCACATCTTTCAGATAATAGTGAAAGTTATTTTAAAGATTTTTTAATAATTATTATTTCCATAGAATGATCTAGAACTACTTTTACCTCACATGAGCAAAACTTACATATTAAAAGCGTTTGATAAGGATGCTAATACTCTGGAAATTTTCTTCCCATGTTCTTCCTTATTGTTTCTTCTTCGAAAAATCTGCCACATCTGAAACACCACCTAGACATACGGAAGTAGTTTTTCTTTTTTAGTTTGGTGGGGTCTGGTTGAATATCAGTGATTAGGAACAAGGAGGGTACCATATTCAGCAGCAGTGGTTGTGAGTTGTTTCAAACAGACAATTATGTTTTCTTTATTTGATGTAAAAAAGCTACATCAGAGACTTCAAAACGGAATTATGTTCAGGTCTTGTGATTATCTATTAATACATAATCTCAGTAGTACAACAAGGTAGAAGCTGTAGATTTATCTGTTTCATCTGATTTTGAATGTGAGAGCAGTGTTTGACTTGTATCTCCAGTAGTTTATATGCAAATACTATGATCTTGTTCCTTTCTTCAGGGTATGAAACAACTCTGGCCGGATGGCATGAAGGAAAGTCAAATACAGTCAGATTACAAAGGACACATTGTTACTTTGATGTTTTATTTTTCCTCCAAGTTGTAAAAAGATCTATTTATTCCTTTCCTAACCTGGTGGTCCAGAAAACCTCATCATCCAAAAAGAGTCAATCCAACATTTGTTCTCTAGAAGGCAAGAATCAGAAATGCTGTTTTGGATGAAATATCCATGGTTATGGACTCATCTTGCCAGGAAATTTGTACAGGATTTTTAATTCTTGTCTGTTTTCTCACCTCTTATTCTTCTGGGAGACAGGAGGATGAGTTAGAACTTTTGCTTTTCTGTATGATCTGGTTTGTCCTTTTAAATAGGATTGATGCCAGAAATTGCAGACTTTGGATTCAAAATACAGAATCACTTTACTGAAAGGAATATATTCAATGTTTTCCAAGTTAACACTTTCAACTTACATTATTTTCTGTATCAAGAGATATGCAAATCAAGAGCTCAGAGCCAGAAAACAAAATGTTTCTTCTGTCACTTGTGAGTCCACCAATTGCTGAAGCTCAAACTCTGTGCTAGTGGAACATATGGAGTTTAGGAGCTTTCATTCATCAGCCGATGTTTGACACTAACTCATGTAATCCTTTAAATCTCCTCCAATCTGAGAGCTTGATGCAGATCTTATTATCAGCAGATGTGGATGATATGATGTTTTTAATTGATAAATGTGTTTGCATTCTCAGATATTTCACTCAGAATAAATTACTCCATTGTAACCTGCAATGAAAAAAAGCAAACTTTGGATAACATTTTAAAATGTCACTATGACAATGAACCTTAGTTGCTTAGAGGTGACTTCTTCTGAAAGACTTCTTTAAACAGAAATACTTATAATTTTGGATAGCAGGGAGGGAAATAACAGGGATAAAGGAGGGAAAATATGAGGATGGTTTAGTTCCCTAAAGTCTTCAAGTGCTACGAATTACAGTCCATGGCCTGCAAAAAATGTGAGCAAAATCCTGAGGAAAAAAAAAAGTGTTGTGTAAATAATGTTACTTTGAATTATGAATAAAATCTTTATCACTAAATGTATCTTTTAGAGGGAAAAAAAAAGAAACAGAAAAAAGATGCATTCAATATTTTTGAGCAAAGTATTGTTCCTTTCTCTTCAAGTCCCTCCTATTACTGGGCTTATTTAAGTGATTAAGTCTCCCAACTTAACTGCAATTACTAGTTATCACTAATTATTGTACACAATAATGATTAAATGGTACACAGAACACTGAAAGTGGATGGGGAGAGCTATCTAATGCAATTCTGCAAATGGTAACCCATTTTACAAAGTGAAAATCTGCTTTTTTGGACTAATTTTCCTGGTTCTTTCTCCTTCCAGCATATGCAAAACTTTCAGACTGCATCTGCTTTTTCCTAGTCATAGGATAATTATGTTTGTTTTGCTCACAACTATCCACAGTGTATCTAACATCCACCTCAAAAAGACTTATTATGATGTTTAACTTTTTTTTTTTTTTCATCAATAAGGAAGGAACTTAGGCTTTTAAAGTCTAGAGTCCTACAGTTTATTCAGTTAATCCATGCCGTTTCTGTGTTGATGCAGTGACTTCTTCACATTTGGCATTTTCTGTACTAGGATGCAGTCAGACTGTGAGTGTCATAGATTAAAACAATTTCCAAATCCTACATTCCTTGAACATGAGAATTACAAGCAGTGCCGCTTGTATTTTGACTGCTGTAATCTACTTCAAACTCCTGGGCACTGTTTACATAATCTTCTGAATAGTGCTGCTGACACATAAAATGATTTGTGGATATACATACCTCTATATGGTAATTTCTAAAATGAAAACTGATTATTCAATAAGAATTTACACAAATTAGAATACAAGTGTAATTTGCAAATGACAAGATATCAAAAATTATGCAACCTTTTGTGCTTTGTAGTGTAGAGAACTTTGAACTTCCACCAATGCTAAGAGACATTCTATCAGCTGTAAATCTGTGTCTTTCATTGGCACTGTAAAGTATCAGTTCAAATTGATCTTTTGACAGCAGAAGTTTCATCTACAATTTTAGGATCAGGAAAGTGCAACTGTCTTTGTACCTATGTAGGCTGTAAATTGGAGTTGCAGCTTTTTCTGCAGTAAAAATGAAATTATATGCTATTCCAAAGGGACTATAGGATGTAAAATGAGCATGACTATGTATTCAGATTTGACACAAATGCATTACATTTATTTCAGATGCTGCTGTGTCTGCTTAACAAATTACGGAAAGGTTCTAGCAGTCTTATGGCCCAATAGGCGAAAGTAGAAAGAGGAACTGAATCCTAAATGAATGGACAACAGCAAACACTTCTACATCAGCCACTTGCTATGTCATATAAAAAAAAATGGACAATACGCTGGACAATGGACAAACTTGGGACTGTCTGCTATCCATTCAGAAGTTTTCATATATCATTCCTTATTTAGTCTTCATAGGCTACAGTTCTGAGAAACAGAGGAACTAATGTCTCTCATAGATGCGTTCTTCTCTACTTAAACAGTACATTACATAATGGGATGGCAAACTATTATGAATTGGGATTTTGCATTTATTTTATCATCTTTAATCCAGGATCTTGCAACCAAGTCTCACATCTACTGTACTTCACTGTGCTCTGCCCATTTATGTCTAGAAAAGATAAAGAACTGATTGTGGCCGTGGTGACACTTCCACCCATCCCTAGCAATTCACTGTTAATCTGACAGTCTGACCTGAAGCGATCAGTTTTAGGAAGAATGTAATTTACTCATTATGCTCACTGAGTTTTAGGTTTACTTCACCCTCTCAGTAGCTCCAACCCGGCATTATCACCTATAATGCTCTGAATGGTTGCACATAAATTAATATGCAAACTCTGAAGATGCTGAAAACTGAGACCTGGGACTTGAACTGCTGCTTAAAGTCAAGCAGAAGACTTGAAAGCCCAGAGAAAAAAAATTTAAATTCTCCAGATATAGAGAATACATGCATGTTCTGCAAAGTCAAGAGGTTGGGAAGACTCCATCACATTTGAATATTAATCCAAATCAAAATAATAGAAAAGAATACAATACCTACCTTTAGGGTACAAGATCTGTCAGCCAAACAAATTAGATTAATCCTGCAAAGAGCAAGTAACTTCGTCCTTTATTGACATCTATATTGATAACTGAATGTGCTAAATGAATGATGGGTGAATGAATTATATGAGTAGATCATCTGAAAAAAAACCAAAAAACAACTGATTAAAACATGGGTTTTTTTTAAACTCTTTAATTATTTACTAATTTCTCAATCTTAATTTTTATTTCAACAAGTATCAGACATAAAATTAAAGAAAAAATGCAAATGGTATGGCTATGTTAACAAAATTTGATGAGCAGTCCAACATCAGGCCTATAATGGATTTATTAAAAAAAAAAAATTTAGACTAGATGAGGTAACAGTGGACAGTGAATGCCAAAATTATTATTTTGAATTGTTTTCAGTAGGGAATGTCCTATATGGGTTTTATAATCTAAAATACTGATTACAGTTCATAGTTTTATACAGTTAATGGACACACCTACATCTTTCAGCATTTATTTGTGGGCTTTTTTCTGCTACATATCATCAGTAAATTGACATCAAGCCTGTCACAGGGCCCCAGCATGGCTGGGGTTGAAAGACACCTCTGTAGGTCTTCTGATCTTCTGATCTGATGTCCCTGCTCAGGCAGGGCTTCTAGAGCAGGTTGTGATGTCTGCTGAATACATCCAGGGTGGGACATTGCATAGTCGCTCTATGCAACCATTGCCAGTATTTCCTGATGTTCAGATGGGATGTACTGTGTTACAAATTGTGCCCAAACTTTTGTCCTGTCACTGGACACCTCTGAAAAGAGCCTGGCTCCATCCTCTTTGCACCCTCTCTTCAGATATTTATATGCATTTATGAGATTCCCCAGTGAACCTTCTTTTCTCCAGGCTAAAAAGTTCCAGCTCTCTCATCATGTCCTTGCTCATAAGACACTTCAGTCTCCTCATCATCTCAGCTGGAATATCTCCAGTGTCCATGTCCTTCTTGTTACCCAGAACTGGACCCAACCCTGCAGGTGTTGCCTCACCAGCACTGAGTAAAAAAAGAAGGATCACCTCCCTAAGCCTGCTGGAAATACTGCTGTTAATATTGCTGTTAATGCAGGACACCATTTGCCTTTTTTGTCCACAAAGGCACATTGTCAGGTCACATTCAACTTGGTGCTCACAAGGATCCCTCAGGTCCATTTATGCAAAGCTGCTTTCCAGCCAGTCAGACCCTGACTTTTTACTGTGCCTGAGGTTTTTTCTCCTCAGATGCAGGCTTCAGCACTTCCCCATGTCAAACTCTTCAAGAAACATGCAAAATACAGTGCACACAAAACTCACATTCTAGCAAAATATAACAAGTACAAAAGAAAAAACATCATTTTCCTTCAGTTCCCACCTTTAACATGCATGAAGAATAAAATGTATTTCTAGTACACTGAGCGTATCAGATACATAAACTGGAATGATCAACACCTTTCCACATCTTGAGTGTGCCTAGTATTCCTTTGTTGACCAGTGTTCATTAAGGATTCAGGATATCTAGGACTGTTCATGTTCTTTCCCTGAAAGAATCCAAAGTCTGTCATTTACTGTTGGATTTAATCATGGCAGTCAAACCAACACATCTTCAGTGCCTCTTGTCAGCTATGCAGCTCCCCACTCTGCATTTGGGAATACTTTTTTGAAGATGGTGCCTCCTATAAGGGATTTCATGGCAGACTTGCTTGCTGGAATATGACTTCCTCATCTACTGCACATCCTGGGGCTTAATTCACAAGTTTTATGCATCTGGTGTTTGCACTTCTGTATTCACACAGAGAAATATTTATTTATATATCCATATTTAGGGATTTATATTTTAAATATGTAGATATTCCCTATAGACATCTCTTATACTACATGTGTGTGGCATTACACACAGAGTATCACGGATATAATAAAGATTTTAATTTTATAGTTGCATGTGCAGCTGTAAATTTATTTTTATAAGGTGCATCTAAGATTTTAGATTTACATCTAAATAGCTGTCTTCAGTTCTGTAAGGTTATGGCGAAGATGACATCAGCAGCACACATACAGCTCAGAAAGGAAGTGTAAAATAAATGGGCATCCAACAGTGATGGACCTTCCTGCTACTTCAGCTCATCTCAGAATAGCCAGGCCAGCAGGGACAGAAGCTCAACTGACAAAACTGGAGAGTGGCAGCCAAAAGCTGTAAATTATCATTTGTGAAAAGAAGACTGTGTAGCTACACATACATCAGTGTCTTAAAGCACTGGGAAATATGACAACTGCTTCACTGCTTATCCCTTTTTTTGGCTGCATGGCTGATATAATTGCCAGTTGCTTAACTTATGCTTTTAAAATTCAACAAATGTGTGTTCAGCATTGAAATAAAATAATAAAAAATCTGAAACAAACAAACAAAAAACGAGGAGGAGGGAAAGGACACCTCAGTTCCTTAGCACAGGCCTTTGTCAGCTATTTGCTATGACACAGATATTACTTTACTCAGGGACTGGATTTTTTTGCTCAAAACTTCTTTTCATTATTAAATTGAACAAGCAAGAATTGCAAAGTTGAGCAGATGGTTTCAGGACACACAAAGTAGCTTGCCTCTTGGACAGAAAGATCATTAGGCTATGGAAAGTATTAATTTACACTTATCATTTGTGGGAGTTCTCAGTAGCTGACATTAAAAAGATAATTAGTCTGCATAATATTTTTTAAAATATGTTATTTTAAAGTTATGAGTAAATTTGTCAGTGTCCAGTGAAAATCAGGTGGAAGTAGCTGTCATAAAAGGATGAACAGTACCGTTGGAAGTCTTCACAATAGCAAGATATTGTGGTATAGACATTTACCCCTGTGGGGGTGATTAGAGTTTTATAAGGGAGACAATTTTTTCCCCTACATTAGTGAACCTACTTCAGAGCTGATCTGATTTTTCTGCAGAGCTAGGCTCTGTCCCTTGGAAAAATTCATTTATGATGGAGGTTACAGTGCAAGTTAGAGGTTGGGACACTGGGAGCACATCCTTCTCCAGTTGCCCCCACATTCAGAACAAGTCCACAAACTCTTCACAACAGATTTTTAATTTATTAGACTGAAGGGAATAGGAAACCAATATTAATTTACTCTAATGTTTTAAAGAAGGACTGGAAAAGCTATTTGTGCAGAGTGGGACATTTTCCCAGTAGAGGAAAAAATATATTTGGGAAATTAAAGACTCATGAATGAATATTTAAGATACATAAACATGAGCCTATAAAATCTGTAACAGTTGTTTCAGATAAGATTTGTAACAGCCACTTAGGTTTTCACAAGTGGGATAAAGCTTTCTGACAGAAAAAAAACATAATTCAATGAGTTAGCAAAACTCAGCAAACTGACTAATCCATTTAGGTCACAATGATATTTTCAAGAACATAAACTTCCCTTGCATTCAGGGGGCAGGTCTTACAAATCAAACTGCATTCATAAATACTGCTAGACTAATGAAGGGGGAGTGAAACAAAACCTGAAATTTATCAAGATTGAATTTGGTGGATGCTCTCTTTTATTTTCCCTCGTGCTAACATCTTTCAAAAGTAAAGGCTGCAAAGGGAAAAGTCACTAAGAGGCTAGCATGGAGAACAGGGGAGAAATAAGTACTGATAGTGATTGAATTATGCTGATCACACCAGTAAAACAGCTATCAATGGCACAGGAGACTTGGGACTGTCAGCCTGGTACCATCTGGCAGCCAACATTGCAGTGCCTGACATCAAGGAGGCAATGTTAACTCCACCACTGAAAGGGGCTGTGAACTATGATCAGAGATAGAGCCCCATCAACAGACATCTATTTTCCTGCTTTGCCATAAATGTCAGTGTCCATAGACCCCTCAATTATTCAGTGTTCTGCTGAAGGTTAAAGGCTTAGAACTGATTTTATAAGGCAGTCTTGACACATATTGTTTCCCCTGACCACACACACACACACATACACAGGATGCAGGCTGGGAATGCCACAGTGGATAAAGATCAGCAGTAATTCATTTGCAATAATTAGAGAAAAAATGAGCAGTGCTTAAGGTGAGGCAAAAGCAACAGAATTTGTTACTTTGCAAAAGATTTTTTGAAAGCAAAAGGCTAAACACGTTCAGCAGGTTTTTTTGTTGTTGTTGATGTTTTCCCCATTTTCAAAACCAACATTACAATTTTATGATGCACAAAATGGAAAACTTTCAAAAATGTCAGGTTTTGAAAAAGATTACTATGAATAATGTATTTCAATACAGCTTTGTCAAACTGTTCTATAGTACATACATTTGTAATTTCTTAACACTGAATTTACTGGGAAGTGACACTACTGTGCTCATGCTGTTCACACTTGTTTACAAATAGAGGCAGTCAGGCTTTGAGCTTCAAATTCAAGTGTCCAGATACTGACGTGACTTGCCTGAAAGCACTGGCAGGAAAAGTGCGCTGTGTTAAAAATTCATAAAGAACACTGCTTTTTATTTCAAGAGTAACAGGAGCAAAAGGTTTTTGCACTGCCCTGGGAAACAGAAAGTTCAAATATTGCGAAGTTGCAGGAGCAGATCAGAGCATACTATTCACAGTTAAAGCCTACAAGGCAGTTCTTTATAGTGTCTTGGGTGAGACAACTGAAGGAGAACTGAACCTAAGGAGCCAATTTGCTGAGTTTTGTTCAGTCTGTAAATTGAGTAGTTTTTATTATAGAATCATGAACTGCAAGAGCTGCCTATTGAACAGTGGAAAACTATTTGAATCTGAGTATTTCTAGGTTATGTAAACTTATGTTTCTGTAACTCCTCCAAAATGTCAAATAGACGCATGAAAGCTGCTACAACAGATTAGAACTTTCAAAGTTCTGTCAACAATTATTGATTCCATAGCTGGCTACTTTTTCAGATACCTTTGTGGGAAGAAGCTGTGTTCAGGCTCCAGGCTAAGAGACAGGTATAGGTTTGGTTTTTTGTCTTGTTTTTCCTTTTAAAAACTGCTTGTGTGCTCAAACTTCCCCTTCAGAAATGCATCCACTCACTGAGGTAGATCTAAGAGTCTACTACCTAAGGTGAAACATTTCTTTATCCTCTTGTTCTCTTTATCCTGAAGTCTATGCTGACTGCTAACAAAAATGTTATGCATCATGTATTTTAAGATATCTTTAAATGAATATTCAGCAAAACTGCCTTGCATCTTAGACAGTTTCTGAACCAGATCCTTCTAGGAGAGACAAACAACTAGAAACACTTGTCAAATATGTTATTTCACACATTTAATTAATATCTATCAAATGTCTGTCTGATGGCTGACTGAATTCTTTGAGGAAAAATTAGTAGAGTAAAACCTCAGTTTTTGACAGTAGTCAAATTATGCCAAGGGCGTCCACCTCAAGCCTGTGCACACAAACACCTACACTTACAAGTACCAAGACAGCGTGAAAAGATTGCATGAAAAGCTCTCATACTTTTGGGAAGAGGAAAATCAGCATATACCAGCTGAAGAGGCAGTACTCAAATGCCCACAATATTTGAACAAGCAGGGTAGGAACCAGAGATCTTTGTGCAGATGAAGCCTCGGAAAACAGTGGGGTCACAGGAATGGGATAGGAGGGCTCCCATTACTAAAGTACTACAGTGTGTTGGTACAGGCCCCTTAGGAAAGGCAGTCTGGGAGGGAAAAGTGAGAGAGCTGTCCTTACGTGAAAAATCAGCAGGCACTCATGGGGCTGTGCCTTAGGACGGATGGCAAACCAGTCAAGAACTTATGGGTTAGAGGGTAGACAAACATGGGTGATGTTGTCATGGTTATCTGCTGTGGGCTCCTTCAAGAGGAAAAATAAGCAGATAAGCCCTTCTTACAATGAGAGAAAGTGCATATTCATATACTCTGGTCTTCATGAGACACTTTTAACTACCCTGATATCTCCTGGTAGGACAGTACAGCAAACCACAAGCAGCCCAGGGAATTTGTAGACAGAGTTGATGACAGCATCCTAAGACAGGTCATCAGTGTTTGGAAAAGCATATATTCTCTTCTGAACATGATATCTGCAAACAATAAAGTCCTTGTGGGATGTGGGAAGGTCAGGGAAGGCCTTGGCTCCATTGACGAGGAGACATTGGAGTTCAGGATCCAGAGAAAAGGGAACAAGACAAAAAGTATGATCATATCTTTGGAATTTAGTAGAGCAGATTTTGCCCCCCTGTTCAGGGATCTGCTTGTAAGAGTCTCACAGGGGACAACTGGGATGAGAGCAAGTTGTTTTTCAGGAGTCATGTTCATCATATCCATTTCCCCCATGACCAGAATATCAATCAAAGGTGGCAGGAGACCAACATGGATGCACATGGATGCACATGGGTCTCTTGAATAAACTCAAATATCAAAAGGAAATATACAGAATGTGGAAGGAGGGTAAGGTAGCACAGGACAAATGTAGTGACATTACATGCTGAAATGAGTTTAGGAAACCAAAATTCATCTAGAATTGAAATATAAAACCACAGAAGTCCCTTCCAATCTGAAATATGCAATGATTCTGCAATTCAGTGATTTTGTGAAATAATCATAAAAATGTCCAGTTCTTCCTGCTTTGTGAATTATTTTACTTTTTTTTCTTAGGTTTGTTTAGTCTTCTTATTCCTTCTCTGCTTATTCTTGAGAAGAGGAGGCTCAGCAGGGACCTCATTGCTTTCTGAAATTCACTGAAAAGAGATTGTAGTGAGCTGGGGGCCTGTGACTGCAGTGAAAGGACAAGAGACAATGGGTCTAAGTTGAGACAGGTGATTCAGACTAGATATTAAGAAAAAAATATTTCCATTGTTAGGATGGTTGGGAATGGAATTGGTTGCCCAAGAGGTGGTGGAATCACAATACTCAGAGGGGTTTAAGAAGTGTCTGGAGCTGGCACTGGATTATGTGTTGGGGTTCATTTACAGTAATGGGTGGGTGACTGGACTTAATGATGTCAAAGGTCTCCTCCAACCCTGATGGTGATATCATCCCATCAAGTGTTACACTATGTGTTTCAGGGTCATCTACAACAAATACCTTATCTACACACATAGGCAGTCCTAAAGCCTCCTACAGTTTTCTCATGTGCTAGCAGCCAGCCTGTTTGCTACCTGATGGATGTCAGCACCCTAATCTTTTCCGGGTGAAAATAAGTGGCATAGAGAAGATGTGAGAATCCCGTCATGAGGCATTTATGAAGAACCATACTATCATTCCTGAGGAAGTTTCTAGGAAAGGATATTATGCTCTGATTTGTGAAGTTAATACCCAGTGGATCAGGCAAATGTACAAGACTTCAGAGGTCCATTCTTTCAATCTCGGAACCTTTAGCAACAGTGAAGCAGAACATTAACTACTTTCATTCCCCCTCCTCTGTGGCAGAACTGTTTGATATTTTCACTGGGACTATATAGCTGCTATTACATGCTATCTTGTCCTCCATTTTTTTCTCTTTTTCCACTTTTTTTTCCCCCCTTTTTTCCTGGTTCATGAGGAAAGTAGTGGTTTTCCTCATCTTCTCTACCTGGAAAGAGAAAAAATTTTGACATGACAGCACTTTGGGATGAAGGAAACCTTTTCATAATTTCCCACTGATAACTTCAGATGATTAACAATTTTTTTGGTTTTTTTGGAAAACCAGTCCATAGACTCAGATTATAAATAGGTATTTTGATGTACTAAAGACTTTTAGGCATATTTTGCAAATGCATCAGTATAATGAGACCACCTGCTTTTTAAACACCCTAACAGCATGAATTTGATATCTTTTTTTCCAATTACATGGCACATGCAAACATCTGGATTAGAAAACTGAGCGTGCCCTACTCAAAAAAATGAGTGACCACAAAACTTTCTCTTTATGCAAAATACATTTTAATTAATTTTGCTTGGATGAAGAAGCAGTCCCCTGGGACCTCTTCTTACAAACCACAACTCTGTAGCTCCCATGTAATACAGATTTCCACTTCCAGCAATAGATATGCAAGAATTTTTCTCATATCTTATTCAAGCACTTTGTTCCTCACTGTCTAGGCTTCTGGTCTCTGATTTTCACTCTCACCAAAGCAAAAAATCCACAGTTCCTGCGGCTCTGTTGCAGCTGCATGCAGATATAGCTATGACTACACACAAGTCTTGAAGGTCAGACATCACTTGAGAACAGGTTTAGTGCCTAGTAGCTCTGATTTTAATGATATCTTTATTCACCAAGAACACTGTGGAAATTCTCCTTGTTAGACACTGTAACAGAAAAAGTTCATCTTTTTAAAATTAGAATATGTACTAGTCAAAAGTTTCACCTTGAAAATGCTGCCACTGTAAAGGAAAAATGTCAAATATCTTCCAATGAGTAAATGGTAGGCAGGTGCAATTACAAAAGAAATGCCTTTCACTTATTAAAAAAACAAAATAGTGTTGAGTTAATTCTTGACAAATTCAGGTATATTGTCTTTGAAGTGCACCCATTTTCAATCAGACCAAATTTTTCCACTAAGAAAAGACTTTATGAGGCTGTTACTAAAAGAAAATATTAAGCGTGTGGTGCTCATATTCAGAAAATGCAAAACAGTTTAGACAATATATACTGCTGTACTAGTGTGTTCTTTCTCATTTATGGAATACCATTAGACAGCCTAAAATAATGGTTTAATTAATAAGAAACCATGGGCAGACATAAGATATTTCATACTCTGTATCTAGAAAAATCTGGAACTACTCAAAAAAGCTCTGTACATCTTCTCCATTCTGAAAAACCTACATGCTTTGTGAGAAGTCCCTGATGGATGAATTGCTATGTGGTAGATCCCTAAGACAGAAGGGAGTATGAGAAAATGGATAATAGTTACATCTAATAGGCATTGTGGAAGAAAATGTTTTTGTTTCATACACTGCAACAAAACCAAACCACCTTCTTATATGAACTGTTATCACCAAGTATTCTAGATAATGATGTCTTCTCGGACAGGGCCATATCCTTTTCAGTGGTGGATAGCAACATGATAAGGGGGAAAAAAACACAAAAGTGATACACAGGACGTTCCATCTGAATGTGAGGAAAAAATTCTTTACTGTGAGGGTGGAGCAGACTGCTCAGAGAGGTTGTGGAGTCTCCTTCTCTGGAGAAGTCAAAACACACCGGGATGTGATCCTGCGCAAGCTGGTCCAGATGAATCTGCTTTAGCAGAAGAATTGGACTCCATGATCTACAGAGATCCCTTCCAGCACCAGTGATGATACTGTGAGTCCGTGATTCTGTGATTGTATTCTCCTCTTACCTGGCAACACACAGTTTTGATTGGAATTTGGTTGTTCAGAATTCCAAAACTAGAAGTTTCCTTTTCCTTGAATTTTAAGGGGTCATTCTCAGACCTTTTCCTGTGATGAAGTTTTAACCTTGAATAAGTTACTCATTACAAATTTTCTGCTCAGTTTCAATATAATGCTGCAGTTTCTGAAACTGTTAATCAGATTTCTTTGAATTCTTCTTATACTTGAAAACAAACAAGACTGTTTTCTTTAGATTTGCTGCTTCTATTTATTCCTCTAAAAGGTTTTGACATTTGAAATATTTTCCTTTTATTTTAGTGATAGCAGTGACTTTTAATAAAATTTTTATTTATAGCTTATTTAAATTCAGGGGTGATTCTGGCTACCTTAATGTACACTTTTAACTCTCTAGGAATAAATCCATCCAGAATCATATCTGGTCTTGATCTTTTTGCATATAAGAATTTTTAATGATTTATATATCCAATCGTTTATCTTTTCAGCGTTTCAGATTCTGCCTGATTTCCTATTTTTAACACCTTAAATTGTGCTAAATCCACTGAAAACAATTCCTCCCTTATGAAATCTGTCTCTGTGTACTTCCATTCTACAATCTTTTTTTCAGAATTAAGATAGCAAGCAAATAGGATTACCTCCCATCCCTAGTTTCCTAGTAATTTCATGAGAGACAAGAGATAATTTATAATCTAAGAGATTTACGATTTCAAATGATTGCCAACTACTTCTCTTAGAGGATGTATTGAGCAATCACATGCTTTTGTTTCTAATACCCTTTAAATTCATTACAAAGAGTTTGAAACATACTTCTCTGTTTCTGATACTACTGAAATAAGACAAGAGGTAATGGGCACAAATTGCATTCAGTTCAAGTTGGACCTGAATATGAGGAAGGACTTTTTTACTCTGTGGGTGACTATGCACTGGAACAGTTTGCCCAGAGACATTGTGGGGTCTCTCTCACTGGAGACATTGCATCTGGATACAATTCTGTGCAATGTGCTCTAGGATGGCCCTGCTTGAGCAGGGAGTTTGAACCAGATGATCCACTGTGGTCCCTCCTAGCAGTACCTATTTTGTGACTCTGTGAAATTTATCTAACCTTGAATGTTTACCTTGTAGACTTAAATAAGAATTAAGGTACTGAAGATCCATTTGGAATAGCCTGTTACAACTGGCTGTATATTGCACATATGTTCTCTTCTACAAAGATATCTGAATATAAAATATTATTAAGACAGTGAGTGAAATGAAGCTTCTAATAGACAAGTTTCATCAAAGAGTGAATAAGAACAGACCCAGTATTGTAGCATAATCCCCCTATTTCACTGAGCCTGGTACTACTCACAGCTTGTTCTCTAGTTCTAGATACTAAAAACATTTGACAAATAAAGTTCAATCAATAAATGGCTCCTGGGAGGACCACAGACATTTATTTCCCTTTTGGCTAAATGTTTCCTTTGTTATCATTGATCACATTTGGCACAACAATTGAGTCATTGCAAATACTAACTGATTAATCTTCTTTGAATATTCTGCTTCAACAGACCTGTCAGTTACTTTTGTTTCTTTTTTTTTTTTTTTAACTTCAGACAGTCCTTGAGTGTTCACCAGCTTTTGAGGGTGAGTCTAGCTTCAGTGCAGTGGGAAATATGGCGAAAATTAAATGTAGTCATCAGTGTACAAAATTAAGAGATCTTCCTTTAGGCTCAAATAGTCTGATTTTTTCATGGTTTTATCTAGAATTACTGATGTATATGGACAGGAAATGAATAATTATAGGTTTAGATTAATAGTTAGAACCACATGAATACTCTAAACCAACTAATATCCTCCCACTGCAGCACTTTATAAATTGTTCATCAGATTGACTGCTTTAAGAAAAAGGAGAAAAGGAAGAAGTGGAACAAAAAGAAAAATACCTGCTCTTCATCTGTTTAACAACTTGCAGGCAACTTCCTTTAGGAATAATTTATCTTTCCTTTCAGGAGACCAATACTTTTTCATTAGAGCCCCAGCTGTGAATATCTTGTCATAATGTCCCATCTCATATGCAATGTTAACTAGGCCCTGGTTTTCAGAACATCTTAAATGAATCAGTTTCAGATATGAAAAAAAAAAAAAAAATCTGTAATAGTATATTACCTTGCATAGTTTCAACACCTGTCCAGTGGAACAACTTATCATGACTGCTCTCTGTCCACTTTGTAAAACGGCTCCAGGACTTCAGATTACTGCCAGTGACTGACCATTCTCAAGCGTCATCTAGCCATGCAATGAGTGTGAATCTTCCTGAGGAAGACAAAGGAAACATCCCTATTTTTTAGTATAGTAGGGAAAAAGCACGTAAAATATTAAACCAGTTAGGAAACAATCAAGAAATGTGTTCTGCATCCCTCTTCTGGAGGCTTCCACCTCCAGACACCCCTTGCTGCCCCCCTTCAATTCAAAAAGAAAAGAATCAAACAAACAACAGAAATTATGTGGCAGCTTTACCTACTGATAATGGTGTTTTCAACTTTCATCTTCTACTCCATCACACAGGAGTCTTGAAATATGAGTACATCAGACTGTTTCTACTGTTTGTAAAAGTTTTAAATCTATTTGTGGCAGAGACTGTGTTCCTAAGTAAGTTAACAAGATGATGCTATCACATCATCTTGCTGTTGATAAGTCTTGACACATTTCTTCTAGGCTGTTTCTAGCAGAAAGTGTTTCTGTTGATAGTGCCTATGTTGAGCTGAATCGTTATAGGATGCCACAATTCTACCTGAGTCATCAGTTCCCTTTTCTCCTTTAATGGTCAGACAGATTGTAAAATTCTCTAAATAGGCATCTTCTACTTATGAGATTCAAATCTTGTACTTTTTCAATACAGGGGTTCTTTCTCACATTTTTTTTATATCTGTGTCTCAATGCAAGATAACCCTTTCTGTGCTTTGCATGATAGAATAGCAATAATTACCAAAATATCTTTGGTTTTCCTTTGGCCTTATGTTCCTCTCATTGAGTTTTGTGACTGTATTAGAATAAAAGTTTCAGTACAAGCATTATGCAATCTTTTAGCTTTGCCAATCACTGTAAAGACACATGTCTATTTTTTCTTCATCAGTAATTCTTGGCAATTTGAGCATACATTTCTGAGGTGCATAAAAATTGTGAAAGGAAGTCCCAATAGTGGTGCTGGAAACATCTAACAATGAGGGATAATATGATCACAAATCACTTCAAAGAACAAATAGGGTATATTCTTATGGACCCTCAGACCTAGTTGCAGTTCATTGCTTGTATTTAGAAAAACCGAGACATCTGCAGCAAGAATTGGATAATATTATTAACTGTCTTATTAAGACAAAGCCCAAAATCATAGCTTTATGAACAAATTAAAATAAACTGCTACAGATTGGGGGTCTCACTAACAAAAGGAAAAGGGAACAGTATATAACTGTTGATGATAAAGCAATCTAAATGCTATTTATCCCCAAGCAATTTAATTTGAGGAAGCAGCAGGTGGGGCATTTTAAGTAAAGAGAAGAAAAAATTAATTCTATTGTATAATTCTTTACTAAGACTTCATTAGAATAGCAGGCTTACTTCTGATTAGCTATGTTTAGAATAATAATTTCAATGCAAAACCAGCCTACTCAGATGATAAGGGGTTTTAGAGAACAAATCTTAAAATAAGAGACTAGTGATACAAAAGTTGGGGCAGGATATGATTATTTTCTATAAATATACTTACTTGATAAACACAATTAAAAGAAAAGACTGTCAAAACTAAACATGCTTGTACAAGATCAAAAGAAGGCAAAAATTAGTTATGGATATATCTCCTCAACTAATGAAAAGAACATTTCTAACCATTAGAAATGAAGTTCTTGTGTGTGTTTTTTAAATGGTGAAGTGGAGGCCTGGAACATACATGAACTAAAGATGATATTTGAAAATATCTGCTAGAATCCATGCAGTCACCAGAATAAAGCCAAGCAATGGTTATATTGATATATTTTAAAACTGTATATACACTTGTAATTTGAATTGCACACATATGGAATAGATATTAAAAAATATATTTATATACACATACATGCATATGCATATGTACAAGCCTAATATTTGAAGTGTTATATATTCTCTGCTTACAATGACTAAATATATTGCTTGTGCTTGTTTGGCTGTGACACTGTACTCAAGAGACATATTCACTGAGCTGCAAAGATCTAGAAATTTCTCTTGAACTGTCATGTATTCAACTAAAAAATCCTTAAAGAATGGGATCAATTCAAAGATCAGTGTAAATTTTCCTGTTCATTCATAAGATTTTTGCAAGATTTGTTATATTCCTATTGACCTATCTTAGGACACAGTCAATCTGAACCACACAGCAGAACAGTTCCAGCCCTTCATACAGTTCATCCATGGAAATATTTAAGCACCCATAATGCTTCTTTAAATAGTCTATTATCAGCTTCCTTCTGTAGTAGAATATGGCCATTTTTTCCCTTTTCTTTCACTATTTTCTCTCACTCAATGTCCTTCCTTGTCCAAGTCCATTGTGAATGACAATTTAAGTACATAGCTCCTTGTATTTTTTGTGTGTTTGATTGCCTATCTGTTTAATAAGAGCTATTTTACAGATATTTGACAGAAAATGTGAGTTATAATTTCCTTACAACAATTGATACTTTTACAGTTTTTCAGTTGTTCCAGATATGATTAAGTTCAGGTCTGGTTTTCCTATTTACTTTTAATGTGAAACAACACAGCCTGAAAGAGTTTTGATTATGGCAGAAGTGTGTGCACCCATTCAGCTAAGTTCTGCCACCACATGCATGTGACTGAACAGAAATTTCTCTGCAGACTGTACAAGTGTACATGGAAATCTGGGAACATCAGCCAACATGAGGGCCAAACTGTGACACTGGCTGGAACAGCCAGCCTGTCCAACGTCCATAAATGTCTGCTCGATGGCCAAAATACGTCAAACTGTCAACATGCCAGTGAGAATCAGAATAAAGTGTTAAAGTGTGAACTTCAGGGTTTTGTCACCCAAAGCAAAAAGTGTCCGCAGAGAAGTTTAGCCCTGTCTGCACCAGTGTCAGCAAGTTAGGAAAGGACTCTTATTTTGAGGAGAAACTTCAACATCCATCTCAGATGCATTTAAGTTGAGTGTTAAATTCTGTATGTTTCAGAGAGAAACTTTCCTCTCCATTTTAAATAGATGTTCATTCAGTGCAAAGGTCTTCTAAGTAATCTGAATGAGAATCATTTCCCCTCAATCAGGTTTATTTTCCTTAGCATTTATTGAAACTGTAATTCTGTTAATGTCTCGTTGTTCAGAAAATCTTCTCTGGTAACAGGCACAAAATTTTTAATTTGAAAACATTTGGAAAAAATACACAGCTCTTAATCAGGAATGAGGAGAGATAAAACTTATTATTTTACATTGAGCATACAAGTAGCCCATGAGCAACATGGCAGCCCAGAGAAATTTTCCAGCAGTATCAGTATTTTGGAGTGAATATTATCATGGACTTGCCTTGTGAACAGTGTAGGTGTTGCTCACCACGGTGAAGAAATGAGGAACAAAAGGGAGAAGAAAACTTCTATACAACAGAAGAGCTCATGCAACAGAAGGGAAAACAAGATGTAGTCAGTGATATGGACAAATTCATAGATAACTGGTTGCTTGCTCTCTGCCTCAAGAGAGGAGTGGTGAACAGACAAAAAGAAGCCTTTTGATTTTCCTAATGTGATATATGAATGTTTCGCTGTTGCTGTGACCAGCAGCAAGGCAGACTGCCAATACTGCCTTACAGAGTATATGGTTCCCTGTTGAGCTATGGGAAATGGCCACCAAAAAAGTAAGAAGCGACTGGATTGTGCTGTGTTTGGGTCCTAAGAGAGCTTTAATATACTCTGAACCCAGCATATTTTGCTAATAACCTCTCCATTATATTAGTCATTAAGGAAACTTGAAAATACCAGTTCATAATCTAAGCAGAATAACTCTTCTCCATTCCAGACTTTTGCTACAATCAGAATAATTTATTTTGGGGAACTGCCAGGAAAAGATAGAGTGGGGGTAGAATTCTGAAAGAAAGAAGCAACAATTAGATCACTTCTGCCTCTCTTTACTGGGTGGGTCCTCTGAATGTCAGCCTCATTATTTTGGATGTCAATTCCAGGCAGCAGCTCCTAAATGCCGTTCCAAATGGTGGCCTAAATGACAGTCCCTGTTGTACATTCTTTCTCCACTAATAGTGGCAGGCTTTTGGGAACGTCTTTTAGTTATAATAAATTTCAGGAGTGCTAGCTTGAGAACAATGTTTGAGGCTTACGCCAACACAGACTGGCAGATAAATACTTTGAATACACAATTTCATTATCGCTTCTGAAAATCCATAGCCTGCAAGGCTTGTTTGCTGGTGGGTGAAAAGCCCAGATTTGCTGAGGTAACAAAGATGACTTACATAAAATTCATAGAATCTCCATGTATCAAAAGCCCCACGTGGCTTTGTTCACCAGAGATTCTAGGCCCCTCATAAACATGAAAGAAAGCATCTTCATTGTGATTGCATAAAAGAAAGAATCCTTCTGTGAGGTCAGTTGGGTTCCAAAACATGGACAAATTAAGTGAACAGGCAACAAATGAGTAGCAGTGCCAGGAAATCGTGTTGTAATTCTCAGTCCACAGCCACAACCACAAGACTAATCTCCTTCTACATTTCTGGTAGCAAAAGGGGGAGGGGGAGGGACACAAAGTCACTCACAGAGTTCTCTTCCCTGTTTAACATGGATTTCATCATGCATGGAAACAATCATTCCATTTTCTTATGTAGGTTGTAAAAGAATGTTGAACTGAGCTTGCAACAAAACACTAATACAACATGTAAAGCTGGACTGCTGAAATTGGAGATCAGACTTCAAGCTGATTCAAAATGCACACTGTTCCTTACTAGCAGCTGTGTCTCAAGCACTAACAAATTTTCCTGCATCTCATTTGCTTGGAGGGACAGGCAGTACCTTCAGCTGCTGGAGGTTGATCCATGGCTATAAAACTAATTTTTAGTCTGATGAGAGGGCAAACCCTTCCCGAAGCTATTCTTTGTGTTAGCCTAGTTAAAAGGCGGCTAAACAGACACTGTGTCATGGGCACTTCGTAGCTGCCAGAGGTGCCTCTTCATTGCTCAGCGGTGCCAAAATCCATCCAGTTACATCCCATCTTCATGCATGGCCACTGTTGTAGAGGAGCTTGTAAGATGGAGGGAGAATATTCAGTTGAGTTTCTCCTGATTACGGTATTCCTGTTCAGGGCAGATTTGCCATTGTTTGCCTGGGAGAAGTCCAAGTATGTGGCTAGTTTTTTCTCCCTTCAGATCACTATTGCTTTCCTGCTCAGAAGTATTTGAATTAAATAAATTTGTAAAATATAAAAACATCGAAGAAGATACTTTTTTGTGTTTAAATTTTTATTAAGTCCAACTACCACAAAGGACTAAAAGACTCCAGAGAGAAACGCATGAATCAAGCCACTTGCTCTAGTTTGCTTCAGTTGCTTCACTTGCAAAGCAAAGGCAAGCCCAAGCCCCAGTATTTTTACCCAGTGTCACTATCCTGCTATAGTCATATATTTATCCTTTACTGGTCCTTAGCCATCTATCCTTAGCTATCCTTTAGCTATAGTCACACTATGGCTAAAGGAAGTAGCCACACCAGGTTACCACCCTGCTGATGTTCTCCACCTCTTCTCCCATAAGCTACAGGGCAAAAAAGTAAGAATTTCCCAGTCCCTATCCTCCATACAGACAGAGACAAACACAGTGAATGGATGCATTAGCAAGTTCCAACCCCTGTTCAAGGTCTCCCGAATTTCTGCAGGGGTAGTCTAGATTCCCCAAATGCTGGTGACCAAGTGGAGGATTCCCTGCAGTAAATGATTCTTTGCTGTGGCTCAGAACATGGCTTCAGTGTTCACATTTTCAGTGGTACAATTTTGTTTTCAGAGTTTTCTTGAGAAGCAGTGTAGAATAGAACATTTTAACTGGTATTTCATTATCCAGTGTCTCCATTAACTACACCCTTAAGCATATGCTGTGCTGTGGATGACTAATCTGTGTCTCCCTGCAAACAATGAGAAGCACCCTGAAGTCAGGAAGCCCTCTGATTGCTTTGGGCTCCAAGGGCAGGCTCCTTCAGTGACTGAATGGCTCTGTGACTGGGTCATCTTTGTGTAATAAAGGTCCTCAACAACTGTAATTGTGCCCTTAAAGCCACAAAGAGCAGGAAATAACTAAGCAGTGCATGTGGCTGTGGAGTTGCCTGCATCATCTAAATCTGGCTATTTCTGGCATTCCAGCAAAATGGCTTTATTAGATAGTCTGCTGGAATACTGCAGTGGCACTTAATTTAAAAAGAATAAAAATGGGTAAATGAGCATTTTCTTTATTTCTGGTTTGGCATTAGTCAACAGATTAGCACTGGTAAAATGAAGGTATAGAAACAACCTGGTTTACTGAAGAAAGGAAGGGGTGAGGGAAGGCCTGAGTTATCATTACTGCCTCAGATAAAGGAAGTGTTCGTGGTGTAAAGTTCATGTGAACCCCCAGCTTAATTTCTACTCTTCCCAACATCTCCTCCTCAGATCATGTGGTAACCCTGCAAATGGGGGACATTTTATGTTCTTTTGCACTTACTTAGGAGCAAGACCTCTCTCTGCAAACAGCCAAAAGTCTATGACTCTGTGCCTCTAGAAAATTAAATAATGAAAAGGACAAAAAATTCATTAACAAAGAGTTAAAGCAAATGCAAACACAAAGTAATACTCTTAAATATGCAATCACACAGTGTTTTGAAATCAAAACTTAATGATTTTAGGGTCGACTACTGCCATCAACAAAGGGAACAAAAAATGTGTCACATAAAGGAAGAAATAAATGTCCACATTTGTTTCAGTCGTTCAAGCAACAATCTCCTAAAAGAGAAAGAAGTTTTTTCAGAAGTTAAAATTTCAGTGAGTTCCAGATGAGAATGAAACTTACCTGGAAGGTGCCCCTACACTAAAGGAAATCAGCATGACTTATCAAATCTGGTGTGAGTATTGCTATGTTTAAGTGCCATTTCAAAAGATTCATTGGCTATGTAGGCTTTTACTATCAGCATATTTATTTCACCTCCTAAATGAAATCCAATTTGAGGCTATTAATATTAATGTGCTGAGATAATTCTGATGATGAATTAATAAAACACTTGGCCTCTCAATATGCTGTTTGCTCTTACCATTTAATGATGCTCTTAACTGGAAAAAGGAAGAGATAGAGCAGACTCCAGCAGGAGCCTGAAAATTAGAAACCACTTCATTGTTTTTAGCTTGCTGCTTTAATGACAATCAATGGCATTGATTTTGGACTAGAAAAGTATTTACTAAATCTTTACCATGTGCTACAATCCCTATTTAGATTCCTTAAGCATAATCTGTATGTAACACCTGCTTAAAGTACTTCAACTACTTGATGAAATAAAATTAAAAATATTTAATGTATTTCTGCAATTTGTCAGAGATTTGACCCTCTTTTTTCTGTTAGTCATAAATACTGGATTTTATGCAAAATAATTGTCTTGCCACTGAAAGCACATCTGTACCTTAGAAAAATGAGATTACATCAACAGTCTCATTCCTTTACAAGAGTAATTTCAGTTCACTGAACATTTTAGTACAGATAAGACTAATTCAGCTACCTTATTATGCTAGAATAGATTTCCATTTGAAGAGCTGAATTCAGCTAATGTACGTGATTTTTATATTAGCCTACACAATTAGCACACCATAACAAAAGAAAAAAAATCTAAATAACAAAATATTTCCACAGACAACTAATGTAAAAACATATGTGTAAAGATGTATACTGTCATATTCATAATTTATATAATTTTTATTATTGATATAAGTAAATATGGAAAACATTTAATTCTTGGCTCACATAAAATTCACTATTATTAAAATGTAAAACATTCATGCTAGTAGTTTTTACTTTTTATCTAAGAAAAGAAAATCTAATAATGTGATTTCCAATAATTATAATTTCATCTAAGATTTTGGACCTGGAAAGCCTTTCTAAGAGTTGGCTCATAGAACTCATGCAACCTAATCTTCAAGTTGAATTGTATTTTGGAAATTCTAGAAAGATAGCAAGCCTGGAAGTGCATTCCCAATACACTTCACGTTTAAGCCTGCAGTTTTAATTCCAGCCAAATCGTCTCTCTGAAATACGTCAGATGACATAGACTTTTTTACCTTAATTGCATTGTAGGAGTATGAAAAAAATATTAGGACACCAAGAAGCACCAACTGTAGCATATTATTGCTGAAATTTATAATATTATTAATAATTAAGTTTCTGAAACAGAAAAGCTAAACAATCTACCCCCAAACTGCTTCTTCAGAGAGAAAACAAAGAAAAGAAATCTTCAGGTTTTCCTCATTCAATTACAAAGAATTTAGTGATAAAAGCTCTGTATGAATCTAGAGAAAGTTCGCTGACATGGAAGAGAATAAAATTATGCTTATTGAAAATCAGATTTTTATTTTTATTATTTGTGGCAGGATAACAGCAAGTGGATTTAGGTAGTGAGGGAGATGGATGATGTCATAGAGCACCAGTCATGTACCAGTTTAGTTTCCATGCTGCTTCTTTTGAGCAGGCCTGGATGGAAAACTTTTACAGCAAGGCTTAATGCAACCTACACTTCATAAAATTTGCACTTTGCTCCCATGTCTGACTACAAAATAGGTAATGCAGGTCAAGAGGCACTGAATAGCCACATTGAAAGCCCAGCCAGGAGACTCTTTTTTTCAATCTATTTCCATTTCTCCCTACAAAGATGAGATCATTAATTTTTCTCAGAATTTCTAACAACGTAAAAAGACAGACCAAATGTTAACCTTCCTGCATGCCTTTGGCCACTGTTCTGATGATCATGATCTCTGCACAGCTCTCATGTGTGCATGACTTTGTGCAGTTCAGATAGACCTGTCACAATCAGAGTTGTTTTGTTGCCTGTGTTATTCAGAACTAACTAACATGCAAAGCAGCTTGACTACACGACCAGTGACTCTTAAATCCCCATCACTGTTGTGAATTATGTTTGGAATATTTTCATGACCAGATTTTGTGTGAAAATTCTGACCTTTGAGAGAAAAAAAATTATAAAATCATAGAGTGGTTTGGGTTGGAATGGACCTTTAAATGTCATCCAGTCCAACTTCCCTGAAGTGAGCAGGGATACCTTCCATAGACTAGGTTGTTTGAAGCCCTGTCCAGCCTGACTTTGAATGTTTCTGGGGCTGGAGCATCTACCACTTCTCTGGTCATCGTGTCCCACTGTTTCACCACCCACCTCATGTAAATTCCTTAAATCTAATCTAATTCCATGAGAGGAATCTTCCTTTACTTGGAAAAGATTTCTCAGAGACTGATTTAAAAGGCTGCTTTATACTCTTCTTTCTACTATAAAATATTAATTTCTGTAAAATCAATTAATTTGACAAAAGAGGACTGATTTTAAAATATAGAACTGTATTTTAAAATGTCAGTAGCCTTTTAAAATATTGTTCAGTTATAGTAGCCTAAAACATTGTTTTATTTAATCTGCTATTTATTTTCTTAAGTAGCTGTAGGGATGTTCCCTAATTAGATAACCTAGAGGTAAACACTGGGAGTTTCTAAGTGTTAAGCATCTTTAACTTTTGATAAAGCAAGAGCAGAGAGTATCCAGCATCTCCAAGGATAGGTCAGTGTTTATATAACATTGTGTGAGAATCAGTTTTTGTCTTGTTTTTCTTAGACATAATTTGATGTTTGACAATAGAAAAGAGTGTAAGCACAGCCCAGCATATCACTTCTATCACTGGTGTGTATAAAACGCTTCCCCTATGCTTTTAAGGTGATGAAAAGGACAACTACCTCGTGTCTAAATCAGGAGAGCTTGATATGATGTCAAAGCCTTTGGCTAAACATAGATTGACTTAATTCTTTCAATAATGAACTTTGGTCCAGAGCATTTAACAACCACAAGAGGAGAAACCCAATATAAAAGAGAAAATCTCCTCATTCAGGTTATCTTGACTCTGCTGCAGGCAAAACATAGAAATATTTTTTTAATCGAGATTCTCTGCAGCAGCCCGTTCCAAATGCCAGTATCCATCACTGATGACTGGATCAATAGCTCTGTTTTGGCCCCAGTCTCCTACGAGAGATGGCATGCCATCAGTGACAGACAAATATCACAGTTAAGCAAAGTATCCAGCCAGACCTAGTAACATTTTTATTGATTTTTGTTGTGCAAATAATGTCTTTTTGGGCTGAATAAATGGCTTTGAGCCAAACAGTCATTGTTTATGATTCCAAAATGCAATAAAGAGACAGGAAATATATTATAGCCTATGTCTCAAGGCACACAACATAATCATCCTTTGGTGGTGAAAAACTACCCAGCTGAAACCATGAGTGCATATTTATCCATGCTTAAAGGTACCTGTAGGACTTGCAAATCTTACACAAAATGTCCTGTTAGGAAACAGATGGTATTGCCCTTTAACCTATTGAATAAGTACTAGAAAACCAAGCAAAAAATAAGCACTATATTTCTTCAATCAATACAAAGAAAACACTTTATTATTTTCCCTTCAAATGAAATATCAAACTTGCCAAAATGGTATTAGGATGCTATGAAAAAGGAACAAACTAGAAAGTACCTGGACAGTTTTTCAAATGCTGCAAAATTATATTGAGGGTTGCCCAGCAGCAATATTTGTTGGTTTTGTCTTTTAAAATAAAATCTATTTTATTTTGCTAATACAGTTATCATTTAATAACTTAAGCTAACAATAAAAACAACAAAAAAAAGTCTCCTTATATCTGCACATTAAAGAGCAAACATTTTCTACTGGGTATATGTTTAATATATCCAGTGGATTTAATGAGAAATCTCACTTAGTCCCAGCAAGTGTGCAGTGACCAGATTTTCTAGACACTCAGGTGTCATAAACAAATATTCTCTCTTAATGATATTGTTGAATCACCAGTACAAACCATTAGCAGTGAAGGTCTGAGAAAAGAACTATTCTCATAACTGCCATGCTCTACACAAGGAAATATTTTTAACAGGTTTGTTGCTTCCAATTAGATAGAAATAAGCTGTATTAGCTTGCATTATTTCAAGGCTGATAAAACTATTTTGCCCTCATTGCACAACCCTGTGTTTTCATGGAAAATATAAATAATTCAAACACCTTTCAGAAAAATTCAAGAATATTTATCCTCATCTCAGAAAAGTCCATTCATCTGTGGGGAAAATGCTAGAGTAATCAAGGGCCACCTAAATCCCATCTCTCTCCTACAGCTTTAAATTTCAAGCTTTTATTAACTTGCTCATGACAGCCTTATGTATACTTTTTGAAGGTATTTGGAGTGCAAGACAAAAACTGTTCTAAAGAAATGATACTCAGAATCGGGGGCTCTATTTCAATGAAGAAATATTTGAAAAATTAAATTGCAAAAAAGGACAATAGAAGGCAATAGAAACTCTAAAAGGAAATATGACTGTAATAACTTATATTTGTTAATGGCCTTATTATGTCTACTGTAAAACTAAACTTCTGATAGCTTCTCAAAAAGCCTATTTCAAAATTTTTATATTCTTCAACAGAAGTAGATATTCCCTTTGAATTGCACAAAATCATTGCAACAAACCTCCAATCATACGTCTGTCTCTATTGTATGTCTTTTTGAAGAATTACTCAACTTTAATCACGATGTCATTGAATGCTTCCAAAGTTTTCAGATGATTTAAATTTTTTCTTTTATTATTCTTTAAATTAAATTTCCTAACTTCTCAGCCCTGGAAACATTACAGCTGCGATCAGAAATTTTATGTGAAAACAGCTTCTTTGAGTCAGGATATCTCACAAGCCCAAAGTTATTTCCATGACTAAAGGTTCCGGATGGTAAGATGTGAACAGGCAAAATAGAGATAAAATAAGATTTTTGACATGTCACACATAGTGCAGGATAGTCATAGAGATTTGGCACCTCTTTTCTCCTTGTCCAGCTCAGCTGAATATTAAAAACAAAGAGTGACCATTTTCTGAGGGATGACAGAGTTGGTCTTCCACCCTTCACTGACTTGCTGTTAGTTTTATACATCTTACAGATTCAAATCATGAGCAATATCTTATCTCTGAACCTAAAGGGAAATAAATTACCCTTCTTCCATTTCCTAGGGTTATATTTATTACACAAAAACCTCTTGTTCTTTGAACCCCTGCCTTCAGCAACCAGTAGACTGAAGCATGTGTGACCATGACAGTCCTGAATGCACTGATTTAGCCTTTGCAATTGATTTTTCCTCCTAGTAAGGGAATAACAAAACAGTAAGAAACACCTATTGAGTGTAATTCATCTGGTCTATTTTCAAATATCTCTCTGAGCAGGAGATAGTCCTCTGAGGGTGTCTGTTCCTTTCTGTTAACCGCAAGGGTAGCCCAGAATTACTGCCCTAGGTTTAGATGTCTCTTCTACTTTTAAATAAATAAGTTCAGTGAAACAAATCCCAGCTTTGGTCATTCAGATCATTTCAGGCTGCCAATCCTGAGCAGATGATGCCCTGGACAGGATTTCAGGCACATGGTTTTTTCATATTGTCAACTTTCATCCAGCCTGAGAAGTCTATTCATCTATTTGTGAGTCTTGCTTTAATTTTAACCCAGAAAGCTGGTACCAAATGTTAGATATTTTTATTTCAGATGTTCATATATTTTGTTGAATTTGGCCTAGAGATCTGCTTGGGCTGAAATCAATAGAAGTGATTGGACCTGCATATTGTAAGGAGAACAAGTACATGTTTTTTTCTTTTCTGAGTTTAGAGGGTTTCAGGACACTTTGTTTTAAATTTTAAACTCTAAGTAAATCAGAAAAATTAAGCCATGAGGTATGAAGCTACTGGCAAACACTTGAGTGCATGATCAGCCAGGTTACATATTTGTTCTCTGGAGTAGGTAGCCCTGGTAAACTCAGCCCTGTGGTGACCCATTCCTGAGCTGGAGGAGCAGGCCTACGTAAAACCCAGGATGGGTATTAAGAGATCTGTAACTGCTCCTCCTGCAGACCTCAGGAACATATGTTCACATGCTTGACACAAACCGTCTGTGCCAATAAAACCCTGCCCATTGTCATGCAAAGGAAATCCAACCCTCCCTGCAGACTAAGCCCTGTCTGTATCAGTTGGCCAGGCACATCTTCTCCTGGGGGAGTTGAATCCTGCCAACTTGAGAACATGGTTTCCAGAGGGCAAATAAATAGGCTGTAACAGGATAGCATGTGAAATCTTTCTGCAAAGACTAGTCACCTGGGTGTTATGAACTGTGATGTGAAGATACAAGAGTGAATGTTGTTAGGAGTATGAAATCATCTTCTTTGATGAGGCTAAAAATAATGGAATAAAAATGGTTTATTAATAATCCTCTTATTAGAGATTCTGTATTCTCTTATGTACATCCATTGCTCTCATTTCAAGGGTACAATTTATAATGTTTTTTGTTTTTTTTTTTTTTTTTTTAAATAACAAACAGAAAAAGGTAAAAAAAACCCCATGCTTAACTGTCTGGTTTTTAAAGACAATGACAGCTGTGGCCAGACTGATCTCATCACCCCATCGGCAATATTTTTATAGCAGTTAGAGTAATGGTAAGACAGAGACTCTCATACTTGCATTTATCCAACTGTTTTCTTTTCAAGCCCTTCTCTGGTGATATCTAACTTTCTGATCTGCTTTTCACATGAAATTTTCTATGCATAGTATCTATCCATAGCTAAGTTACTGGGAGTGCTTTCCTGACACTTGGAGGTGTGTGAATTACAGCCTTGTATTGAACTTTTCTTCTTGGGCAGAGAGAAAGCTGATTGGGCAAAAGGGTAGCTTGGGTATGTACAAACATGATGCCTGCTCAGATGCACTTAACTAACGCAGGCCTGGATATGGAGCATAAGATTTGCATGAGAAAGGCTTCCTGGAGGAAACAGTGGACAGGCTCCTGACAAAGCAGTCCAGACGTCTTGTGATCTATCTCCAGTTTTCTCTAGGTTGCCATGTGATCTTGGGAAAGCTGCTTTCCCTGTGGATCTTAATTTCTCAGTCTGAAGGTGTTTAGAGGGGCTCCTTATCTACAATATGATTTCAAATATTTCTGAAATGCCTATTTCAAGCAACAACAATGTCCATAAATCTAACTCATTAATAATAACAAATTTAAGAGAGAACAAAGGGTCATCTCTTATATGTTCGCGAGGCTAATCTCCAACTTGATGATCTCTTGTTTTCCTTTATCAGCATTATCTCTCCTTTTTCTATTTCACAGAATATATTTGATAGAGGAAATTTTCTCATTAACACAAATATTACCAACAGATTTTAAAACACTGTACTAGGAAGAGGAGGAAAGTGATATTTCAGTCTCACGTACTGTGATTTTGTCTTCAGAACTCCTGAATAAGTTGGTCTTTGAAAAGTACAACCAAACCTAGCCAATATTTCAGCCTAAACAAGCTGCAGCAGTTTTTATCAAAAGGAACAATCTCTGTAAGACACCATGGACTGAAACACAGTAGCCCACTACTGTACCTCCTCTATTACCTCTGTATTATAATAAAGATGTGATTATAGTATATGTAAGCATATAAAAACAATCATACTCACAGTAAACGTCACAAATGAAGGACACAAGCCAGAACAAGAGAAATGAAGTAGCAGCAGTATTAGTAATTAGTGCACAGCTTTTAGAAAGTCTCTGGCCTACTAGGGTGCAATAAAGTCCTCAATGTTTTATGTCTTCAGTGATACAATGGTACAATAGATAAACTGCTTTTGCTGGGGTGAATAAGTCAAATATGAGCTACAGGTTCATAGCCTGTAAACTGCATGGTTTCTCCAAGGATTAGGACATTTCAGGGACTTTTATAGGTTGGTTGAGGAAGTCCTAAACTTTACTGGGAAACCATCTCAGTGACTTTGGTTTCTTCTGATGCTCAGTGAAAGAGACTTAATTAGAGCAGCAATACACGCACATTCTTGTGTATGAGGGAGAGTTCCATCTCCACACTTCTTAACTACTTAAGCCATGCTGAAGTACTCAGTCATTTGATCTCAGTATCATCTGGGGACCAGCTGTCCTGCCAGCTCTCCCACTCCCCATGTGGTCTCTGCACCCCATATGTTTCCGGCCCTTTTTCCCACATGCCTTGATCTCCGTGCATCTACCAGATAACCAGATTTCAGTATCCTTGCTTACCTTACAAGTTATCAGGGCATGATACTAATGGTGGTTTCCCCCTCAATTTTATCCTTATCAGGTAGCTGGCCAAGCTTGGCACCAGTTTTTGTATTGCAACAAAAGTACCATTTCTAGAAAGTTCCCATGTTGTTTGATAAAATAAATCAAAAGTGCAAAAGATGAAAAAAATCAGAGGATAGAGGATTTTTTATTATCCTGATGATACACTTATTGCCTGGAAAGAGATCGAGGAAGATGTGTTCTTTGAGGGCCAGTGACTCTTTCTAAAAATATTCTGCTGATAGAGGAAAGTTGGTCACCAGACAGAGTCAGTTCTTTATCTCTTTCTGTCTGCTTCTTCTTCAGTGATGGTGAGATCCATGCAGGTGTTACAATCACTCTCTGCTGATGGAATCCAGTCTTCATTACAATCTTAATATTATAATATATAGTCCAATATAATATTGTATCTGATTCTGTTTGATTTTAGACATATTTCTCTATTTACCATCCTTTTTCAAAGTCTTTATGATCATTTAAGATTTATCTAGTAATATAAACTCTGTTGTACTGTTTCCAAACACTTCTTGTACTCTGTTATATTTTAAAAATTGCATTTTATGCATCCTGTAATCAATCATAAGTATGTATGTCTTCACTATAAGCCAAATTTAGAAGGTCACTTTGACTTGATTACAGTCAAGGTAGAGACAAGGCTCATACTACCTAGTCTCCTTCTGAGCTCTGAACAACGCATCTTGAGAGGTAGAAACAATAATGTTTTGCCCGGGTAACACTCCACTGTCTTCTCAGCAGCATTTCTCAATGGAGAACAGTTATTCACAAAATACTTTTAAAAACACCCCACATTGAAAGGTATTTCTGCACAGTATTTTTTTTTTTTTTTTAATTTGCAGATAGGCATATTCTCTCTTTATATCAATCAAATGTTACTGCATAACCACACCTTTCAACCTGGAATTTTGCCTTGAGCTGAGAAAGTTGCAGCAACCTGCCTACACAACCCTACTAAAGCAGTCACCTTCATGAGTTAAATACTAAAAAAAAAAAAAATTGTGACTATAGCAAATATCTGAAAAATGTTTCCACCACCATGTAACTCTACCATCCAGTATTAGATCCTGAGCTAGCAAGGCATCAAGAAGACTCATAATTTCAGGCATGGCAGAAGCTCCACTTACTTCAATGTACTGGTGCCTCTTTTCATATTAAGACTGCACCCTCACATTAGTAACTAAAGCAGAACCAGGCTAAAAGTCTCACAGTGAAACTGAGGGAGAGAAATCTTGATCTCAGAGTTTTGCACAAATTTGATGAGGCTTTTGGAATATGAGGATATTCAAGCATTGTAACAGGTTGTCAAGAGAGGTCAATCTATTTCCATCTATGGAGAATTTCAACACCAGAGAGGATAAAACTCTGAGAAACCTGGTCTAACCTGTAGCTTACCATGCTTAGGTCAAGGGGTTGTACAGTAGACCTTCCTTAAGACATTTGCAACCTAATAAAAAATTATCCCTACAGCCTTATGAACATAAGGATAAAAAAATTCAAAAATCAAAACATTAAATTGCATTAATTTACCTGCGGTTTTAATTCTCACATACAATAATATTACCATAATTAAAAATTATATGAGATGGAATCATGTATAAGATAGATCTAATACATTTTGGTGCAAACTGATGATATTTTTTGCCTGATGGTTCTCTGTCCTCTACCTTATGATTATTGCCAATAAGCATAATGTTTTCAAAAGAACAAATCTACTGGAAGATGTGATCAGTGTTAGTAGTCCCTAATGATGCTCATATCAGTAGGAACAAAGGAACACAAGAATATGATCCTTATGTTATATTAGCCATATGGGAACAAAGAAAAACTGTCCAAAGGTATTTCAGCAGCATATAGCTGGACATGTAGCTGAAGAGGTTTTCTGAATGGGTTTCTCTGACTGTGCTCTTCCACTTATGTAAATACTGAGAGGCAATGCCTGTTCATGTAACAAAATACATTTCTAATTCCTTTGTTTCTTGGTTGTAGCATAAGTAAAATGGCAGAAAGTATCATTCTGCAGAACAGAAAAGGACTTAAGCACTGAGAGAGACTTGAAAAAATTTAAAAGCACTTTACAAAACTATTGCAATGATATTGTCATAGTAACCTATTCCTCCTGGACTGTGATTATAGGAATCAGGGAGCGAGCAAAGCAGTCATAAGGATTTTTCTGGGTTATCTGGCTTTGAAAGGATCATGTTCAAACCCTGAAAAGATAAAAGAGAGACTATACAGAGTGTAAGCTGGACCGTTAAACATTTCCATATGACAAACTCCTCTCCTGAGATCTGACCTGCCTGTAGATTCCCCAGTTTGCAGATCTAAAGGAACCAGGCCCACCCGCGCCTGCTCTAAAGAGAAGAAGCTGGGCCTGACTAGCTTTTGAAAACTACTTTAAAATTCTCGCCAGAAAATACCTCAATAAAAAGGAAGATATGTCCATAAAGCATTCAAAAGAAAATCCCATGAACCAGGATTTTTAGAAAGTAACTCGTCTAAAAGTGATTGTAAAAACAATATCTCGTGTAGGCATTTCTGAAAGAAATAGCTGCCCTCCACAGAAGACATTTCTTTTTCCTACAGATTATTGGTAAATTATGTCCTTGGGCAGCAATCCTGACATTTATGCGCATGCATAACTCCAAGCACATGACTAGTTTCATAAACCACAATGGAACTATCTGCATTCCTAAAATTAAACAAAAGTATTTGCAGAATTGAGATCCGTAGCCCTAAACTGAAATTTTATCTGCCAGCTATAATTATGCTGATGAAGTAGAAAATTGGAGGCATGAGTTGCCAGATGCAGGTGTTTCTCCTTCATCCTACAGTGTTTCTCCACTATACCTTCAGCATCTCCACAGATAATAGAGCTTGATCTCACCTTCCCATGGCAACAACAAGGCCTTAGGTAAATCATGGAAAATTTTGGGTTTCCACTGCCACTCAGGACACTCCTGGCTTCAAGCCCACCTATAGCAGCTAGTGACAGAGCACACTTCTTTCCAGCTGCCATTGCACATTGCTTGCCCAGGTCACCTGGTCCTGTGGCTGATATCAGGCAAATAACATAGCTCAAAGTCATTCCAGAAAGCATGTGACACATGTGACAAGACCAGGTGGGATCTCCAGGCAGGCTAAAATCAGTCTGCTCTTCAAACAGAACAGACACCTACAGCAAAGTTACAAGTATCTGTGTTTTAGAAGAAAATACTAGTACTGCTAGACTGTACTTCTAAAGAGCAAATATTCAATGAAACACCATAATTCTAGGAACAAGGCTATCAAACTGATAATTTTAATCAATTATCAAAGTACAATCAGGCATCCAGATTAATACTGAGTGAACAGCAGTCTCATCAATACAGATGTGAAATCCTTTCTAGCATTAACAGAAGTTCAAATCCTCCCCTTAACTTCTGACACTCAAAATACATGGGTGCATACATCTCAGGAAAGCCTATTACTTAACTGCTTAGAATCTATTCTTAGCAAATGAAGAACAGTTTCTCTGGAAAATTTCCCATGTAGATTCTCTATAACTATTGTAAACTCACTCAAAGCACTCATTTCTCATTACAAATTTCCTGTTAGTTAAAAAAAATAATATAGTTAGTCATCTAGATCATCACATCTAGTGATTGAAAAAAGTCACTGGCTATTCTGATCAGCTAGTGTCTTTTGTAATTTTAACTGGCAATGCTCTGTTCTGTATTTGGGAATGCTTATGCTGCCTGGAAACCTAGTCACCGGTTGTCTATCAGCATAGCTTGATACTTTGTTGTCAGAAAGCTCAACTCGAAGGCGTATCTACCTCAAGAAATTACTCTGTGTAATCAGTCTGAGGTTCTAAAATTCTTCTTTGGCTTACCATGTATATATTTCATAACCGAAAAAATTCTCACTTTTGCGAATTATTCTTAGCTGGAGAAATGGACTAGTTTCCTTTCTTCTACAACTTTCCTTGCTTTTCTCTATTTCTAGTGCTATTTATGCCCCTCTCATGAGGAGTTGTCATCAGCTACTCTGTGTGCTTGTTGTTTGTCCTTCAGCTGTTTGTTATGTGGGTACTTCTTACGTGGAACTTCTCATATCTTCTTCCCTTTGATGGTCCCATTGTTCACATATGTATATAAAGTCTTTCTACATTGTGCCTGGCTATGCCATCACACTTTTCTAAAATATTTGCATCCTGTTGATATTTAAAATACTTTAGCATACTTAGATTTAACTAACCATTATTAATTACTAATTAATAGGTATGATTTCTAATTGCACAGGTCTCTGCTTTGGCTTCAGAGCCCATCTTACAAGAGGAGACTGAAATAACTTGGCAGACAACCTGACAAAAATAAGGTGGTCTGTTGATGGGTCATGAGATTCTGGAAGTGCCTTTTGGCAGAGGAAATTTAGGAGGGAAGAAAAGGCTTGTAATTTTTAGGTGATCAGTTTGTCCTGTTTTTGAAAGGAGCAATATGTTGTGATTTCTGCAGTAGCAGACAAAGAGGTATGATGACTCAGTTCAAGTTCTATAATCTTGTGTTCACTTTCCATATGCCCGTTGGTGATTAAGTCACCCAAGGGAGGAGAGAATTAATAGTCCATGCAAATAGGAACTACTGCAGTGACCTGCCATTATGCACATCCAGCACAGAATACGGTTCTTCTGGACCCCTTTGTGACTAAACCATTCACAACCTACTCCTGCTTTTGTGAGGAGTCAATGAGCATTTAACGAGTAACTTCAGGCTCCGAACCCTTAAACAGTCTCCTTCTCGGGATTAGGGCCTGGATTTTTATTTCTATCCTACCAGCCCTAGAACTGAGACTACTGTGCAATGGTTTTGGAAGTATTATCTATTTGGTCAAATAGGGATGATAGTTCAATATTTCTGAAAAAGTGAATCCTGAACAATCCAAAAGGAAAGTAGAATTCATCTTCCGTCTTTCACTTCTTAATATTGCAGTAGGAAACTGGAAAACACAGTACCCACTTAATACCTTACCAGCAGCTACTCAGTCAAAGCAGAATTCATAGCAGATAGAGACAAATCATCTGATGGCAGAGTTTAAAAGAAACCTGTTACTATGACAACAGATAGGGTCAGATAACAAAATGAACAGACACTTTTGATCTTCAAAAAATTCTTTTTCCTTTGCTCTCTCCTCTGTTATCTGGACCACTCCATCAAACACCTAGCAGATAACAGAGTTGAAAACCCAATCGACCTTCAAGGAAGACCAGACAAGTTGGAAAGTCTATGGAAAGGTTACTATTACAGTGGAAATGCTTATGATGATATTTTCTCTGTGTATGTGTATGTACATCTGTGTGTATTTTACCAAAGTAACAGAGTACTGTTCAAAAAGCTCTACAAAAGCCTCTAACATTGCACTGTTGAGATTTTTTTATTTATTTAATGTCATTCAAAGAAAGAAAACAGAATAGAATGTGATTTGAAATGATCTGCTATGTAGTCATGTTGTACAGTTAACATATTGCAAAGGTAAAGAAATATTTGGGCACTTTTGGGTTTTGGAGAAGTAATTTATTGTGCATGCTGTACCACCTAATGTTGCTTTTCTTGTGCTATTGAAGCTATAAAAATGCCTCTGAATATGAAGCCCTAAAAAATACTATCATGTCACATTTTAGTATTATTTTATGGTATTTCAAAAATTTATATATTGATAAAAAGCTATGTGTTACACACAGATGAGTTGGAAAGAAGAACAAAGCACCATACTACCACACTTTACAGCTGAAATGACAAATCAGAAAAGACATTAAAAAAAAAAAAAGACAGCAAAAATATACTAATAAAAGGCAAAATTCTTCCTCACCATCTGAGGCTACTGAAGAAGCAAACTTTCTGTGCACAACTTAAAAAGTACATATGGTATGCAAAACTTAAAAAGTAGGTAGGGTATGGCGCTCCTTATGTGTATTAGTCTTTCTGTCCTACAGGGATATCTCAGCCCAGGAACCGGGTTACCTGTTTAAATGAATAAATGAACCTGTTTTCGGCCAGGGTTTCTACTCCAAGTTTATTTTTCAGTACTGTCCCATAGAGCAGTGCCATTGAATGGTTCAGACAGAAGGTGACAGTTCTAGAAATTGTGTTGATTTAAGCTAAGGATGAAAGATCTGCAGTATTGCATGTTCTGGGTCAAGAATCTCTCCTGATCCCTGTGGTCCTTACTCATCCTTGGTGCACATGTAGTATACTATATTTAGTATGTGCACCAGAGGAAATATTTACTCTGCACAAAAAGAAAAGTTGTGTGAAAATTTCACAGCCCTGATTTCTCTCAGAATTCACACAAAACCAATGGATTCAACTACCAGTTAAATTTCCAATCAACCAAGAAAGAAAGACTTGGTGTTTTGTTGTTACAGAAATTGCACTGCTGCTTTCAATATTGTCAACAGTGAAAGACAAACAACCACTATCATCATTTTAATGAAACTGAACTTTTGTTCTTTGTGCTTTGATCAAGAAAGATAAAATCTCTATTTGGCAAAAATCTATATTTAAAAATTATGAATTTCTCTTGACAATGAAGACAATTTTTTTTTTTTCATTTTAGCTGATTCTGCACTACCACCAAAACAAAAAGGCTCTGATTCCTGGATGAATAAGTTCCTACAGTTCCATAAAATGATTGCACACTTCATAAATTGCACAATTTTTTGTTTCACAACTAAACCTTCAAAATAAGCATTTTCAAAATATTTTTCTAATGCATTTCTATAGCTACTAGAAAAGAAAACATAAAATTTCATTTTGTCATTACATACAGTTGTGTTAACTTCATTTTTCAGCCAAACATTTATTTAAAATTTGAGAGCTTAAAAGCTTTAACAATTTGTAATTCGCTGTATAATTGTTGCTTAATCCTACCAACATGTGAGTTTGGGTTTTGGTTTTAGCACCTTTAGTTGTCAAAATGAATGTCTTTATTTTTCTTTAGTTTAACTGACTGTAAATAGCATGCTCATGTAGCTTATGGCCACAATTGTAATGGATAAAAAGAACAAAAAGTACTGTGCAATAAACATTATACAGGACTACTCAATTTCTGTAAAATAATCCACTACAGAAAACTCTTGCATGAAAATAGTAAAACAAAGCAAGAAATATACATGGTCCATGAATGATTATATGGCCTTACTATTAGCTGATCTTTTAACTCTTCAAACCTGAAGGGACTCTTCGATTCTCAGTGAAATGGTCTCAAAAGCAAAAAGAAAAAACATTTGCATTCCTTCCAAAAGTATCATCCACTTTAAAGTAATGGGGAGGAAGAAAACAGTCTTAGAAAAATTTGTGAAGATAGTACTATCTTGCTAACACATGTTTACCCCACCAAAGTGTTGCCCTGTTGTCACATTGCAGATTAAAAAAGTCAGGTTGAGACAGCTTTGAATTTTTGAATGGAAACACATTGTACATGTCTCTCTCCTTGTTGCTAACATGTGATAACATGCCATAGCAGTCATAGCTTTAACATAGTAGTTGTTCAAAATGTGTTTCTTTGTTTGCTTATTTTTTTTGTAAATTTTTAACTCCAGTATTCAAAATTTTCCCTATAATTCCTTACAATTTCCTTGACAATTTGTAACTAAGACTGTGAGGAATTTCTTTTTCTCTAGAAATGTAAACCCAGTATTTATATAACAACTTATGTTCAGGTAAGGTTTCAGCAGAAACATTACACATTGTCAGCAATGGAGAAAAAATTGTTTATCAAAGTCAAGTCTGACTCCTATATCAAGATTTTCATAAGACTCCTCATGCAGGTCTTAAAAATTAAAGGGCTTTATATGTTACTGCTGGAATATTTTACCTGGCACCTCCTGTAAACAAGACACCATTAGAAAGCAAAGAAGCCAAAGCAGCCAGAAGAGAATGTAGTGTCAGCAAAAATGGAAATTCTTATTTATTTATTTCCTTAGCAGTTGCCTGATACAGTTGAGTGATTCTAAACTGTGTTTTCTATGGTGGCCTGCTACCTCATGTAAAGAGGAACTTACATTGAGGAAACCTGCAGCCTCCTCTAAGGGCAGATTCAGCAGCTAGATTGTGCCCTTTAAGGTGATTATCTGTGACATATAACCTTTCTGTTGGGCCCTATACTGTTGGCAATGAAAAGATACTCAGAAACATGGTAGACCACACAGTCTCACCAGGGAAGTTTCTGCATGGGAAAGACATGGAGGCAGCAGGCATTTCCAGGAAATGCAGTCTGATGAGCTTATTTGGAGGTCAGTGATTGTCCTTTCTCTAATTATAATGCACATAAAATGGGTTGTATCAGTATCTCAAAATGATAAGAAACATACCTGTAAAAAAACCCCAAAACCAACAAAAAAACAGCAGGCAACTTTTCAAGTGTCTACATACATTCCAAATTATTCTTAAACATCAGTGAGTTGGCACTATACAGCAAGATGGGATAGTAACAAATGAATATTTATAGAAGGACCCAGGGCATGGGCTTGGGAGCCCATGTCTCATCTGCTCATATAGCAGACGGCAGGATAGCAACAGCTGCTGGAAACTCTTCCTCCCTTCAGCCTTGCAGGTCCTTTCTTCAAGTCACTCAGCCCCTCTGTTGAGGGGACAGCAAGATCACCAGTTTGTGATAACTTACTGGAAACTGGACATGGAAGGTCTTTTGCTCAGGTCACTTGAAGAGTTGCCAGTCACCACCAGCTATTATTCACCTGATCTTGAGGTGAACCAGAAGCAAAACAATCTGTGTTAGATGATTTTCAAAGGACATGTGCTGTATCCAAGGAGGAAAAAAGTATTATTGGAGGGAAAAAAAAGAAGGGAAAAAAAAAAAAAAAAGAAAAAAAAAGAAAAAAAAGATTATCTACTTCATCAATGTATCTATGTCTCAAGCTAGAAAAAAAAGTCCAATCCCCTTTTTTATCTCTATTCATGTGGGAAAAGCAATTTCTGATTTTATATAACAAATGTCTCAAGATAGAGGGTGTACTTGTAACACTATTTTTTCCTTTAATATTCTTCCATTTAAGAAAACCCTTCTGTGAAATTATTTTTAGAAAATTTCACAAAGTTCTGATTTCAAAATACTGTAAAGGGTCACTGCTCAGTAGACATTCAACTTGTCTTTTTAAAAAAAATGAAAATGTGCAGGTGAGTATTTTTACTAAATGTCAATAACTGGAAAAAAAGAAGATGTTAAAGCAAGCTAAATAATTGCTTAACAGTACTTGTACTAATGACCATAAACTTCTACTATGTTAATTTTTCTCTGCACTTTTAATTACAGATCAATAATACTTTGCAGTTGACATTTAAAAATGCTGAACTGCATGTAGGAACACGGACTGAATAAAAAAATACGATGTGGTACTGAATTTGCCAAATCAATAAACTTTGCCATTTAACAAACAGTGGCATGTAAGCAGTCACCAAAATTAGCAAGTATAAAAGACTATGCTTCAAGTGCTTAATTAGTTTTTAATAACACTAAGCTTCAGTTCATTGACAAAATTCCACTGCTTTGTAAACCACCCATTCTATTGTTTGCTTGCATCTCTTTCCATGGTTTGATTTTAGCACAAGAAAAACTAAATAGTGCACACACATTCTCTTTAGAAAACAAGGTTCTTAAAGATCAAAAGGTGAATAATATAATTCCACAAGTTTTGGCTTACTGTTCCTTACTTAGATAAATGATCTTTTTTTCCTTTTAAAATGCCTTATTATGACAAGTACATTTAATAAATAGGATCATGGCATTAAACAGTAGTTACATATGAGAATATCAATACAATATCAATGATTCTGTTTGAAACAAAAGGCTAAATCAATGAAATGCCATTTAATTTCCTATGCCACCTCTTATATGCTAAGAGAAGCATAATGAAGTGGGTTTTTTAATATTCTGAACTCTTCAGACTGTTTTTTAATTTTTTTTTCTTTTCTTTTTATTTCACTCTAATTTTCTTCCTCAGACTGTTTTTCACTGCAGCAGTAGGCTGACTTTTCAGTAAACATTGTTGCTACCTGATTCCCATAGACACAAAAATATTTCTAACCACGTTGAATGAGTTTTTACACATTCAGTAGTGTGGAAGGACACATAAGTGAGACTGAGACTAGTATTGTTCTTCTGTATTGTTAATTTGTGCCTATTAAATTCAAGTGATCTTTTACTGTTTCAATTTTCTGGCCTGTGCTAAGATTTTTGAGTTGAGCATGGGTAGCTAAAGCTAAGGTCGCAATTAGGATCACCAGTTCATGAATTTCTACAATATTATATAAAGCATGTGACTCCTCTATATCAGTTCCAACCTAAATGATCATTGCAGTGACAAATGCTACAACAGAAATGTTCTTTTCTACTACTGTATAAGACATGGCAGACATTCTGACACCTAAACTGAATATAACATGGAAAACTCAGCACCTGTAAAATGTTATATTGTTGAGAAGAAAAAAATACATGTTGAATCAGGACACCAAAAAATAAGAAGATTCCAGAAGTGTCTTGTTCATCCTGCAGCCAGATTTGGAGTAAGAAAAAGATGCCAGGAGAAGGTGATTGGGACCTTCTGTCATCTGCCTGTACTCCAGCTCGTCAACTAGAACAGTGACTAGTATTTTATTGAGAAGATCAAGTATCTGTACTTTTGGTATCAGGCTGGTTTATCCTAGACTATAAAAAATTCGGTTCAAGGAGGAAACAAATTGGTAAAACAGTTCAGTAGGTTATTACCTACAAGCTCTATTTTCTGTTTACTTCCCAGAACTTTCAGTCAGAGCTGAAAAGATCAAGAAATTGTGTCATTAAGACAGCTGTTGAGTATTTTTAAATTTAGAACTGAATTTTGCAACTGTTATTGACATTAAAGAACACTTAGTCTTGTAAGTGGTTCAAGCTAAGTCCCATTTAAATAAATGGATTTAATATTTCCTAACTGAGTTGACATAGTATCTACATAGCTCCTAGAGCTGACTTAGCAAAATGCGCTTAGGAGATTTTACACAAATGTAATTATTACAAAACACACTGAGTGAATAGACCTTCTCTCTAGGGAATTTTCCTTGTGTGATACCAGTGTTCTGCAGTCACATCACAGAGATATATCTGACCCCAGCTACACCATCCAGCATAAGAGTGGAGAGGAGAGAGAAATGTGCTTGGAGAGTTGGAATTAAGGAGTGTTCATCAGAACCACTTTCAGGGCTTTGTCTCGCGATCATGCAGTATACTGCAATATCAGGTGGACATAGAATTGAAATTGACATCACTTTTAAGTGTTGCTGGCCTGGTCTGCACACCAGTAGATAGTGTTCCTAGGCATGTCTGTCCCAAGGCAAGCCTGTCCCAATGTCTGCTGAAAGACTCCCAAGCACAGGTCTGGGCTGGGTGGAGAATGGATTGAGAGAAGTCCTGGGGAAAAGCACTTGGGAGTGTAGGTCAACAAGAAGCTCAGTATGTCCCATCACTCTATACCTACATCCCAGAAAACCAAGTGTATCCTGGGCTTAGAAAGAAATGTAGACAGAAGGGTGAGGGAAGTGATTCTGTCCCTCTACTCTGCCCTTGTGAACCCCACCTGGAGTGCTGCATCCAACCCTGGAGCCCCCAACATAGGAAAGGCATGAACCTGTTGTAAGGAGCCCAGAGAAGGGTCACTAAATTGATCACAGGGCCTGAGAGAAACACCTCTCCTGTGAAGACACACTGAGAGCATTGAGGCTGTTCAGCCTTGAAAAGAGAAAACTCTGGGCAGACCTTAGAGCACCTTCCAGTTCCTACAGGGGGCCTACAGGAAGGCAGGAGAGGGACTTTTCACAAGGGCATGCAGTAGAGGGATAAGGTGGAATAGCTTAGAAGCTGAAGGAGGATGTATGTAGATTAGATATTAGGAAAAAAAAACCTTTACTGTGACAGTGGTGAGATACTGGTTGCCAAGAGAAGCCGTGGATGTCCTATCAAGGCCAGGTTGGATGGAGCTCTGAGCAGTGTGGTCTTGAGGAAGATGCTCTTGCCCATGGCAGGGAGTTGGAACTAGATGTTCTTAAAGATCCCTTCCAATCCAAACCATTCTATGATTCTATGATTCAATTTGTTAGGATTGCCCAGAGGATACCAAGAGAGGTTAATTTCTGAACACAGCTAGAAAATGAAAGGAAAAAAAAAAAAAAAAACACCAAAACCAGAAGAGGGAGTTTCTCAGGCAATTTCATCATGGGCTCAGAAAAACTTGTGTTGGCAGAGAAGCTCAGCATGAGAACATAAACTCTAGTTCAGAACAAGAAGAAAATTACAGCTTTGGATAGCCTAAGCTGCACTGAAATCAAAGTTATGAACTATGTACTTGGAGTAACTCAGAGAGGGAATTCAAGCACCTCCATGGTGTGATGCAACAGGAAAGTGGTTGGGTTATTTATTATCCATTAATATCCATTATTTGGCCCAATATTCCAATATGTTTTTTCTGCTTGTAGTATGGTGACACTTGTGGTGCTCCACTTTGCTCTGTGCTTTGTACTAATGGACTGATAAATTACACTATTTGACTACTACTCCAAATATTAAACTTCTGGTCACAGATGTCAGAATCTGGGAAGTTGCAGTATCTCAGCTGAGATCACTGACAGTGCTAGCATTCAAAATTTCAGCCATTCAGAAAAAGTAATACTTGTTTTGAAAGGAGAAATAATATCGGCAGAAGGAATATTTTGTTGTCACAAATGAGAATTTCTGGCCATGTAAGTTTCTTTCAAACGAGGAAGGTCTGGGAAAAGTATTTTGAGTAATTTTGAGATATACTGAGAAAGTAGAAAAAATTTGTTGTATGTTTTGCCACACTTGTCAGTGATCTCCAGTTTCAGTTTGCCTGCCAACAACACAGTCAAATTTAAACAATAACCATGGAGTCTACTGAAAGCTTCTGGTTTGCTCTGATATAAGCATCAGTATGGAGACATAACTATGAACACATAACAAGGCCTGACTGACCATGGCAGTGTCCAACATGCATTGCCAACTTTCATCCATATCACTCATAAATTATGAGTGACCTTAATTTCAGCCACAGTAGTCTGCTTTGCTAGTGCCACCTTAGCTCTCCTTTTTCAATTCACCTTCATATGATAAAAATAAACTAGAAAATACAGTTACTAAATACAGTTACTAAAGACATTCCAACATCATGTGAATTTTTTCTGTTCTCCAGTGAGTATTTTAGAGCTGTAATCGATAGTGGAGTATTCAAGAGAAAAGAAGGCTAGATTATTCCACACACAAAAAAGCTCAGTTCAACCAATCCTATTTGATCAAGCCCAAATACTATCTAGTTGGTTTTTGAAATATCAACTAAAACTGGTAAAACATAAATTATTAATTTAAAAACAATAACTTAGACAAATAACAGCTGAATATGAAATATTTTAGGCATACCAAAATTGTATCCATTGTCCTAGTGCTCCTTCTAGTTTAGCACTGCTGGCTTATAAAGGGAATATGGACATTGTTTAGATATCAATGTATTTAGCTGGAGTTTTTTTCTTTAATTTGTAGGAGCTATGTATGACAGATCTATTCTTGTGAATGCATATAAGGCAACATAGACACTAAAGCAACAAAAGGGAATACTCTAAAGTAAACTGAACATCATTATGATGATTTCTAGCATTTTTATCTTAGCCCTCTGAAGAAATTTAATATTGGTGTGTCTAAGCTCTTGTCCAAAACATCTACCCTATTTTTCTAACTGCCTGAACTAGTGCATCAACAAGCTGATATACCTCTATTTCATCAAGCATGAGTATGGAAATGACAGATTCCAAAGTTACTTACACTACAAGTAAATCAGGTTAGACAGAAAAGTTATGCAACACAAGGCAACCAAAAAATAGTAACTTTTGCAAAGGTCAATTAAAATACATACCAGTTTTCTTTGATCATGACAACAGAACCAAGGACAAAAAAAAAATTTAAATCAAGTTTTTGATTTTTTTTTTACTTCATTCTTTATAAGCTTTTGAATAATTGCCTGACAGCTTGCTATTAACAAAAATAAATAGTATGTTTTAGCAAAGATAGACAATACATTAATGTCTATTTACCATTGCTTACACCACTGGGAAAAAATTTATGCCTAAGTGTATAATCATCATAATGCTACTTGTACAAGTCAAACCATCAGATTAGAAAGAGCTTCACAAAGTTACAAAGACACCTGGGAGAGAAGGTAAGCTACCCACCTATGTCTGTTTTTTGGGAAGATTCAACTCCATCATCCCTTCATTGATTCTCTGCTCAGTGTACCAGATAGTACTTGTTATGCTCATTCCCAACAGAGTTAAATTTAGCTGTATCTCTCTGGGGCAAAACAGATGACAGTTGTCAGTCATCACCAACAGGATTTTCAGATTCCATCAGTATCCCATGCTGGGATGTCACATGCAAATCCAGGTAACCTGGAGCAAGTGGCAGCAAAGCAGAGCCTGATGTCGCACTTGTATCAGTGCATCTTAGAAGAAAGACGTAGTGGGCTGACCCTGGCTGGATGCCAGACAACCAGCAAAGTCACTCCATCCCTCAACACCATAACTGCACAGGGGAGAGAAAATGTAACAAAGGGTTCATGAATTCAAATAAGGTTCAGGACAGATCACTCACCAAATACCGTTGCAGGCAAAACAGACTTGAATTAAGGATATTAATCGAACTTATTACCAAAAATTTAGGGTAATGAGAAATCAAATAAATCTTGAAAACACCTTTTCCCCACCACTTTCTCCTTCCCAAGCTCTACCTCTTCCCTCCCTGCAGTGCAGAAATACAGGAATGAAGGTTATGGTGAGTTCATCTAGCATTGTTTCTGCTGCTGCTCAGGGAGTGGAGACCTTCCCCTGCTCCTGTGTGTGGTCCCTGACATAGGAGACAGTCCTCCATTAACTTTTCCAATATGAGTCCATCCCATGGGCAGCATTTTCCATGAACTGCTGTAATGTGGGTCACTCTTCCACAAGGTGCAGTCCTTCAGGTGCATTGAATAAGCCAGTGGTATGATACCAGCTGTTCTACTCACCTAGAAGTCAAGAGAAGCTCCACATGTACTATCATTACTCAGTGCCTGGGGTCCCAAAGTTGTCCCAAAGAGCTTTGAGTTTAGGGGCACTCCAGGCACCCAGAACCTAGTATCCTGCAGGGTTTTGACAGTCTATACTGTGATTTAGCTCAAGATCTAAGTCTCACCTTTCCCCTGCATAAGATTCATTTAAACACTTGCAAGGAGCATCCCGGAGCCCTGTGAGGTAGGAATCCAGGCTGCACATTCTGCTGTCATTCCTGGGGCCAATGGGACAGTCAGTGTCTCAGGGTGCTGTGATACATTTATTATTCTAACTAATGCTACATGTCATTTCCTGTATTTTCTTCCTTGAATTTGAAGTGAAGTAATTTAGGTGCCCTTTGTCCCTGTATTATTTTCTCTAGTACTAGCAAATAATCAGCATCAGATTTATAAATAACAGCTTTCAGGATGTTATCCTAAAACAGATAAGCAGCTGTGATCCTGAGTTTGCCAGAAAAGATAATGGATAATGCAGACTCATCAGCTGTATCTCAGCAGTCATGGTACAGAATGTTCATACTAGGTGTTGCCAGGTCCTAAGAAACTGGAAAAATGGATTAGGCTTGTGGTGAAACTGCTGCAGTGAATTTCCAAGTGCATTGTTCAAAATATATCTAAATTCAAAACTGTCTAAATACAGCAAAGTAAGAAGAAAATTCCGGCCTACATAAAATATTCAAAAATTATTGCTTTTCATATCTTTAGTGTGAAAGAGATCTTGCTCAAAGACTGGCAACACATTCTGCAACAAAATTTCCTTACAAACTCTCTTACTGGTAGGCACGATATTCTTCACTGTTTTGCCAGAATCCAAGCTAGAAAACAATGTGTTCTTGTTCTTCACGTTTTTGGGTTCATACACAGTCATCTAGGATCCTGTATACCCCTCTAGACCTGCAGACCTCATCATTCTTTGCACCGAATCAAACCTGAATCTCAGCCAAAAAGAGGAAGGGGATTTAAAGATCAGAGTATGCCATTGTAGCAGTCTGTTTTGGCTTTCCTGCTGTAACACATATATTAATGGTCAGTTTACCTAAAATAATATGAATAAGGACTCTTGAGAACATAACTGTGGCAAAATTTATAGTGCTTTTCTTAATCTATGTTTAGGACTTGAAAAACAAAAGATTTATTAAAATGGTATATGAATAGTCTTGTCTTAATAAACTCCCTTATACATTCAACTCAATGAGCAATATTTTATCACTTTAGGAACATATTTCCAAAAGATTTTGACTAATTTTATCAAATATATGACTATGCTTATAAATAGTTAAGCAGTTACTAACTAACTTTTAGATTCCTGGAGTCAAAGCTATTTATTTTAAGGGCTTTGTGGACTATGCAAACTATGTGTGTGTCACTTCTTAAACCAATTTGTTTGGTGTAGAGAGCTTCAAAACAATACTAAGTGTGTTTTTTAAGATAGATCTCTTGGGAAAAAAATGCTACTTAGTTCCATAAACTCCAGAGTTGCTGAATTCCTAAAACTAACAAGTTTAAATTTTTTTTGGACCAGCACTATGAAAGTTCTGCATGTTTCAATTGTCATAAGCTGTGTGGCAGAGCTCTGAAAAATGTTTACAAAGTTTATTAAAATGTCATCATATTTTTAACTCTGAAATTCAAATGTCCATTACCAAAATATTAGCTAACTAACAATATACAGCAACAGGAAATATTTCTCTTGGAATGCAGGTGCCTTTGATTTTCTGTAAAAAACCCTTCCGCTTCAGCCAGAAATTAATTTACTCTAATTATCTTGGCACTTACTTCAGATGCTGCAGATAAACCAAAATGAGCTACAGATGTAAAAGCAGGAGAAAAGACAAGAGATAGTCACTGTAACAGAGGGTGAAATCATGGATTATAAGAGCAAATTTCCAAAACCTGGAAAGAATGGCCTGTCAAGAAAACAAAAAAATTCGGTTACACCTACATCCCTGCCGATCTCTGAGCTAGGACTGTCAAATGATAGTCAAATGTCCTCTCCTCAGAACATGAGAATAGCCTTAAATCCTAGGATACATTGGCTGCCTGACTTCCAGTCACAGCCCAAACACTTTATCCAGTATATATACTTGTGTCTGAGAGGCCCTTTCTGAGCCTGGATAATATGTTAATCATCATGAAAAGTGGAAAAGCTCAGAACAGTTTAAGGACCAACTATCTTTTTGTATGTTAAAGATGTCAGGCTTCAACCAGAGCATTTTTAACTTTCCTGTGATGAATAACTTATTCATTTCCCTCTAAGGGTTTGGCATGTTATGGGGTGATCAAATTTATTGCTAAAGTTTTTACAACCTGTGTTTCAAAGAGAGGATATACACTGTTTATTTAGTCCTGCAGTGGCATACATAAACTTTCAGACTATTTCAGATTGCTGAATGCTCTTCAGATGCAGAGGTTCACTCAGTCCAGTTCCAACACAACTGGACATGCTATTAATAGCAAAGGAGGTAATTCTCATACACAAGGCAGAAATCCCAACTAAAACAATAGTTTAGGCAAACGTAAGACTTTTCTAAATATCTATGCTAAAATAGAATTTCGTATCTTTTTCAGAGGGTGTAGCCTATGTATCTGACAAGTTAAAAAGTGAATATTTAAAAGCATGCTTCAATAAAGAATATTAATCTGTTCACATATAGTATAGTTATAGATTATATTTTTATATTAAACAGCTGTCATTTAATTTTTTTCTTCCATCTGGAAACAATATTGTTCTACTGTCCCGATTTCATAATGTAGGTGTGCTGTGTAAATGGAATGCTCTTCTATTTCTATTAAAGATTAAAAGTATTCAATGGTCAGAGGTGTTCCAGGAATATAATTCAATTTAAGACCAGTAATTTGTGTAAATAAATGTCTAATATGAAAACATCATCACAAGTGGAAATCAAGAATGTTCAATTTTTCATGATACTTATCAAAAGAACAAAAGAGTTCATGCTCATTAAAAAAAGTTCTAAAAATAACAAGGTTCAGTTCATTCTATGGGTTCATATGAATGTTTTTGTTTTCCATTTGAAAATTAGGATTGTACTATATACGTGCCCTTTTTTTTTTTTTTTTTTGGTGCATGCATGAATTGAATTTAAACTTTTCTGTTAAATTATTAACCATGGTTTTAGTATGCTCTAAGGTGAGCAAATTAAGAAATCTTGGATTGTAGGAGTTGTAAAAAGTGCTTGTATCAAGGCAACTGGTACTAAAATTGCCTGGTGTTATCCAGGAATACATACTGAATATTTTCTTGCAACAAGAAATGTGTGCCTGATTTTAACCCTACATTCTTTTGGCTTTTGATTAGTTCACTGACAGATTAATGCTGGTAGATTACAGTAGGTGATTTTTTTTCACAAATTTGAGTTTAATTGAAAGTGAGGTCATTGCACAATAAACAGGAGATGCTTTAAGGTTAAGCTTTATATTATTTATGTATCTAAATATCAGTCTGTCCTTAAAACTTGGAAATATTTTTTTTCCCAAATGTTAAAGGAGCAGAGAGCACTACATTTTTTATCTCTAGAAACTGAACATGTGCAGTTTATACAAACCCATTCTAGATTTGTATTTCAATGAATTTGTTGTAAGCTTGTGATAGATTACTAACTTCCCAGCAAACTGAAAACACAGCAAAAAAATGACTGTAAACTCTCTTTAAGAGTGATAGTATCCAGTTAAGGGCTGGAGTTCAGAATTTTGGGTTGGGTTTGTCTGTTTTATTTTCCCAGAGAAGCACTTAACATGGATTTAAATGTAATCATTCTGGAAGGGCTGAATTCTGAAGTTTTTCTGCCATGACAAAGACTCTTGTACAATTTGTTATCTAACTGCTCCAGACTATGCCTTCCTCAGTGTATCAATTGCATCACTTGAACACGCAGTGGGAGACACTCGAGTCTCAGGCTGACAAGACAACATCCTGTTGAAGGCAGTCTTGGTCAATTTTGTTGACTGAGAAATAAAGCTTCTGCTCAAATTTTGGTCTGTATTGTCCGAGAAAGTCTCACGCTTAATACTGTCAGCTTGTATAAATAAATATTTGTGATTATAAATATTGTTATTTTCTATCTAATGGTCTTTGTTCATAGGATTCTACATTAGAAGACACTCAGAAAATATCTTCCTTATGAATGTTAGTATTAGCTGAGGTTTTATATATGAGGATAAAATTAAGCTTGATTAAGCTTAGATGTCATTAGGCTTAGATGTGGCAAAGACATATAGCTGATCTCAAGGCTGAATATCAGTTCGCCCTGATGACATTCTGAATGCATTTGAGACAATTAAAATTTTACATCTATATTTGAGCTCTTCACTTTAGACTGCTGTAACAGTCAATGGAGAGGAGTAAGTTGTCCTTAAGGCAGTTCATCTGTCCTATTTTAAATGCTTATCTTAATGGCTCTGGAGATTCAAGAAATCTTCTTCCACTGGCCAAAGAGAGCATGAGGTGTGACTGCATCAGGACTCTATATCACGCCTGTGAATTACAAATTGCAGCAGAGATATCCATCCTCAGTGATGAAAGTAAACTGGTTGATACTGGGTTTTCAGCCCATTAGCAGACTTTTTGTTCTTGGGCCATTGAGCCACAGAATGTTGTTAAATCATCTCCAGTTCCTCATTAAGTAGAAGTGGTTTTCCTTTCCGAGAATTTCATCATCTGTCCATAGCAGTTTTGCGCAGGATTATGAGAAGTTCTGGTTAAATCATCTGCCACCTCCTTCATATATAAGAGGCTGCAGTGTGTGTATCTCTCTCCTATCAAACTTGGATGATTATGACTTCACTTTCTGAAGTCCATGTGAAGTCAGTACTTGTAGTTCAGTCTACATCAAACAAAATGAAGCAAAATGTCAAAGGTTCTCAACTACCTATAACAACTATTACAACTACCCCACCTCAATAAGAGGTGGGGTAGTTATGATCCCTTTAGAATAGATTACGTATTCTTTTCTAGAAAGATCTTTAATTTAAAATCTTCTTAAATTTTAAAAATTTAAAAATTTCTGCCATATTGCGGCCTCTGTTCATACCTCCTGAACTTAGCTCCAAAAGCAAGCAATATGTTGGGTTTTTTAAAGGAGTCATTTGAAGCTTGACTAGGCATTTGTAAGTTGCTACATTAAGGCAAGACCTTATACTCTATAGACTGAACCACTAGAAATGTTTTTAACTGATATCTGTGACCATGTGAATTAGTAGTGCTATTAGCCAAGTCAAAATATATAAAGCATAAAGAATATTATTTCAGATGTTCTATTTTAGAAGAAGCTTTGCCTAATCTTTCTACTTGACTTAATAAATTGTTTAATACTGACAATTCTTACAGAAATAATTACTTTTATTTGTCTAACATTAAGTTCATACCAATGATAACATCAATAATAACTTTACCTGGAGAAAATGAAATAGGCAGAGTAATTATAAAACTCTGCTTTAATAAAAACTTAACTCCTTTGCCTTTAGCATTGACAAATATATTTACATATAATGATTATAGTTTTTAAGGGAAAATAACTGACATATTTGTCTCACCATCTTTATTATTTAAATGATCATATATTGTATAATTACCTACAGTGTAACCATCTTATCTCATGGAAGATCTGCGGGAAGGGAAAATAACTTAAATCTAATGACTTTTCCGGCACAATCAGTTCTTCATTCTTTATCTTTTTATGTGAATGAGAATACTGATACAAATTTGAAAAGGGGAGCCTGGAAATGCATAAGAAACACTGCCTCAAATCACCTGAGTACTATAAAATAGACCTTTCCAGTCATCTGATACCCAGATCCTATTCCCAGAAACATATCTATATCTGTGCTAAACATCTAACTCATCTTGCCAATCTCTTCTCAGGCTTTTTCAGAGGACCAGTTTGTTGTTTTGCTTTCTTTGGGTGCATCTTCAAACTTATTCCCTCCTCCCACATCTTTGCGCTTCTGTCCCAGCTCTCTTTGTAGGTGCAATTTCATAGGAAAATGTTATCATATCACAAGACTCTCTTTGCCCTCCAGCTCAACTACTACCTGCAACTTATTATGCTAGCAAATTTCACTACAAAGTCATTGGTGCTCTGAACCCAGTGATCAGTGAGCAGAGGGAAGTGGAAATCTTTGTGAGAAGGAGAGAAGCTAGCATGGGAGCAAGAGGAGAATCCCGAAAGCTGGAAGCCCTCCAAGTCTAATATCTCTAGATGATTGCTTACTTGATAGCCAGCCGTGGGCTCCTGCAAGTAAGTTAAGCCTTGTCATACACAGCTGAAACTGAAGTATGGGTGACAGTTATTTGTCCTGCCAGCCAGGCAATTTTATAGCAGACAGGACTACTGGCACTGTATTGTTTGGTACTTTGTGTGACACAGGACCCCTGCGTTTCCTATTGGAAGAGTTCACACTTCTGACTTACTTAAAATTAATAATTTGCCACAGTTCTATCAAAGCTGCTCTAGGAGAGCCAGTGGCTCCTCTGGGCAACCAGTCAAATGATCATTCTGCCCATCGCATCTGCTGTACCTAAGAAAAGAAACAGAAGCTGGGGAGCACTGCCAGAGACCGAGGAGCAAGCCAGTATTTATCCCAGCAGCTTTTCCCATTCCGTATGAAACAGAGCTGCCCTCAACCCCAGGCACCTGTCAGTTTTCGATTTGCAAACCCTTCTCTCAGCACCCCAAGTATTCACCCTTTTTTTCTGCCTAAGATTGGAAAGATTTGTGTAGGCTCTGCCTTCTCTCAGGTATTCTTGAGAGAAGAAATGTTGCCTTATCACCTGATGTTTACAATTTTGTGTAAATGAACTATGGAAATGTGGAAATTATAAATTAGCTAATGCCAAATACAGAATTACAAAAAGCTCAACAAATAATTCATCTGCTCCTGGCCACAGATTTGGCAAGACTGTAAATTATTGCACTCTGGGGCTATATAGGCATAAGGAAGTGTACTGTTGTGAAATCTGAGTCATTCTTCTGCACAGAGAAATGAATGTGCATCTACTTTGGGAAAATACAGATGACTGAGAATAAATGATGGATTGATTAAAAAGCATATGTTTCTGATGAAATTTGAAATATAGTGTCACAAATAAGTTATACTACAGTCAGTGACTAATTGAAGCCCCTTCAGCAAATAAATATCTGTGTCATGTGTGAACCAGAAGAGACCTAGATTCCTCTGGCTTCAAACCTTGAAATTGAGTTGGCATCAAACTGTATCATGGTGTGGTGATTAGCCACACTGCAAGTAAGCTTGCAGCAATGTTTCTCTTTGAAGACAGATTCTCAGATCCCTCCAAAAGCTACACGCAGTGATGTCACCTTGAACACTGACAGGGTGGGTTTTTCTTGGGTCTTTCACATTTGAAGTCTAGGGTTAGAAGTCCCACATTCTGGATGCACCCAAGGAATAGAAGATTGGTTAAGTAGAAACAGCAGGGGAGGATCATAGAAGCTGACTGAGCAGAGGAGTCCACATGTCAGGAATAGGGAGCTGGTACAGTCTGAACTAGAAATGTTTAAGAGCCCTCTTCAGCATGACACAACCCATTCTGCAGGTTTACAAAAGGACACCTCATAACCTATTTCTACAATTCTTTGGCAAAATACCTTGGCAGGATATAAAACATGAAATATGACAGTCTCTACAGCAATCTTTTTCTCTTTGAGGCCCTAGTTTGTGCTGAACTTTGAAGGGAGGTGTTGCCTTCTTCATGGTGCGATCAGTATTAAAGCTGCATGTAAAGGGCTGAGATGAACTTGCAGATTTGTTTTTCAATGCAGAAGTGCTTTAAACAGCTAGTAGAAGATCTGATTGAGAATTGCAACTATTGTGTTCAGAATGTTGTAATAGGATTCCTTTTTCCAAAACTTTTTGTAAGTACTGCCTGACAGCAATAGGACTGTATGGCAGACTCTCAAAGGAGAGGTGATTGCTATGTTTTGTGGCATGAGAACCACAAGAATGCAAAAAATGACAATTCAGAGTCTTTCATGTTTGTGCCATTATGGATTCTGTGAAGTTAATGTTAACTGTTCAGAGTGTCTAACATTAGTCAAAGCTTCCTTTGAATAGCACATTAATGTACTCGATTGTTTTTCATGTCTGTTGAATTTTAGCAAATTGTTCAGTTGCCTCAATATTGAAAGTTTAAGGAAATCTAGCTGTCAATTCCTATTAAACTTGCCTTAGTTTTATATTGTTAATTCAGTTGTCTTTCACACTCTAGCTGCTAAATCTAAAGAACTCTTTACAAAGGCAGATTTATGATGGATGCCATCTGGCCTGATAGAAGGAAACAGATATTGATTTTTAATATTTTCTCCAAACTTGTTTACTCTAGGATAATACAGCAGCTGTGTGGCGGCTTGTCTCAGAGTGGAAAGGATTATTACCAGTGCCTTTTGATGAGATAAATTACCTAGAATGACTTGAATGGCTAAAGGGTATACTTTGATGTTATGTCGCTTCATTTACCCTTATGACTAAATGATTATTGATTTTATATTTTTAAGCTCTTGAAACGTGAAAATAAGTTGGTAGAGAAGCCTAGCTGTGTTAGTTTTATTAATTTATTTCTGCAGGGCATAATTCACTTTGGACCAGGTTGTGAAGGTTTTGGGTTCATGACCGACTCCAGATACAGTTGCAAAGAAATGGCTTATTTATATAGTCATTGCAAGTAGTTCCAAAATCAATACAGTCTGGGATTGGATGATTAAACTTAGTCCCTTTGTGGGATTCATTCCTGTAGCTACCTCTGAAATGATCTTGACTGAAGCAGATTCATGTGATCCAGTCTACAAATAGCAAGTTTGTTCAAGTTGAAATACTATTTTTTGCTCATCATTTTTTTTTTATCTACTCTGTTCACTCAGTGACATTTTAACAACCAGAAAAAACAGTTGATTGACTACTTCAATGAAATCACTAATCTGCATTCAAAGAGTTGCCTCCAAAGACTACTTAGATTTTCCGTGGATAGATTTAACTACTGCTTTGATCAGTTAGTCCCAGTATGCAGTGGATTTAGGTCTCTGTACTTATGTAGGCAGCAGGAATCCAAGGTGTACACTAAACCTTTAAATAGTCTTCACAGTTCAAAACAGCTATTTGCCTTTTGTGTACAGTGCACACATCCATATTTCTATTGCCTTTTCTATCATCATTTAACATGTTGGTGCTATTTAATGTTTGCCTGAAATGTGATTCTTTTGTCGGTGTGTTGAAATATTTTGTAGACACTGGAACAAGTGCAAAAATGTGCTCAAAAAATTTCTCTCTCTCTCCAGTTTCCCACAATGACTATTTATACATGCACTTTGCTTGGTGCTTCTTTATACCTTAAACAGCAACTCTTTTAAGCTTAACTTCTTCTGGAAAAATCCAGCAACGAATTATTTGGCCTCAAATATGGGGATTCAGAAGTCTAACATTTCATTTATATAGACCATCACTAAATTATAAATGTTGTGACTACTATTTCAGCTGTCTAGAAGGAACTAAAGGCAATAAGCTATAACAAACCCCACAGCTCTATCAAAATTTATCACTTGGAAGAGTTAGCCGTACATGAACCTGTGCAGGACTGTCTAAACTGAAGAATAATATTTCACAATTTAACAGTTCATGTCTATCCACCTCCTGTACAGGCTACTAACCATGTGCTTGTCTCTTGTTCAGATGTAACTAAATGTGAAGTTTTGTGGGTTCTTTTAAATATATGTTTCATCTAAAAGTGTGTGTTTCTAAAACACAAGAACCTTTTTCAATGTTACATTTATGTACAGAACATTAATTTATATGTGTGTGTGTGTGTGTGTGTGTGTGTGTGTGTATTGTTAGTCAGGAATATTATTCCCCCAAAAGATCTTTCGTTGTAATAAGCCTTGGCAGCATATTTTGCAGAGTTAAAAAAGGTGTAAAACACTTTTCCATACTTTAACCACATGATATGTATAATTAATGTGTAGTAAATTATATTGCCCAGTTTAAGGCTTGTTTAAATGCATAGAATTTGAAGTCTAATGCAGAAATAAAATAACTTTTGGATCAGTGTAATGTAATATGTTGATCCATTTTACAGGGTGGTGGTGATTATTTAATTAATCACCTTTTGACAATTATTCACACTGGTCCAAATCAAGGTCTCCATTAAAACCAAAGAATAGCTTCATTACAAATGACCCATAAAAGTGTCAAGTGCTGGCAGTGAAGACAAGTAATTTCCTTTCCCTTTAAAACCATTAGATCGAATGATGGGGGTGGGGAAGGTGATGAAGTGCGTAATAGTGTGATTACAAAGAAAAGATTAACAGTAAATTTGACAGCCATGTTAGAGTGGATAGAAGATAAGGGTTATAAACTGTTTGTTCTATACCTCCAAAATCTTTTAATTTTATAAGAAGGCATGAATGAGTGTGTTATATATTTCTGAGAAAGTTTTTTAATCCTCTTTCAGTGTTTATTTATAGATTGAGTTTTGAAAATTACTTGACTCAAAGCCTTGGAGATACAATATAAACACTATCCTGCCTTCTGAAGGTTGCTTAAAATAGCAGTTAATTGAGACAAAATTGCTTTACAGCTCTGCAACTGTTTTCAAAGCCTGCTTATCTACAAAATCTTTTCTATATCTTATTGGTGAGGATAGCAGCAGGACCTTTACGTCGATGTAATTATATTGGGCATTTTCTTTTGCATCTAGAAAGTACCAAGAACTACCTATTGATTTTGTGTAGAGATAAAACGACTCTCATCTTTGATTAAAGGTGGATTCTACACCTTTTGCTGAAAGTCTTTGTGTTCTTACTGTTCCAAAATATGCAAAACCCTTTTATAATTTTCAACTTCTGACAAAAATTTGTCTATATCTCTAATGACCACTGCAGTTTCCATACAAAAGGATTAGATTTGCACCTATCAAATCCAGGTATCATATTTCAGTTTAATATTAAATCCTGCCAAATAGACACAGACTGAAGTTATACAGGAATATACAGGAATTATACAGGAATATATACAGATTCAGAAAGAAAAACTAGAATATTAGCGTGTCAATTTCAGAGGGGGCTGAGCTGACGAAAGCATTATTCACAAACTCCGTGCTGATTTTTGAACATACATTTAATAGTGGCTGTACCTCTGGCTGTAGGGTTTTTTTGTTGAACTTTGTCTTGTGGAATAAAGTCTTGCTAAGGAATTCCTTACACTGGCCTTACCTCTTATGACCTGCCTTCAAATTGTGAGGGTTAACAGGTGGTGGTTCTTAGCTCAGTTATCATCGAAAAAAAAAAAAAAAAAAAAAAAAAAAAAAAAAAAAAAAAAAAAAAAAGGTGAAAATAATGCTTTCACCCAAAGATTCTGGGTAATCTTGCTAGCATAGATTCCACTTTCTACAGGCAATGAATATATATTTACTAGTTTCTCAAAAGAGCAGCAAATATTGACCAGTTCCAGAGATGTATTTGTTAAATCTACTTGTCATTCTTTCTTTGATCTTCATTTGTTTTAAAGTCTTGCACCTAAGTTTGGACTAGCTACGGTGAAAAAATCCCAAAAGTTCAAGTGCTGCTTCTAAAAACTAATGGCTATTGACATTCATTAGGATTTCTGTGATGTTATCTAACCCTGTAAAGACATTTGCGGTATGCAGTTTACATTGTATCTGATGATTGTATAATCATTATTGATTTTCCTTGTGTGTAGTACCTATGTCAAACAACCTAATATATTTAAATGGTGATTATTTCAGCAATATATCTATTATTAGATAAGATCAAAGGCGGTTAAGTGTGTAGCAGATAGTGTGATAAGATGATATAATGTGTGTTTGTACCAGTGCCTGTGCCCTTTTGTGCATAAAACTGCAATTCATAGTCTTTAATGATTAACTCTGTGAAGCAAGTTGTGATTTCTATCCTGTAGTAGAATAAAGTATGACAGATGGATTAAAAGAAGCCCACTTTTTAAGCAAAAGGCCTAGGAGTTATGTAAATGTAATACAATTAGATGAATTGATTTTCAAAGACCATGGGAAATCACTCTCTGTATCCCATTCACTTCTTGTTTTCCTACCAGTACTTCTGAAGTAAAGTAGAAATATATTTAGAAAGCTGCATGATTTCCCAAAGGACATAATCGCTGTTAATCCCATGTGTATGGATTAACAGAGTAACTTGGCCCATAACAGCCAGTGATTTCTCAGGCTAATCTCAAGAGTAGAATGGTTATTGTATTTTATTAGTGATCAAACAGTTTTCTGCTTGGATTGTAGCAGAAAAGCAGGAAATATAATGCATTCATTTAATATCAAAGAATTATATATTTTACTTGTGGAGTTTTTTTTCTGCTCTTATTAATATCATTTAATTAATAAATATGCTTCTGTTTAGTAAATGAAATTTTCACAATACATTTAATGCAAATTAAAAATATTAAAAGTACACCCCACAAAAAAGCCCGATATATAAATGTACCTGTAGTGCCGAGATGAAAGCAGAAACCCCAGATTTTTGCTCTTTTCTGTAAATATTTTATCACATTCTGCATTGCTCTAAAAAAAGATGATACATTTGAAAATATAGTAAGTGTGCATGTAAAATGTAGTACCATTGAATGCGTAAATATACTTTCTTAGCAAAATTTTTTTAGGATTTTTAAGTAGTTCTGAAAGGTAGGCCCCTGTGATGGCACAAGAGGCTCAATTTTCTCTGGCTCTATTTTCCAGTTTTGAAATGCTTCTTGTGCAAGTGCTAAGCCTCGAATCTGAGCTATTGTTCACAACTCACTGTGTTGTGTGCATGTGCCAGCTCTGTTAGGGTTAGATTGAGATCGTCTCTGCCCCTCTCCATCACACAGTATGAGGATGCATGCTTCAGACACTAGTTTCTGCTCATGTCCACAAAATTACTCTTTGATTTCACTCCTTGCTTTCCCCATCCAACTGGAAGGATGGAAACCATTATGATCCCAAACTCTGTATTCCACCAGGACCTTACCAACATCAACAGTCAAATGCTGGAGCAAACCATGTTGATCTTTCCCAATTTATCTCAAGGAAAATCAAACATATTATTTAAACAATTAATATGATTTTGTGTCATAGCCTGTGTGAATCTGCTTGAAGTAGCAGAGGAATGTTCCTCTTCCAGCCACTCAGACTGAAGGTGATCATTCTGATGACCAAACACTAAAGGGGTATCTCCAGCAGAGGGTATAGATGAGCAGTCCGATCAGCAATCAGTTCACTAATATATCTGGACTGGGAACAGGACGTTCACAGTGGTCTGCTTTGTTTCAGCCTGTCCACAAGGATGAAGATGCCTAGCTGGTAGTGCCACAGTGGAGTGTGCTCCAGTGAAAGGTACTCACATACAGCTTTGCTGTAGTTTTCCACTGTGGCCTGTTCTTGAATTCCCCTGATGCTCCACAATGATCCCCATCATGGATAAAAAGTACTATCTAGATCATGGGTACTCTCCTCTCAGATAGGGGAACATTGCTTTCAGTTGGAGAAGCTTCTTTGAGTGATGGTGAATATCCTTTGTTGATTCCCACTTGTGGAAAAATAGTCTTTCTTGTTGGAAAATATTCCTACGTAATTGAACAGTAGAGCTGAATTATAACTTATTTATTTTAACAATTTTCTCTAGATCCTAGTTGTGCAAGTAGCACAATCAAAGCAATTGCAATCAAAGAATTGTGAGGAATAATTCTGTTGAGGCTGGTAGAATAGCAAATGTAGCTACAAAGCTACATTTAGCAAATGCTAAAGACAAATTTTAGACTGTAAAGATGATTTCTTCATGTTTAACATTAATTAATGATATCTTATTCAATACAAAGAGTTGGAATACTCCCATAATTATTGACCTGACATTACAAATTGACATAGCTGTTCCTGTGAAAGCCATCCAGACAGGCTCATGTGTAGGACTTAAACCTATGTAATCATCTCTGTTGTATGTACAGGTGCACCAGCTGAACATTGTACTACCCTGTAATGTGTCAAGAAGCCAAACAGAAGTAGGATTTGGTGGTTTGAAGAAAAGGAAACTCCTAAATTAAGCCATCTTCACAGAGAACATCACCTTACTTCTATGTACTCGTGATTCAAGTCCATCTTGGCACTGTTTGATGCTCTAAATCAGCCTCACAAAACAAGAGGTAGAAAAGCAAAAGTGACTTGTTCCTAGGCATTTATTTCTCTGCAGAAACTACAGTAATGTTTCACTTCGCATTTAGAAGCCTAACTGTATAGGAGTTTCCTCTTTATCCTCTGATATTTTACACTTGGAGTAGCAATGCCATTACTTGTGCAAGACTGTGGTTTAGCCTATTGCAGTCACTAGGAAAAAATGAAGAAGGAAAGTTCTATGATAGCCATGTCTGGAATCTACACTTCCTTCTACTACAGTCAGAGTGTGGGAGAAGTCAGAGTAAGCAGCCAGGAGCGATGCTATGGGCAAGTTCGCAGCGGGTATCCTAGCTGTAAAGTTATTATTCTACATTTCTGAGTGTGATCATTTAACTAAAATACTCATTTGTTTACTTTAAAGTGGTCTTTTCCGTGTGCATGCAACCAAGTACCCAAACAGGAACAAACTTGCTCTTTATGTAAATGCATATTTTAATAATGTTTTTTATGCATTTTTTTAAAGTTGGTACAGTTCTTTCTCAAACTCCAGGCATATAAACATTCCAAATGAGTCTGTATTTACCGCCTGAAGCTTTAAAAATGTCTGTTAAACAAGCCCAAGTAAACTCCCCCCAAACCTTAAATCTTTTTATGCCAAATACTAAATCTCATGGCATAAGGATCCAGAAGCCAAAAGGGTGCCATGGGGCAAATTGCAGACGAAGCCTCTAATTCTGTGTGTCCTTGAATTTTATTGCACAATTTTTTTCATTCCTAAAGGGTGAAGAGAGGAAGCTGGGAGAAGCAAAGTGTGAGTTAGACTGTTATTATGTCTCTGCATCCCACAGAGCTGCTGTGCCAGAGAGCTCTGTGGTGGTTGGCTACAGCAGCACAACTTCCACGCACCAGAGCTCTGGGCTGCAGGGAAACAATCCACCGTCCCCTTCAATTCCCGTCACTGTTTTTCTCCTTTGTTAAGTCCATTCAGTCAGACTTTGAGTGAGGTGCAGGGGAGCTGGAATGAAATTCCACTCATTCGTTACCACAGCGCCTAGGGACTTGTGCTTGGAAGAAATTCACCCTCCAAGGTGTCTTTAGGACCAGGAAAACCTTGGAGTAGGTTTCTGTAGGGTAGGATAACAACATATGCAATCTCTAGTCTTTTATTTTGTGCTACCTTTGAATGTGTGACAGGCAGTTTTCCCTCTCTCCTCCTCTCAGCTCCCAGCTGTGTGACAAAGCCTGGGAGGAAGACCTCCTGATGGATACAGCCTTGTGGTAGGGCCTGTAAACCCTTGGAAAAGTTCACTTCCAGATACATGATCAAATAGAGAGACTTGTACTTCCTTCTGTCTTCAGCTGCTAATTAATTAATCCTCTGGCCAAGGATGTACCCCATATTCCAATGTTTTTTCTTTTCAGTAGGCCATCTGGCTTATGTGCTTGCTAGCCTCTCCCAGACTCACCTTCATTTCACAGCTATTGGGCAGGTCTGAAAATTTTGATGGGGAAGAAAAAATTCTACCCAAAGAAAAAATAAGGAAAACACCCCACTGTTCCCTTTTTCTCCTGTTTGACTTCGGGACAAAATTAAGCCTTTCAATATGTTCCATCCCAACCTGTGGGACTTTAATGGGAGAGAAAATGGGAAAGATTGTTGTTTTCACCTTTAAAAATAAAAAGGCTGGTAGGAAAGGTATTGCCAGCAGATTTCTGCTATGAGAGACACATACTAAGGCTTCTGCATGACAGAATACATAGCAGAGACAGGTTTCTTCCCTGTTGGAAAGGATTACACTCAGATTTACTATTCCAGAGGCATCCCATTGCCCTATTTAAGCTTCATCAAGGGATGTTAGGGGGAAGTACCCAGTCTGCTCTAGATCCATGCTCTACTGTACTGTCTTTAAGTTAAATCCACTTACTGTAAGCCCTTCTGCATTTGTTTCAAAAAAAGTCTATCTTTTCATGTGCTAAACATGGAATAGAAGATATTCTACTGAAATTTCAAAAAAAAAAAAAAAAAAAAGGAGCACACTGTATTTTAGGTTAGAGTCATTACTTATACAAAATAAATTATCAAAACTAAGTAACAGACTCACATCTCTCTTTTGAGATTTCTATGCATAAAGAAATTGGGTTATCTACAAACACATTATGGTTTTGAAATGTGTTACTGCATTCTAAATACTTGAATTAAAACAATTTGGTTTGAATTGTACTATTATAGCAGACTCAAAAATCCTTTTATCAGAGGTTCTTTATTTCCCCCTTCTTTCTTTTTCTGGTGTTATTAAAGGTTTTCAAGCTTTGTTATTCGAATTAGATAAACACTATGGTAACTAGGAAAGCCAGCGTGTTTTAGAAGCCTGCAGTTGTGAGTGCTTTCCAAAGAGACAAGGTAGTATCTGTATCCTAATATTCTCTCAATGCATGAAATATAATAAAAGGGAACTATTTCAATAATATTCCTTAAAAATTACAAGGCATAAAAATCCTGACCGAGTGAAGATATTGCTTGAGGCACACCTTCAGGATCAAAGTCCTTATGCCAAAGTATCGCAGAGTGGAGGAATCTTGGTTTTTAAGGAATAGAACACAATTATTTAAAAGTAAATCCTAAATGCTAAGGAAAAATATTTCACTCACAGGTTTGTGAACAATTCTACCTGTGTATGTCCTTTTTTTGTGGACAGGTGGCTTAAATGGCCACGTGAGAAGAACAACACATGTCTTTGCTATTCAAATGAAACAGGAAGTCAGTGCTAAAACATCCATGATTTAAGCTTACTAAGTAAAGATGGCCAAATTTCAAAAACCTTGAAGTCTCAGTTTACAGCTCTGGATATAAGCGTGAAGGTTTCTGAACTGTGATAATGTTTTGGATGTGAAAAATATGGACGGATATCTTGTGAGAATTGCCTGTTTCATTTCAGAATATGTGTCCTTCAGACTTTTCTTATTTCCTTTTTGGAATCAGAGCCATGTGCATGAGGACATATGGCATTGTGCACTTGCTAATGGTCACAGATCCATCAAAAGGTGTGTCATAACCATGGCAAAAAAGTTCAAATATGAAAAGAATTAGTTTTCAAATGCACTAACATCCCTGTTGTATTATTTTACTTTAATTAGCATCTATCTTAGACATATTAGTTTAAAATAAAACACTCCTTTGACTGTTGTGAGGTTAAACATCACTGAACTTTTAATTTCACTTCAGTTTATTTACACAGCACATTTTTTGCTAAAAAAATTACAAATTCAGACTATTCGTGTATTCACAGAAAATTCTCAGCTTCTAGAAGAATTAACTACAAGTTTTAGTAAGCTATTCAGTGTTTCTGTACCTCAAGTTACTTTCCATAAACTAAAATACTATTTATTATGGACAGACTCTTTTGTCCATAAGCAGCAAAAAGGCTCCTGCAGAAGTGGAAAATACAACTAGTCTGAGTTTGCAAGTAGGTCAATGGGTCTGCAAACATATGAAATTATTTACTCCATGTTACAGATTAAATATGAGTCAGTAGAAGAATGAGAGTCTACTATTCTTTTCTGGGAGTCTTTGATCAGCATGTGTTTCAACATTTTAGTGACTTATTTTATAAATAGCATTTAGGATGAAAAGTTTTCAAATATTTTACATATTTAAGATGCTTGGGACATGACTTCTGTAGGTACTTAGTAAAATGCACTGCTTTGTGTGTTCAGTTCTAATTTTTGTTTGCTCTTTTGAGTTAAGAGAACTCAAAATGTTAAGTACAAATTTAAAATACAAGAAAAACACAATTAATGTGTACCATTGACACATTGATTTAAGTAATATTTCCCAGTTTAGCAAAAGGACAGCAATGCAAATGTGTCTAAGCATGGCCCATTTTGGATGATTTCCATCATCCTACAGCAACTCAGCTGTTGCTCCAGAAGTGTATGGGTCTTCCATGGGTCTCATGTCATATCTGACATCCCTGCAGAGGACTTCCATGTATGTCTAGACTCTTTGTTTAGGGACCTGAGCCACTTCCAGGAAGCCCAGCACAAAGACAGAGAGAATGTTCCAGGACAGGATTAAGCTGTCCTTTATCCGCTTGCAGTCACCAGCTCTGGTCAAAGCACCATTTTCAGTATCTGAGGTTATTTCCTGACAGACAAGATGTTTCTTTGTTATGCTGCCTTGTTTGAATCTAGAAGCAGGATTCCTCATCACATCTCCTTCTCAGCAATTATATTTTTGATCTCTGAACAGAATTTTTTCCTTATTGTCAAAAATCATGTTTTCATGAGTCTTTCAGGGCTTGGAAATGTTAGCTTCCCTCTTTTGTATTTTGGCACAAGGCATAAACATGATGGGAATAATTGAATATGAAGGATTCTTTAAATTAAAGCACAGTCCCACTGGGCTATTACTCAATTGATGATTAGGTGGGATACTTGGAATATTATTAAAAAGAAAATAAATCCTGAAAAATAGAAATGGTAAAATTGCCAAGAATTAATGCAAAAAAGGTAAAACCATGCTTGGAAGAAAAGCAGATTATAAAGGTAGACAGTGTTATGATGATGAAACAATTGCTGATGGAAAATATATTACCTGGATATTACAGCATCTGTTAAAGCTAGACATTTTCAACTCATTAACTCTAGAAAATGTGTATTTCCATAAGAATTTATGAAACAGCACCTTAGGTTATTAAGGCTTTTTTTTCTAGGAATTTGGAAACGTTCCCCAAAATAGACATGCTATTTTGTCCATATTTTAGAAAAATAAACAGGAAGACTACAAAGATTACAGGCCCTCTAACCTGACACTGACCAAAGGCTAATCAAGCATAATATGGTTTAAAAAAATAATTAGAAGAGTAATATAACTGATCCAAATGAATACGGATTTACAGACACTTGCTTTATACACTTTTACATAAGATATCTTTTTAAAAAAATTTAAAAAACACAAAACAAACAAACATAAACACACACATATCATAGAGAATGTTTTGAGGAAGACCTTAAAACAGTATAGGGAAGGATTGTTTTTCTGTTGACCAAATGCTACATATCCTAATGAAGAAGTCAAATTAATAATAAAGTCTAAGTAACCTTCATTAAACAAAGAAGAAACCTTTCTAACTGTCCAGTAAAAACATGAAATGATCAGTTCTTGCTACTTCCTACTCAGTCTTTCCATCAATATTCTGAAACTATTAATAAAATCAGTGATTGATAAATAATAGGAAATTAATCTGAACAGAAGATGAGCCTCAAATTATTGGGCATGTGCATAAACATGAAATATTGGGGAGAAGATTTTTTATGATCGATAACCATGCCTGACAAACCTATAGAACTTTTTTTAGGGAATCAAAGCTTACACATACAAAAATTTACTTGATTCATTTTCCTCAAATATCCAAAAGTAGTTCAGAAAAATTAATTTTTAAAGACTTCTAAATGGGAGGTTCTTAAAAGTTTTCCTCATATTTTAAATGATCTTGTGAAAAAACATGTTTGGGATTGATGTCATTAGCAAGAAACATCAACTAGAAATGAATGCATGAATAACTCCAAAGCATAGAGTGACACCCACAGAAAAATATTTTGTGACACTGATTCCGCCACATACTGTCAACTGTAAGGATTTTGCCACCAGTTCAGATAAAAGGGTTAAACATAATGTATGGCTTTTTCGATTAAATCTACTCAGGCACCAGCTAAAATGGAATTTTTGAGACCTGTGACATCTAAATGTTAGTCTATGATCATACAGTCTCTCAAACTATGGAATTCCTCAAGGCTGAAGTTAGGTATCATTTAACAGAGGTGTACTGAAGAAAAGACATTATAATGGCAACAACAGTACTACTAACATAATACAAATATAATAATATGTCATAATGAGAATTTTTTTTGGTGACTGAAACATAAGAACTGTCTGAGAACAGATCAAAACATATCTCACTACAATCTAGGGCTGGAAAATATGCTCAGAAACAACAATATAGTATGCTTTAAAGTTAGAAGTTTCTGAATGACAGATGAAACATTTATTTTTGTTTCTGCACAACTTTTCTTTACTTCTCTCTCCTTTACTTTTTCTTTCCATATCTGTAGAAAGAAAAGAACTTATTACTTTATGAGAAGATTAATAGTAGAGTTTATTCAACAAGGTTAGAGGGTGTAGATTTCATTTGGCTTACTCATCATCCATTGACATTAGAGAAGGATGAAACCTGCTGAATTATGTAACATTAGATTTTGTGAGCACAGGGCCTTAAAAAACTAAGCTATTACTCATTTTAAAATATTCCATACTCATAAATTACCCCGTGATCATTTCTAGCCTTACTTTTGTGTAAGCATTGCAAGAATGTTTACGAAATTAATTTAATGTGAACAGTAGAATTACTGTATTATAAACCAGTTAATAAAGAAAACATATAATTTGAAGGCTTTACTTGAGGATACTTTGTATTTCATAATAATTGAACACATAATAATTATACAAAAATTCTTTTTAAAGGTAAGCATATTTAGTATTTGTTTTTTTGTTCAGGAAGGTGTTTGAGATATGCCTTGTTCAAGTTGAATACAGCTGCATAGGAGCACACCTGACAAATTATAAATGCTAGAGTTTGCAGAGACAGTAGTTCAGTATGCTGTTCAAACAGACTGAGGCACTAACTGGATTCCATTAGTCTTTTTCAAGCTCAGTATCCTCTGTTGCAACTGCTGCCTAAAAAGATGTGACAGTCTTTGTCATGGTACAGAATGGTGGATGAAGTACATAGCAAACCAGTACTACCAAAACCAAAACTACTCACTTCCCCTGGTACAACAACTCCAGCAGCTTTTAAGACAAGACATGTAGTTTCCCAAACTTTTCTAAGATTCCAAGACTTTTTCAAGTCAGGTTTCATATCCAAAGAAATATTGTTTAGTCTTTTCACTTCCATGTGTAGTTTCAGAAAAGCATCCCTTCCCAACTAACACTTTCAAAACTTTTGGTTGTCTGCCACAGCACAGTGCCCCAAGATAGCATCTGTAGCTGGCCTTGAACAATTGATTCATTCTGAAAAAGAACAAAGGACCAATTAAAGACCCCCTGACTTTGTTCACCTGTTTGTTCAGGACAAAGTCTTGGCCAGGGAATATTTCATCCTTCCACTCTAGCACCTAGTGCTTATACTTGTTTTCTTCCATTTGTTGTGTGATCTCTGTCCTGTCTGTGAGCTAGACAGGAGAACTCAGCTACATGGATACCCTGCTCTGCACCACAGACTGAGAGATTCAACATTGCAAACACATCACACCAATGCTACCCAATTTGCTTAGCAGCAATGCAGTTCACATGTAATTTCTGTGCTGCAATTTCTAAGCAGCTACTTTATTTTCACCCCTCTTGTCTCCAGTTTAGAGAGGACACGTGGCAAGGTTCTACTGACTTCACCATTATAAATCCTTCTGCCCTTATGGGGACTAGGGTAAACACAGATTAGAAAACCCCATCTCCTATTTAAATGCTCTATTTCCAGCAATCTACTAGCAATTTGTTGTCTTGACATTTGCACATACTTTTGTAGACCGAAGATGGGAGGGGGCAAGTCTGGGACAGGTGTAGGGAGACCGAGTTATAAAGAAATATGTTCAGAGAGGAATTAGACTTAGCTGCTAATTTTCAAATTTCCTAATTTTTTGTAAAAGAAGAGAAATAGGCTTTTTAAAATAATATTAATTATTAGTTATTTGGGTGGTAGCTGGATTGTACTTTTAATGGGAGTTGGTCATATGGTTCTTAATCCTCAGTTTTGTAAAGAGTTTTGTGTATAAATCAATGTACCTGCTATTATTACAAGCCTCTGGACCATATTTTGGAAATCACTGAACAAAGGAGTCTCATACATATAAGCGTGGAGCAAACAGAAGCTTGATTATAAGGGGAGCGAGATGAAGGGCAGGGTGCAGGCCAGCTCTGGCACCATGATTGCAGGAGTACTCACTGCAAGGCAAAGTGTGAATGAAAGAGGGTGGGCTCAGTACCCTCAGCCACCTCTATAAATTCATCCTGGCCAGCTGTAGTCTGAGAACCAAAGGCTCAAAACTGAAGAATCAAACCATGGCTTTGCTTGTACAAATTACATCCAGAGAACTGCGTACACACACACATGAGTTTCATAACATGCCTACTAGCAGATCTAGATCTGTTCCAGGTTAAAAACATATGCTAATGTATTATTCCTCGGAAGTGATTTTCTTAGCTGCCTTAGAGAAATGGGACCTGAAGGGTAGAGCAGATGGGAGTTCCCCTTCTGGAAAATATGCCCCTTTCCAGGTGTGCACATGAACTAGCGGAAAGGCAACTTCAGTTTATGAATACGCTGTGCTTCAGGCATCTGCTGGGGTTACTAGCACTAGCTCTTTCAGATCTGCTTCCAATACCCCGGGTAGTACTTAAAGAGTAAAGAGAATATTCCAATCAGCTGCCACAGACAGCCACAGACAGTATTTTTGCAGCCAGAAGAATTTTAAGACAGTTAGTTCTGCCAGGTTAAATTAAAGAAGGCATGTCATCAGTAGAAAGCAGCACTTTGTATAGGTATCATAGGGTATAAACTCCCCACAGCGTAACAGGGTTGGCTGTAAACATGGTAAAGTAGGCAGTTCCTGGAGGCAGCAAGTAGTCCTGGGCATTCTGTCTACCTTCTCCTATCCTGGTGAGCCTGTACTGCAAAGGGATGGTATTTCATAGGCAAGTAAGGTATTCCCTGCCATAGAAGCAGTTTTCCCAAAGAAGACAACCTATTAGAGCAGGAGCAAAACACAAAACAAAACAAAAACAAAAACAAAACCCAAAAAAACCTCCAACACGACACAACCACAACTACCTTACCTCTCCAGGGTTTTCCTCTTGGCTCTTCATTTAATTCTGCTCTTTCCATCTCTCCATCTCACTTTCACTGGAAGCATTACCACCCTTCTCCTGGCCCTTACATCCCAAAGAAATTCAGTTCTCTCTGCAGATGCTGAGAATCTCTGAGCCAGCTTCTAGTCAAATGAGACTTTTCCATCTTGCCTTCATGCCTTCATTTAACCAAGGTCTACTAACTGGACACTAATGCCCTCCCCATTTAGACTCATAATATGGCAATGCTATTTTGCTATCCTGAATCCTGCCCTGAGACTGCTTTTTCTGTGTAGCCAATGGTTGACTGCTGTCACCACAGACCCTAAGGGAATTGTGGTGTGAAAAAGGCCAGGATCCACAGACCATCGCTTCCTCCTGTTAAGTTCTCCTGGAAACACAAGCTTCCATAAATATATGTAAGATTTGATACAAGGCTTGGACATTACAAAGCTGATGTCATGGCTGAAGTAGATTTTTTGTTACATCTCTTTGATCAGTTGTCCTTGATGCCATATGTGACGGAGTGAAATAAAACACCTGGGACAGGAAGGAGAAGGCTTGCATAGAAATGCAATGGACTTTTCATTTGCCACATTTTGTTGGCAAATGGGGGAGAATGGCCACAGTGATTGGGCATTCACAAATTCTTATTCAAGCACATTCAGTAAATCAGGTGGCTTTGGATAACACAATCCAAGTGGTCTGCCCAGCTTGGTCATCACATTTCCTGGCAAAGGCATTCTGACTGTCACAAATTATGGTAAGCTATTGTCTATCTTTTCAGGGATGAAAATATTCACCCTAGACAAGGCATAACATATGATATGATAAACTGAGCAGATATAGAAGTTTATTATCCCTTGCTATTAATAAGTAGAGTGGGCAAAATCCCTTATATCAGAATATCCGCCTCTGAAATACAAAGTAACCACAACACATGATCTGTCAAAAACTATCATAATGATAAACAATAGGGTGAGCTCCAAAATAAATAAATAAACACTGCCAAAGAAATTATTTGCATATTTTTCTCTCTCCCCAACCAGTGCTTGAAAAATGTCCTCATTCAATGTGCTTGCTCATCCACGCAGCTGCCAGCTGTGCCTCCTTCCTTCGGCAGTAGTCACATGTTAAATGGTTTTTAATACTGAGTCCATACTGCTGCAGAAACCTAAGCTATGCAATACAGCTCTCTCTAGCCCCTTAGAATTTGTGTGGAATTATGATTTCAGTCCTGCAAAAAAAAAATTGACATTCGGTTGAAGACTGGCATGCAGGAAACCAAGACAGACAAAGTACAACCAAAAATGTCCAGACACTAAGAGACATCTCCAGCAACCCTCATGTAATTAACATAAATCTGGGTTGCCAAAAGTACTAACAGCACTTGAAGCAGCTTTGAAATCCCAAATGTATGTCTTCTAAATTTAGAGCTCTGTTCTTACTACATTCTGTTATGCACATGTTTAGATTTCTGTTGATTGTTTGCAGAAGAAAAGGAATGTAAAGGTTACTTGTTTAGAGTAAAACCATGGCCTACAACTGCAACTCGGTGCTGGAGGATGAAGAAAAACTATCGTACCCATGCAGGAATTTAAAATGGCATCATGATTCACAGCGAGCTCAGAACTGAGGCAGCTGCTATGCCTTTAGATGTGTTTGCCAGCACAGGCAGGCCACTCCATGCCCTGTGCTCTGTCTCTTGCAGATGCTTAAAGAAATAGTAGATCTGCACAGCTGCTACACTCCCCAAGTGTGACATAACTGTTCCCTGCGTGGATGGCACAGATATGGGAGAGAAAATTAGAGCACAGTATAGTGAAACTGAAGATGGTTGCAACAGGCGCTGAGTAGAAATGCAGGCTTCAAAGATGGAGGAGGAAGGTAAGGACCCTCAGAGATTTTTTTTCTTATTCAGAACCATCATCATTCCGAACCTGGTACTCAACAAGGGTGTTTTACGCACCTTTAACACATCAAAGACAGCTAGATTTGGCTACTATTCTGTTGTTTAGCACCGCCTAATTATCCATAATGTCTAAATTTTTGATCTGTGTATTTGTTGCAGGGCTTGTGCTTCAGCCACCCCCTTCAGACATTTCTCCTATGGAATGTCACAGATATTCTACGGAATGTCTGTGCCGTTACATAATTGAGAGAACAAACACATATCTCTTTTTTTAAGTGGTATTATTTATTTTTATCCTGTATGGAAGGAGATCAGTAAAATATCACAGTTTCTACTTTCTAAAATGTAAAACTTTTGTATTTCCTGTTTCTGGACTTGGGCACACCTTCATGAAAGTGAAACTGCTTTAATATGTGCTTCTGTAATGATGAGACTGGTTTACTTCATGATTATAAAGTTTTTATGCCATTATGAACCTGGAGATTTTTTTACTTAATTATTCCCTTGTAGTTCTATTAACTCAATGAAATACATTTTGATGGAAAAAAGTGACAGCAATTATTTATTGGTCTATGTCATTAAATTTCTCATTTTTCTCCATTTCTTGTGCTAATTATGTAAGAAATGTCTCCTTGCCCCAGGAACCTGTAAACTATGTTTTCTAAAGTTTAAGGTCTCTTTGTACCAATATATCTTCTTTTCTTTGTAAGTAATTTTACCAGTAGTCTAAAGAGGTAGAGCATGTACTCAGTGGAGTACACAAATACTATGGACAGAGACAGATTGCATGATTCTAATGGATACCATCTCAGTAGTGGATGGGATAATCTCTAGGTAAGGTATTAGGTTGCTGCTAATGTAACCATGAAGGCAGAGGGTAGTAACAGGATAATCCTTGTAGATATCCTCAAGTGTTGAAACCAGTTTTATGATATCCTCCACACAATAATGGAAGCAAAAAGGGTCAGATAAAAAACACATTTTTAACCATTTGTATTTTGGTCAGTGGAGCCTGGGATAATAAGAACAGCAGCCAGAGGTGCTCTTGACTGAGAAGAAATATTCTGCATTTAGTACTAGAAATATGCTAAGATAGTTGTCATGACTAAAATAGCTTTTCAAATTCCAGCTTCTGCCATAAGCGTAAAATGGGAAAAAACGCACAGACAGGGTCTTCACATCAAAGTTGTTTCTGAAAGGTCAGAATGGGACACAAATGTTGTGCATGAAACACTTACATAGAAGAAAAAAGAACTGAAAGAAAAATCTACTAGCCAATCTGTAGAATCCACAACAAAAAACTTATTCACGGTAGATAACAGCCTGTACTGTTCTTTAACATCTGCCCTTAATGTGTAACAAAGTTAGAAATTTTAATAGGGGTGACTTCATCCTGGAAGAAGCTTGTTCATCATCTCATGCATCAAAAAAATTTCCAGCATTTCTAAAAATAATGAATGCTAATATCTTTTTGCAGAAGCTCCTGAGATCAAAAAAGATAACTCAGTTTTGGATCATGTTTGAATTAACTAGGAGTTAAATACTAACCTAAGACAAACCGTTTCTAGGTATAGATGTCATGATCTGATTGTATTTACCTTGTGCAGACTGATCATATAATATCAAATTATTTGCTTATATATATACATATGTATATATTAACCCATACATACATATATATAGCTTTTGTTGGGCAGTTTTTGTATATTTTGCAATGAAACAGTCATTGAAACCACATATTTAAAGTGATAAGTATTTTCAAAATATGAGACATGTCAAAAAATAAAATTCTGGATACCCACAAGCCTGGTTCACAAGTAAAACAGATTTTACAGAGCAAGAAGGTATCCCAGGTAAAAGAAGATTGAAAACAAACTAGAAAATAAAATATTAATATGAAACCTGAGTAAATAACAAAGCATTATAAACCACAAGTTGAAATATACTCAGCCTGAAGAAAGGACTGCATGGCCAAAAGCTTGTCTGTTTTTTCCAGTTGCATCAATGAATTTAGTAAAAACATCCCCTTTCCTTACAAAATCTGCACTAAATATATTTCAGATAACCATGACTACAGCAATATAAATTACAAAAAGGAATTTAAACGTAGAGGACCAAGAAAATCTCTAGGTTATGTATGCTTATTCTAGATTGCAAACTGTAGCTAAGTGTGTATTTTCCACAGAAATTCTGGGGGGGTGTCATTTTAACAAAACACTACACCAATCACATTCAGTAAAGTGCCAGGGACTGAGTTTATCACCTTCAGAGGATGGCACGAGGAAATATGTGCTAAGATGGTATCATTTTAAACTAACATAGCATACAAAAATATTTTACAGGCAAAAACTGTATAGAAACTAATCATACTTTTGAGCAACCACCATTGTTTTTGTAAATACATGAAAAATGGAAAATTTTCAAGTTATTAAAACATTTCCTGTGCCGATACAATTCTGACGGAGGATCACTCAACTTCATCTAACTAAAAGATTTTAAATTTAGGATTCTATTTGCAGATTAGCTTGGATAAAAAAATTGCGACCAAACAACCATTTTTGTCAAGACCACAAGTCTAACCAATGTGTGCTAGCATAATAAATCTAGATTTCTCCAAAATGCAGGACACGTTAAAATTGCTAGAGACAACACAGATCAAGTTAAAATTAGCTCACTGAAAGATCTCAGACTAGACATTCCTGTTCTTTAGGGAATTTCTTTTAGACATATTACCTTATACATGTGGCAGTCATCTAAAAGATGGTATAAATATCTTTGTTAATAAATTTTGCAGATAACTCAAAAAATAAGTGAGATAGATAAAGGAGAGGGTCACCAAGAATGATCCAAATAATCTGCTGAAAATGCAATCCTCTCACCACCAAGTTATTTGTTAATATTAATATGTTACCAAATAAAATACTTGGGAATAAAGAATGAAAATTGTGCCTATACACTGATCAGTTCTGCTTTAGAAAACTATGGCAAAAGGATCAATTTATAGACACTGTGGGCTAACCACTTCCACTACCACAGCAAGTGTAAGGAAAAAATAAAAATAGACTTGACATGATCCACAGTCTCATAAAACAAGAATAATTGAGTGGAAGCAGAGAGGTGGTCTTGTCTCCACACACTGCCTTAGCTGTCAAGCACTGGCTGTGAGACTAGTTAAACAGGACTCTAAGCCAAAGAGCTGGACTGGCAGGTACCTCCACACGGACTGCGGGTAGAGATAGCCTGTGACAGGGGTCACCCAACACAGAAAGCTGAGCTGTGCTGCTGTGAGTCATCTCACACCAGCCTCTGACCGGGCAGAGATTTAATGCTTCCCTCGTAGTGATAGTGTGAGGAGCATTGGTGGAGAAATCCCCTCCAGTCAGTGGTGCCACGGTCTTCAAGTCTCCTGTGAAGCTTAGCATCCCTAAAAACTACAAGGTTTAAATCGAAATAGTTTGCTTGGTAGAGGAAATTTATTAGAGGCATCTGAGCCATGTCTGGCACTGACAGTGTGGGTCCTGGAGAGAGCACAGCCGGGAGCTGCCGCGCCTGGACTCCGTTAGCTGCAGTGCTTTCAGCACTGATCCCAGTCTAATGCAGCTTTATTGCTTCCTGTAGCTGAGCTAATTTGTTCAGAGGTAGCATGTGTATCTCTGCACGGCACTGCACCGTGTCATGTGCATATACCTTTTATGGGCTGTAATGCACGGGATGTCAGGCTAAGATGATCTAATAATCCTTTCTGGCCCTAAACCGCATGAAACCATCATCAGTCACTTCCATTAATCTTCCATGAAGGAAAATAAGACACCTGAACATAGCAAGACAGTGAGATACAGCAGTAAAAATGTTGAAAATGTTTCTCAACTTCACCCTGCTCTCTCTCTAATTCTGCCATAAATTACTGGCCCGCATCCATACAGACACTAAGATACTCTCAGGTTGCTACAGAGGACTTCAACTTGGACCTGCTACCAAGGTAGTGGCAATTAGCATATTTTGGGGGGAGAATAAAAAAGAGATGGTGGTACACGAAAAAGTCCAGCATGGTTATCAATCCCCTGCACAGTAGCACAAGGATTTTTAGGCATAGGCACACCATATTAGATAATGATGGCCATGCAGCCCTTACTATTTTCATTAGCCTGAAAGAGGCTAATGAAACAAAGAGTCTTAGATTAACTCTCTCTGCTTTCAAGTCTTGTGTAAAACACAATGAGCAAATTGCAATCTGGAAATGGGTACAAAGCTTTGGATCAAAAAATTCCGATGGATCTTGGCCAGTTTGTGCAGAAGTTACCATAACAGGGTCTCATTGCTTCATACACAGGAAACAAACAGCTGGAGGGCCTAAGAATCCACATGATGAGAGTTTGAGACAACCAAGCCTGGGAGATGTGCTGATTTTTTCTTCTGGCATGTGAAAAGGTTTATTTTGGACAGCATCTGTTTTACTTTTTGTTCTTCGTTCCCTTAAAAAGGGAGTGACTAGGTCAGATGGACCCCCTGGAAGGAGCAGAGATTCCTCCTTTCCCTGGAGAGCAGATGAGCATGCTTGAGGACTGAGTGGGAGGAGGAGGATGGGAGGAGCTCCCAGGCTTCTTCAGGGTCTAGTGGGGAGAAAAGAAGAGAATGGGAGCCCTTAGTGAGGAGATGGGAGCCTGCTGTTCAGGAGAGGTTCGTGAAAGGAGTGGGGAACACATGGACAGCCAGGTTCTCTTGGTGACAGAAAAAAATCTTCCTAGGGATCAGAGGACTCCACTGAGCTTGCTGCAACCCAGAAAGTAACTAAATTGACTAAAACCAAACCTGGAAACAAGTACCCACATAACATCACATAGGGTAGAAGAGTGAAGCTGTTCAGAAAGTTTCCTCTTTTTATATACATGTGTATTTAGTCCTCACAGAGAGGGAAAATGCTTCTTTATTTATAAAGTTAAATGTTCTCATTTCTATTCTGTACAAATTGGTTTTGCACATTTAAAAGACTTCTTAGGGGTCTCTTCAGGTTGCTTGCAGGAAGGAAAAAAAAGTCTAGATCCTCATCAAAGCTTTGTCTGTCTTCTTACAAGATGTGGAACCCAAAGTGTGGAACCCACCCCAGTCTTGCTCCTCAGCACTACAGATACGTAAATGATAGAAATACTGTGAAATAGCTATTGAATTTCATCTGTGACATTAAACAGCCTCTGAAGCGTAAATGAAAATGTGAGAAAAATACATTGGTTAGCATCTTACTAATTCTTCATTTAGTTTCAATAGGTCAAAAATAGGGAGAAAAATGGATTCTGGTTCATTGGTAGTTCAGGGGAAAAAAACAAGGAAAAAATAAAGTGTTTCTTTTTGATCAAATTGAAAACTATTTTTTTGTTCTATACTTTCATGAAATAGTACAAAAGTGATGCAACCCAAAATATTTTATGTGGCTTCAAAAACCTTTTAAAACTGTTTTCCTCAAAAAAATGAAAGGAAATTTCAAAATGAAATGCTATTTCAAATTAAATCATTGAAATTCTTGACTTAAAATAGTGTCAAAAGGAAATATGTGATTCTTAAAAAAATTACGAGACCCTTTTCAAAGTGAAGAACTCAACATAATTAACACAATTTTGCAAAATCTTTTGGTATATCTCTGCTTCTGTTGCAAATAAACAAACAAAAAAATCAGCTGAATTTTTTCACAAACAAGCAAACATTAAGAACCAAAAGACATGTAAGCACCATACATTTTCTGGCCATACACACCAGAAGTGCTCCCAAAGAGTTTGTTTAGTCATAACCAGAAAAGCCTACCAGAAACCCAGATCTGTTGAGAATAAAATTGGAAACAGATATGTCATGAATGGTTTTTGTTGCCTTTTATTATTTCGCATTTTCTTTTGCATTCCTTCTCTTCTCCTTTTGCCCAGTCCTTCTTAGATTGCCTGTGTACCAGACACTCCAGGACAAAACATCCTGTGATCTCCCCACAAATACCTCCCCAGAATAATTATGGGTCAAAGTCTGTGCTGGCAGAAATTGTCTCCCTGCTTGTAAATTAGATTATGTTAGCTGGGGATCTCTCCTAATCACTTCAGGTACAATGATTTTAAAAGGATTTTTTTACAGAGATCCTCAACATGTTTCAGCAGTTTTTATTCCATAGATTTTCACAAGTATGACAAAAGTTTCCCCTTTGGAATTCAGAGAGGAAACAAAGTCAGAATCATCATCACTAGTGGATTTCAACTGTTAAAGAAACATAATTTTTTGAGGGCAAGGTGAAGAACATGCAACAATGCAACACTCCCTTTGTAGACTAAGGACTCTCCTGAACAGGAAGAAGATTTGAGAAGTTAAGCAGAAAAGGAGAACTCGTTTGGGAAAAACAGAGCCTACAGGATATTTTCACATATTCACAGATGTCCCAAAAATGTACAAGCCCATCAAACTCTTCTGAAGGAAGAGTGCCTTGAGCTAATGCTGACCCGAAATGCTGAGCCATATGTCCTGCTGCTGTGCCATGCAGATGCCCCATCTTCAACTGTCAGCTGTGTTTATTAGTTTCCGTATCACACCTCAGGAACAAAGTTACTTTGCTTTTGAATCTACACTGGCTCCCAAAGTACCAGGTAAGCACAATTCTAGGTCACAGGGAAAAATGCTGTGTGAGTGTGTCAACATGGGTTAGGTTTATGCTGTCCCTATTTAGTAATGCTGGATGAATATGGATCACAGCAGGTACCAGGATGCTGGAAAAGAAAGCAGGTTAAATCAGTTTGATGTCCCTGAGATTAAAAGTGTCTGCTCTGTTTCTTATTGACTGAGTCCTCTGGTGCTGATGAATTCATATGGGGGACTTCTGTTTTTCTTATGTTTCTCTGGAGGACAAATCTTCTTTTTGTTAAATCAATGTTACCTTCCTCTTTTTTTTGTTTTTTTATAATCTGAGAAACAGAATTCACTGGAAAGCTCTCTCACTCTTCTTATTTTCTTCTCTCCCTTTCCCTCCCTTCTCTTCCTCTCTCTTTCTCTCCTTCTCTTTCTCATTTTGACCTTTTGAAAGCTTTTTAACATCATGCGAATGCCAAGTTTGGTGTTTGTCATTTTATTTTTTTCCTGGAGGAGCACTGAGAAGGCATGTGTTCTGGGTGTTCTGGTGCTGCTGTATAATGAATTAGGATCTTGAACAAAGACTTTATTTGCCCAAAACTGTAATTTGTTGCTGAAGTTGCTAACAAAAGTAGAGGCAGATGAACAAAATTATTCTAGACACTGAAAAGCTTGTATGATGACAGATTGAAGAGATAGAAACTGTTTAGGAAAAAAAAAAAAAACAGGTAATTTTTGTTCAGAAGAACGAGCAGACTTATTAAAGCAATAAAAATTAGGTACAAATAATAGTAGTAAAATCAATATAAATTAATGTGTAATGTGTTGCACCTCTACGAGGAATGCTTTGCTCTGTTGGCTAAGGTGCCATCACAAAGGTGAAGTGGGTTTTAAAAATTATCCTAATTTTCTTAGTTCTTGCCACATTGAGAACAGCAAGAATTCACGAGTGGATAGACCTGTTGATAAGAAAGTCCACGTCTATTTACTAAGCCTAGCTATTTCATGAGATTTACAGGATGAACTTTGTCATCTTTTGTGAAAGTCCAAATAAATCATGTCTTCCAATCTTCTTGTATTTGCTCTCTTGTTATCACACCCAATAATTAATGTGAACAAAGAATGTGAATATCTTACAGAGGCACAGATTTCTTTTACAGAAGCCATGGTGATCTGTCTCCATCATATTATTTTCAGCTAGGTCTTTTATAATTCTGTTTTTAATTAGCATTTTGACCAATTTTCTTGGTGCTAAAGTAATAATTCTCAGCCCTGGATTTCCCAGAATAACCTTTACAGTAAAATACCATTTGCAACATAGCTATTCTCTGAGAAAGCAACTATTTGAAACAACTTTGAAAATGTCTTTGAGGCCTAGAAGTCTCCTTGAAGCAACACCAAAATACTCCCTAAAATCAAGGCCAAGCTGCTGGTGCAGCTTCTTCAGACAGATCTTAACCACAGGAATTTACCCCTTGTAGTATTTTGTTTGTGACGTACCATCATACCATGTTTCCCAGCCAGCTGATCTGAACAGCAGTCCTGTGGTCCCCTATATGTGCCCATGGGCAGCACGCCCATCAGACCAGTGTCCATGGCCCTAATCCCTACACAACATTTGGGTCTGCACAGTGGGAGAAGTGCCCTCTACAGTGTAGCCTACAGGCTTGAACTCTTGGCCATCCAGGCTGGATGGTGATCATCACAGTCACCTTCATACTCCCACAAGAAATAAATTTAGTCAAATGGAAATTAAGGGGGTGTGAGCTAAGACAGATTTTGTCCTGATAAGCTTACCTGGAATCCCTCTTGCTGGTCCAGAGAATACACATTGCTGATTTGTAAAGTGTGCTCTGTTTGTATATTGGTTTTGAGCTTTATTGCAAAATTTGATGTGAATTTTACATTTTATATACAGTTCCTATATACAGCATGAAACAGGGAATGCACTAATGCTTGAAACTATTTATTATTATATATATATATCTTATTTGATAGAAACTTTTTATATTAGTCTGACAAAATCTAGAACTCATATATCACATGGAATAACTTCAACAATAGAAAAGGAATTTTTTAATTATAGAACTCAATAAAAACATAATGTTTAAAAGTACAAAATTTTCATGGGACAAAGCAACAATCTACTTTCTTGAACTTCTGTATATCCTGTCACCATAAGTGTTCAAGGCCAGGTTAGAGCAGACTGGTTTAGTGGAAGATGTCCCTTGCTATGGCAGAGGGCTTGGAACTAGATTATCTTTAAGGTCGCTTTCAACCAACAAGTCTATGATTATCTTGGTGTGTAATCCAACCTTTGGTTCCTCACCTGAATTTCCTTTCCTGTTGCCCTCCAGGCATGTTTTAAAGAACCAAGAAAGGGTAAGTGATCAGCTCCAAGGTACACTAAATAAATAATTTTAGTCAGTTTTGCCATAAATATCAATAATTGAATATGAAAAATGTAATAAAAAATGAAAAACAAGTGCTTTGTGAAGGAAGAAAGTCTTAATCCGTTTTTTAGTAAAAGCAATGAAGAGAACAGCCTTACTGCTAATGCTTTCATGTGCTTTACTGAATTTTCTTCTCCTACCAGGCTAAATGATGAGAAGTCAGGTCTGAGTTTAATTACAGCGACAATGTTTACTTGATGACATCCTAGAGCAAAGTAGTTAGCACCCTGGCCTCCTTTGGTAGAAAGAGTGAATCTATACCCACGCAAATGAGAAGTCTTTTTGCCTATTTCAGAGGAAACAGCAAGCTGCAAGCAAGAGTAATTACACCAGAAGCAGGCACAGTGGATTTGGGAGAAGTCTCTAATTTGCTTCATCTCACGGCTCTTTCTGTGTAAAGTTTCCCATTGTGTGTACACTCAGTGGTCACCTGTATTAGTCCTGCTGTGCACGTGGTCCTGCCTCTTGGCTGGAAAAGTCAATTGCTTCCACAGCCTTTCACCTATTAACATTTTGATTCTTCTGTGCCTGTCATTGTTTTTATGACCTAACTGAAAGTCTTCAGTAGAAAAACATAATTTACATTTCTGAACTTACTAACAGATCTGTAAAAGTCTGTTAGCATTAATACCTCCTCACTAGTGTGTGTGCATATGTGTCCTATTTGCTGTGAAGGTCAGGAGCTGTTCTTTTAGCTGTGCATTTGTGCTGCACCTGGAAGTATGGAGTCTCTTGATATCATACATAATATGAAAAACTGATCTTGAATATTGATAAAAACATTATTTACTTCTAAAAAAAAAAACAAAAAAACAAAAACAAAAACAAAAAAAAAAAAAAAAAAAAAAAAAAAAAAAAAAAAAAAAAAAAAACCTTCACTGAGTTTTCCTATGAATGTTACGGTGAGTCTGAAAACTAAGCAGCAACCATAGCTTACATGTTCCTTCGACCAAAACACCAAGCAGTGATTTTAAAAAAAGTAAATCTGGTAAACAGTAAATCTGGTACATGGCAAATTAAAGTAGAAAAGGGAGGAAGAAAAAGACTAGTAAAAGACTAGTTCTGAGTAAAATTCACAGATAGGTTTCAAGTGTTAGTGGACTAGCAATTATTTTAAGCAATCTTTAAACACATCTCTTATTTTAAGAGAGCTGAAAGAGACCATTCCATTAATCAAGTAAAACTGGAACAAGCAAATAATAAAAAGAGAACAGCATATTAAGTGTACTGTTTCTTCTTTCAGTTGCATATTTAAAACAAATATATTTGCAGGGAAAAAAATTCCTTTATATCCCATACTTTTGACAAGGATCAGAAATAATTTCTTCCCTTTATAAATAATTTTTAATCAAGTTCATGATGATATTTTTGGTGGATAGAGCTCATAAATCTGATAAGGTTCACAAATTCAACTGGAGCACAAGAGGTGTTAGAAACAAAACAAAATTTAAAAGAGATTAACTGATTTGCCAATGCATATATTGTATTAACTGTGTTTGTGCAAATCCAAAGACTTATTATACATTCTTAAAAGAACAGTGCTGAACAATTTCTTAAAACAGCATATTTGCAGAATTAAGATTCGTTAGTTTATAAGGAAATTTTGCCATCCTATACTGAAGGATATTTTTCATGTCTGACTATTGACTGGAGTTCAAACAACAAGAAACAGCTCATAAAGCTCTTCTGGTGAGATTATTCCCTTTGAAGGTCACAGAGGCAAGTCCACCATTGCCAAGTCATGATGCATCTGGCACAACATCACTTTCTAGAAAATCTCAACTAAGTGATGGTAAAGGAGTCAAGGCAAGGGAAGGAACGCATGAAAGATAGGGAGAAACTTTTGGGTTACTTTTGTTTTGAACCCAAACAACTTAAAAAAACTCAAGGACCAGAACATTGTAATCATGATGGTCTCAGGACAGAATTATTTGAGAAAATATGTCATAATGGAAATTGCTGGTTAATTATTTGGGTTTTTTTTTTTTCTCATCCTTATCACTTCCTATCTTTCATGTACATGGACTCCACCAAATGGACCACAAATGTAAAAATCAGGTGGGATATTTGTATGCAAAATATAATTTAAACTTTGTGTACCTATGATGTTTAAGGTAATGACATCACATACTTCACAACAAAATTTAAAAATCCATGTTCAAAAGTGCAGAGGAGGCACAACCTTCAAAGACTTCACTTATTCACAATTGGGGAACATCTAAGCCAAGAAAAAAAAAATCATTTCACTATTACCCTTTTAGTGGTACATTAAAAGAGCATGTGCTATAAAGCTGGGCTGCATAGCAGAATTCATTGCCTCTTGATAAGCATGAAGAGATTTGCTCTTTTAAATTTCTGGAACCTGCACTTTAAAAATAAAATGTCTTTTTGAAAACTGAAGAAAATATCTTGATTAGTTTTTACTGGCATTAGTTTAACATAGATGTATTAGAAGACCTCAGTCAAGATTTTTTTTTTCACAGCTGTCTAGCTACAAGCAAAACAATACAATCTCTCCAAACCTCCCTAGAGTGAAGATTCAGCCTGTACATAGTATTTTAGCTACAAGATCCCACTCCTGTGCTGAGCATAGTCAAACATACAGCAAGTCAAACAGCTTATGTCACTCTTAAAGTAATTTTGATATCAGAAGAAATGAAATCATAAATTTTTTTGTGAATTTTCATCCTGTGCCCCTTATGATGGAAATGGGTCAGATATATTAAAAGGAAATGTGTACGTGTTTAGACTTCTCATTGATAAAATCGTGACCAGCCTTTCTGAGACAAAAGTAATATAAAATCTGCACTGTTCTAGATTGAAAAGCTAGGGGCCAGATGGTCTGTCTGCCTTTCCTTTACGTGATGTAAGGGAAGGCTGTAAACTTGGTTCAACTGGCAGTCTACTCCAGTATTACTATAAAGACAAGAAAATCAGTGAGACTACATGAGGACGTGTAGATATCATTTTTTAAATGAATCAGAAATACCAATTGAGGTTTTTTTTGCTTGTTTCAATATTCAAAACAATATTTTGGGGAGGTTCTTGTTTAATTTTTTATATAGGATTAATGCTGTGAAGAATTTTCCCTCCCAAATTCAAAGATTCTAATTCAGAGTAAAGTCTGAAAGTAAAGAATAAAGAAAAAAAGAAAGAAAAAAAATTTGAAATTATTCTTTAATAAATGCAAAGAACACTGGGAGTTCAATATTGACTTAGAAGAAATATCAATTTAAACTTTATGAAAATAAAAACTTCAGTTGCCCTTGACACTGCTCATTAATGGAAAATTTTCAAAATTACCATAAATCTACCTGTATGTTTGAGAATTATGCATTAGTTTAAAATAGATTTATTTAATACATCATGGTATTGCTAAGTACATGAAGATGTAATAGTTTTCCCGACTATGATGACAGGTTTTCTGTCCTTTTTTTCTGTCTACTTTTGGAAATAATTCATCAACCTCAAAATGCTTTAACATACAATGGGGATAATTGATTGTTCTGAGAAAGGAAAGTACCTAGTTTTAAAAGTATACAAAGAGGTCTCATTGTTCAGGAAGGCTATTTTTACTCTCTAGTAAGACTCTATGGTTTGAGAGTGTGAGTAGGCTCCTTTGTAAAGGAAGGATGCAGGTACACGTGTACACACATGGAGGTGAAGGTACGTATGAATGAATGAGAGAAAAGCACAAACCAGGTGAGCAGGTGCTCTCTAGTGTTAAAAGTGGTGATCAAACAGATGATGGCAACAAGACTGGGAAAGGCAGACTTCAAAATTGCTGTAAACAATTTTTAGTCTGGCACAAGTATGAGGAAAAGCCAGTAGGAGAAATCCATTTATGCACAGCTACTCCGGGTGAAGCACTGACAGGCGCCTGCCTACCAGAGCGCCCAAACCTACTTGTTGACTATCCCTGTGCCAAGGAACCCATATTAACACAAGCCCTTAAAGTAAAGCGGCTGTCCGGTTCAGCCGTCCCACTTTTCCCGCACTCAGCGCACCACCCACTTCACAAGCGCGCCAGGCGCTGAAGGCGCTCAGCCTCTCGCTGGCGCTGGAGCGCTGGAAGAGCCTTCCCCGAGGCGCGCTGGCCCGCTAGGAAACGCAGAGGCAAAGACGTGGCACTGCCTGCCTACCTCCCGCGGGGCCGGGGATGGAGAACGGGGCATGGGGAGCGCTGCTTGCCCCGGCGGCCGAGCGGGGCCTCCTCGCCTCTGCTCCCGGGCCGGCTCCTCAGCCCTGCCCGCGGCTCCGGAGCGCACCCGCCCTCATCCTCTCCCTCCCGCCCGTGGAGGGAAGTGGCCCGGCTCAGCCCGGCGCCGAAACTCGCCGAGGTGCTGCGGGCGGCCGCCGCTCCGCGCAGGAGGCCCGGGCGGCTCCGCGGGGCTGCGCTGGGACCGCCGCGCCTGCCTTCGCTGCCGGACTGCTCGGGGCTCCTTCTAAAACTGTGTGACTCTTTTCTTTTCTTTTCTTTTCTTTTCTTTTCTTTTTCTTTTCTTTTCTTTTCTTTTCTTTTTCTCTTCTCTCTCTTTTTTTTTTTTTTTTTTTTTTTTTTTTTTTTTTTTTTTGTCCCACTTCCCCTTAAGAATGATTAACTATCCCACCTGTGGATCGTACACTTGTTTTCTCCCTGAGAAACGCTGTCTGCCTTTCAGGTGAAAATAGCAGGCTCCAGGAAAAGCTTTTGAGGTCTTTTATCTTATATCTTTATACCTACGGATACATATTTGCTTATATTTCCCCAGGCGGAAAATTACCAACAATCTTAATAACAGTGTGACATAAGGGAAGCAACTGTCCTAAGCCTCAGATCTGATTTTTAGAGATCCTCTTTAATTTGGTTATCTATTTATTTATTTATTTATTTATTTACATTTATTTAATTATTTTTAAGCATTTCCCCAATAATATCTCAAAAGAGGGAAGGTAAATCCTGAATAAGACATGGCCTGTTATTAGTGCAAATTGTCGAAGCCACAGACGCCCTGGGGATTTTTTCTTTTTTTTAAGTAAGAAGCTGCAAACAAGGAGTGTACTTCGTATGGGTTTATTCGTGAGCTTTTCTTGGTATAGAGAGCCCTCTAAATTCTCGGCGCTAGCCTGGGCAGACCCCACTTGCGTTGCATTTTAAAAATTAAATGCCCTATTGCACTTTTCCTGAACTGAAAATTAAAAAATAATAATAACAATTTAAAAAAAAAAAAATGGGCTAAGGAGAAAACGAGCGACCATAACTCATGCGAACAGTCCACCTTTTAGTGCAGGTATTACGGCACGAAGTTAGATAACAGTTTTAATAAAAGTAATGGCCGAAATATTAAAGGAAATCTCAGGGAAGGAGCTTCCACGAACAATTCCGCTGCAAGTGCTCGGGAGCGCTGGAGAATCCATTGCCACAGCGCCCCCTCCCACACGCGACTTGAACTAACGATCTCGTCCCGAAGACGGCCAAAGAAAAGTTCTTTCTTTTCCTTTTTCCCTCGCCTTTTTCACGGCTCTTGGCTTTAACCCTGTGAATAGCTCCACGAAAGGCTCGCCCAGCTCACCCCGTCTCCCCGCGTTCGCACAGGTCGCTCTCGCAAAGCGCTTCGCTCAGAAAGAGCCCTGTAAACTGGGCTCCTTTTGCTAGAAAACCGGACAACTCCGCTCGCACAGTACGCGTGTGTCATTTGTTATTTTTAAATACAATAGTCTATTATTTAACGTCGTTGTCTCCGGGAGATGGTGGCGGTCCCCCATTTCATGAGAGAAAGGAGAAAGCATTCCCAGACCATTGTGTGGTTATGTCACAGGAAACTGTTTCAGCAGCACATTGTGTTACATCTTCAAACCCCACCAAGTTCCACTTCTCTTTGCTTGAAAAGTTGCTGTGACCGGTGTCACGACAATTGGGCAATTGGTATTGTGCGGGTGACAGGCGTGTGCGCCTCTCCGGGCCGCAGGGAGCCCTCCCGGGGAGGGAAACCTCTCCTTCACCCCAACCAGGCTTGCGGTTTTATATTTTTTTTCTTTTTCTTTCACTTGTGTAAAGCCGAGAAGAGCGGGGTCCGGAGTGAAAGGCCCCCGGGCAGACTCCTGAATGTCGGGCAGAGGCAGCAGGAGCCTCATCCCCACAGACGGGGCTTTCAACTTCACCCGCCCGAAAACTTCAGCCTCTGTCACTGGTGCAAGGAAATGTAGCTAATAAATGACAAAACGCAAAACCTGTCTCCCAGGACAGCAATGAGCGATAGCAGGGGGTGGTGGGGAGGCTCTCGTCTACCTTCTCAGCTCTGCTGGAGGAAACTGAATTAAAGAAGACAAGGCGAGGTCGCAGTTTAAAATCTGGAAAGGTAAACGCTGACCTAATGAATAAATTATTAAAATAAAAAACACAGTGTGTAAAGTCTTAATGTCTCTGTGTAGGCATGTTAATTTGCCACAGTTATTACCAATAAAAAGTGCATGTAATACTATTCTGGTGTTTAACAACGCAAGTTAGACGGCTTTGTATTAGTAACGGGTAGTACTGTGGGAAAATTAGATTTCGGCGGTGGAGCCAAGCAAGTGCAAAACCTCTTCCTTGCGAAAGGCATTCAAATCAAATAGAGATAACTCCGAGAAGAAGTTGCATACAGACACCTACACCGATCGCTGTTTAGAAACGTTATTGAAACAGTTTTCTGGTTTGCGTATTGCAAAGACTTCGCCACCTATATTTAAATGACCCCACTAGCTATTAGTCCTCCACATTGTGCAGAGTCAAATTAGTGGTGTACTTGTAATAAAATGCATACCGGCTCCTTGCAGTGGCTAAATCCATTCCTTTCTGAAGCCATACAAAAATTATGCAAATCAAATCAACGCAAGAACTTGTCTTTGAAATGATAATATTTCACTCCATTAATCTCTGATTGCGAAATTAACCCTGTTTCTGTATATGAAACAATATTTTTGGACTGCACAAATTAGAACATCAGAAATATAATCTGTTGCTCTATGTGTCTGGAGGGAGGGGAGTAATATTCCTGATTTAAACATTCCTCACACTAAAATCACAAAAATTTTATTCTCATAGACGAAAGGCATGCAGATGGAGGCAAAACCAGCACCTACACTTTACACGGATGGCCACGTAGACCTAACGTGTGTAGCATATGTCTATGCGTGTAGATCTGTGTGGAGATTTGTATCTCTCGTGTGTGCGTGTGTGTCTGTGCGTATCTACACACATTCCGAACTGAATTACATCAGTTCTCCTGGGATCACGGTATTTATTTAAGTACTCTTCCTAGGTCATAACTGTAACACTCACTTAATAGCATTAATCCCCTGTTATAATGTAAACACAACGGCCATTGTATTCCCAATCTGTATTGTTCCACTAATTATTAAAGAGGAAGAGCTAAAAGCAATCAATTCGCGAAGATAAACAGCACTTCTCCTGGAAAAGGAACAGCTTTCCAAATAAAAATGCAGAGAGTATAGCACATTTTGCAAGGCATGCAGGTTGGCTTAGAGAGATTCATGTATGACTTTATAATGTTATAATTAATTTTGCATTCTCGGCTCTCCAGCTGCTGCTCCTTTCAGAAGCAGAGCTCATATACTTAGAAATCGGTCTGCGGAACACAGCAATTGACTATTCAGATGTAGTCGCATGATATCGATTATTCCATAGAAATACTGAAATATGAATATGTTTTATATAAAGCCCTTGTTTTTAGAGTTTCTATTTTTATTTAATATATGCGCATTAATCACCAAGCAGGGAAGCAAATGTCTTTTCTGTAATCTGTTGCACTGAGTTTACCAGTTGTTTATCACTCTCTTATCAGGAAGTCGGGAGTTAATGACAAGAAATACCTGTTGGTGTTAACCTCCACCCCCTCACCTGCTTTTTTAAGGATTGCCTCTTCTACAGGCCAGTTGATAGATCTGGATAGGAATTAATTCGGTATGTCTGGTGGCCAGATCTCTGCTGCTGCTTGTAGTGGCAGGGGTAAACTGGTAAGTGGATTTCACAGAAAAGGAGGAGAGCAAAGGAGAGAAATAAAAACTAAGATAGAAAAAGAAAGCGAAAAGCTCAGATTGCTTCAGACACTTGACACATTCCGAGGTCTGACCGTAGCTCCAGCACGGCATTTTCCCCGTTGTGTGCGCCAAGCTATTGAAACGCCTTCTCCGAGTGTATTTTTTTTTTTTTTTTATCAGCTGCATGTTTAATTGATTAACAATAGGCTGCTCTGCACACCCGCAATTTTTCAGCTACTGCCATCTCCCCTCCTGCCGGTGGCCAACAGATTCCCCGGCGTCGTCTCCATCCTACCTGACTGAAACTACTTGACGTACTTCATGACGAACTCAGCCATAAATGTCAAGCAACTTCATTTGTTAAAGTACGGAATAAATGCGCACTCATATATGTTGAAAATAAAACACAGTTTCATTAACTTTTTTTTTTTTTTCCCCGAGCAACTAAATATTAATGAGGCCGTTCCAGGATGGCAACTTGCTGAAGGTTGCAGGTGAAGGGCTTGTGGGAAGCGCGGTGGCTTCCAGAGCTGCAGTCCCGTCCCTACCTGGCGGCCCGACCCCGGTCCTGCTCCGCACGGACGGCGGCGGAGTTGCGGGGTGCAGGTGCGGAGCAGGATGCTCGGAGCGGCCTAGCACGCCTGGGCCCCCTGCAGCGGCTTGCTGGGGCGGGCAGGGCCCAGCGCCGTGGCCCGGGGCTGTCGGACTGAAGGAGTGCCGGGGGAGGGGAGCCCCGGCTCCAGCGCGGGTCTGGGGACACCGACACAGGGGAGCGCCGCCACCGCGACTCGTCCCGGGAGGCAAAGGGCAGACAGAGCTCGAGTGCGGGCAGCTCGCCGCCGGCTTCTGAAGGGAACTTCTGGAGTAACCATTAAAGAAATGTACGTGCACATGGATGTGTGTGTTTAAGCTTGCACTGAGCGGTCCCCCCGCCTCGTCCTCCTGCGCCCGGGCCGGAGCAGCGCTGGCGCTGACTGGAATCTGAAAGTGTCCAGGGCCGAAGGGAGAGGGCAGAAGAAATTTATTACATAGAGACTATATTCCAGGAGATCTATCTGATCTGCCAAAAGGAAGAAGGGGTGGAGAGAGAAGGCAGATAGCCCCCCGGAAGAAGTCACCCAGGCCTCTTCCCCATGCACCAGAGAAGGAAGAATAGAACTGAAAAAGACATGGGGGATTTTATTTTTTCCTTCACGTGCAAACGCGTTGCGTGACTAGATCTTGACTGTTTGTGGCAACTTATAAAACTGTAAAGTTCACGCTGCCAGGAAAAGTGCGATCCTGGATCTGCTGATTTGAGCAGTTGCTCTTCTCCCTACCATATAGGGCAGTACTTTTACCAAGTGCTCGCTCTCCCGGTGCGCGCTGCCCGGCTCCGCCGCGCCCGGCTCTGCGCGCACACACGCGTGCCAGCGCACACATCCCACACGCGTGTGCGCGCCTGCAGCGCTTCGGAGAGTGCGTGCGGGAGGCGATGCAGATATCTATTATACACATTCTTCTCTGTTGCCCCTGTGGATATAGAAAGAGAGTGAGAGGACGTATAATGGGGAGAGCGCGGAAGAGTATTCATGGCTTCGCGTGTCCGGAGAGGAGCTGACGAACAGTATCATCTTTTGGCTTCAGCAGCGTGCTCGCAGTCGGAGAGGCTGCCTTGCATTACAAAGCCTGCCTTCCCTGCCTGCCTTCTCTGTCTGCCTTCCTTGCCTGCCTGCCGGCCGCGGGAGGAGACGGAGCCGGGGCCGCGGCCGGAGCGGGAGGGGGCGGGCCCGCCGGGCTATGCAGATGAGCGGCCGTGACGGACAGCTCCGTTTTCCAATGTCCCTCAGAAACTCGAGTGCTGCTTCCCTCAACTCTTCACTCCAGACTCTATACTTCCCCCAAAATACAGGCTCTCAGGCGCTGGGGGAGCTGGCTGGCTGACTGGGAGAACTCCATTTGCAGCAGCCACTTTTCTGATTTCGGGGGCTCGCTTCTCTTTTCCCCCGCCCCCCCGCCCCCGTCCTCCCCTCTCCTTCTGTTTCTTTCCCTTTCTCTTTCTTTTTTATTAACCCTCTGTGCTTCCATCTCCCCCAGACGCCTTTTCCATCCCAGATAGATTTCTGACCTTTCCTACTAATTTTCCATTTGGGGGTTCTTTTTTTTTTTTTTTTTTTTCTTCTCCTCGTATTTGTTTTTGTTCTGATCGGGTGCGCATGGGGGGGAGCCTACAACAATTCTGATTCTCTACATAACTGCACAGAGCCAACCGGGGGGGGGGGGGGGGGGGGAAGAGGAAGAGAGAGAGAGAGAAGGAGGGAGGGAGAAAGAGGGAGGGCGGGAGGGAGGGAGCGGGAGGGCGGGCGGGAGAGAGGGAGAGCACGAAAGCAGCGCCAGGAGCAGCGGCAGCAGCAGGGCCGGTCACCCTCGCCCCCTCCCTGCTCCTGTGCACGCCAGTGCAAGCCATGTCCTATCCTCAGGGTTACCTCTACCAGCCCCCCGGCTCGCTGGCTCTGTACTCCTGCCCGGCGTACGGGGCGTCGGCGCTGGCGGCCCCCAGGAGCGAGGAGCTGGCCAGGTCTTCGTCGGGATCGGCGTTCAGCCCTTACCCGGGATCGGCAGCTTTCACCGCCCAGGCGGCGGCCACAGGCTTCACCAGCCCGCTCCAGTACTCCACAGACCCCGCCACGGGATTCCCCTCCTACATGGTAACTACCGAAGAGAAACCTTCTCCTTCTTCATTAGCATCCGCATTCTCATCCTCATCATCTTCAGCCTTTCTCCTCACACGCTCACCATCAGCCCCCGACACCACGCCGCACACCCGGGCGCCCCGCACCGCCGCCGCCTCCGCGCTGCCGGCGCCGGCCGCGCATCGCTCCGCGGCGCCCCGCAGCCCGGCGGGGACGAGCGGAACGGAGCGGAGCGGAGGCGAGCGGAGCGGCGGGCCGGGGCTGAGGCCGGGGCTGGGGCCGGGGCCGGGGATGGGGCTGGGGCCGGGGCACCGCTCCGCGTCCCAGCCAAGCGCGGTGCCGGCAGGCCTGGGTCCCGGGCTCTCCGCGCGGTTGGCGGAGCCGGGAGGGCGCTTCAGTTAGGGCAATACGGATGGTCTCAGTCAGTTGGGTTGGGCTGGATGCTTTCATTCTCCCCCCGCTTCCGTGTGTGTGTGTCCCCTGATTTTCTTTTATTCTTTCTTTTTAATTTTTTTTAAATATATTTTTTTTCTTTGGCTGTGCTAGCACAGGGGAGGTTTCTTTTTTTCTTCCTTTTTTTCCCCCTTTATTTTCTCTCTCTCTCTCTCTTTTAAGTCAATGTTTAGAGGCGCTGGGGGCTTTATCCCCGTGTGGTTTTATTTACTTTCAGTGTGTTTTGTGCTAATGGTTTAACTGGATTTTGGGAATGAAAAGGAGCATCTGTTTGCGATCTGTGAGCTTCGCTTAAGCCCAAGATGGTCGTAGTGGCCGCAGTTTCGGATTTCACTTTCTTCTTATTAGTTTAAGGAGCAGTTGCAATTGCGTGTTGTGTGTGTTCTGTACAGAAAGTATATAAATAAAACCATAAACTATATAAATATAAGCTGCACTTCTAGATGGTTTTATAGTTTTATAAACACGCACACACACACAGAGTCAGACGCGTATCTCTTCCGTACACACAAAGACCTGTGCCCGGAATCTGAGGCTAGAGCCGCTGTCGATATCCTGGGAAAGGATGGCAGCGGGGTAGTTCGCTCTCCTTGCAAAGTGACAGGGAAACTACTTGCTTTCCCTCTGTTCATAATACAGTGCATAAATTGTCGTGCAATCTTTATTCGAGGTGGTATAAAAGATCTGAGGGTCTCTCTTGTTTTTCCTGTTGAGAAGCAGTAGGCGAGTGGCTGGAAGTTGCAGCGAGGTTGTGAACTGTGCGGGATATTTTGCGATGTTGAGCCTATGGCTCTCCGATCTGCGGGGTTCAGAGACGTGCTGAAAGTTAGCGAGTTTCTTAGCGATATCTTTAACTTTTCTTGCATTATGCAGACTTAAATAAGCGCAATTTAAACGTTAAAGAGCGAATTAAAATGCTAATTACATCGCATTTGAACAATTCGAAACGGTGCATATCTTCTGATTTGCAAATTGGATTTGCAATGCATTAGTGCAGTGAATTGCTAAGTGGCGGCTTTGTTGTATTTTCTATAGCAAAAAAAGGAAACATCTTTTGAACCTTTGAGGGAAATGTTGATATCAAGACACTACCTGTAGGGCCTTTAAAATGTCTACGCGGTTCAAAAATTATATTGGGAAATATTCAATTACAAGGAGCTGAAATTAGTCAGAAAGATTAAAACATCGCCGATTTTAAACGCGTGTGCCTGTGTCTGTGTGCTGGGCGGAGGAAGGAGGGGGGGAATTGTAACTTAATGGCCTTTGGGTGCTGCTACTCCCCCTCATAGAATATGGATACAAGACACCATCCCGGGGAAATACAAATATAACCGCCGATCTCGCCTTGACAACTCACTAATGGCTATCAGCAATAACAAATTGCCAACCCCACCGTTTTGTTCTGTCCAGGGCTCCCCTTACGACGCCCATACGACGGGGATGACCGGAGCCATCAGCTACCACCCGTACGGCAGCCCTGCCTACCCCTACCAGCTCAACGACCCCGCGTACAGGAAAAACGCCACCCGCGACGCCACGGCCACGCTGAAGGCCTGGCTGCAGGAGCACCGCAAGAACCCCTACCCCACCAAGGGCGAGAAGATCATGCTGGCCATCATCACCAAGATGACCCTCACCCAGGTCTCCACCTGGTTCGCCAACGCCCGCCGGCGGCTCAAGAAGGAGAACAAGATGACCTGGGCCCCGCGGAACAAGAGCGAAGACGAGGACGACGACGAAGGCGACGGCGCGAGGAGTAAGGAGGAGAGTCCCGAGAAGATGCCCGAGAGCAACGAAACCTCGGCAGAGGACGAAGGTAGGCGCGGGGTGACTGCGGCCCCGGCGGGGCGGCTCCATCCCGCCCCGTCGAGTCCCCCGGGGCCGGGGCAGCGGGGCACGAGCCAGGGAGCGGCATTTAACAAAAACGACCCCCGAATCTGTCCCGTCCCGTCGCCTGCGGCTGCTCCGGTCGCTTGTTGCCGATCAGTAGTGCCTGTGGCTAAGGCGGGCGGGGGGAGGCTGGAGACGCCGTGAGGGGCTAGGCGGGGAGGTGCGGGGGGCGCCGTGGAGGGGTCAGCTCGTGGGGATGGATGCTCCTCGGAACGGGAAAAGGCCGGGATGGTTTGATTCTGCCTGGGCGCAGCTGTGGCGCGGTGGTGGCCGGGCTCGCTTCTCCCGCGCTCTGTTTTGCCGCCCCTCCTGACTGCCTTTCTGTGCCCGGCGGGCCCCCGCAGGGATCAGCTTGCAAGTCGACTCGCTGACGGACCATTCCTGCTCCGCCGAATCGGACGGCGAGAAGCTGCCCTGCCGAGCGGGAGACCCCCTCTGCGAGTCGGGCTCCGAGTGCAAAGACAAGTACGAGGACATCGAGGAAGAGGATGAGGACGAGGACGAGGACGAGGAGGAGGACATCGAGGAGGATGACGGCGGCGGCGGGGAGCGCGACCCGCCGGCCAAGCCCGCCACCTCCTCGCCGCTGGCGGCCGTGGAGGCCCCGCTCCTCGGCCACCCGCACGCCGACGCCGCCCGCAGCGCTAGCAAGGCGGCGCTGGGGCCCCGCGCCTCCCCCGGCCCCCCGACGCCGGCCAGCAAGCCCAAGCTCTGGTCTCTGGCCGAAATCGCCACCTCGGACCTCAAGAGTCAGACCCTGGGCCAAGGCTGCCAGCCTGCGCCGCTCTCCTCGGCCACCCCCGCCTCCGCCCCGCACAGCGCTGCCTACTCGCCCTCCTCCCTCCTGGGGAGGCATATTTATTACACCTCACCTTTTTATAGCAATTATACAAACTATGGGAACTTTAACGCTCTGCAGAGCCAGGGAATCCTGAGATACAACTCCGCAGCAGTGGCTTCAAACGAGGGACTAAGTCAGACTGTCCTAAATGCCAGCTCTGTCCACAAACAGAGCAGTGACTCTTTGAAAACGATCACTAACCAACTAGAACAACATTACAGGCCCTCTAGCTATGACTCTAAGAAAGGTAGGTGACTTGTTTCTGCCGCTTTCTTCCCTCTTATCCCTCGTCCTCCTTCCCCGACCTGTAGACGTCCCTTATGCGCTGTAAATACTGAAACCTTTTCTGGAAAAAACAGTGAGCTCGGTGCCACCGCTGCCAGAGAGAAGATGGGCACTCACATAACTTGGGGATTAAACCCGGCATGCCGCCTCCGTATTGGTACCTGCCCCTAAAAACCGCGAGAGGAAATGTGAAAGACGACTTTTAGATAAGTCTCACAGGCTGCAGATGAAGCTTTGAAAAGTAATTTTATTTTTTTTTTTTAAAAAAAGGAAAACTACACACAAAGCTATCCAGAGAGCACTGGTGTCATTGCCTGTAATTTTTTTTTCCTGACAAACTGGTTTGACTCTCTTTGTTTCCAGTATTCTCACGGGGTTTTTTTTTCAGCGTTGGGTTCAGATAATTGCTGACCTTGGACGTGACATTACGTGGAGCGTGACATTTTTTTGTAACTGGTTGCTTCTTGGTTTGTTTGGGTTTGGGTTTTTGTTTCTTGGTTTTGGTTTATTTTTTTTTTTTTCGAAAAAGTTTTGCACTAATAAGGTTGTCATCTTTCTCTACCAAAAACATTTGAGATACAGAAAAATATAAAATACTATCTAGTCTTTTAAAAGACCCAGCTATGAATTTTGCACCAGTGAGGCTTGGGACCTACACAGAGTGTATAATCTAGTTAGCTGGCTGTGTCCTGTGACTAACTGACGGTTATATTTTGACAGATCCCACTGAAGTCTGCACAGTAGGAGTACAACCATACCTATAGAAGTGCAATCACACAGCAATGCAAGTAAGTGAGAACATTTTCTATTACACTGATCATTTGGCATCAGGTCTGAGACATGCTGCATGGTTCTAGACTTGCTTAACACTAATTTCTTGCTTCATTACTTGAGAGTTTGGCCACAAAGTAAAATATTATTTTTTTCTGCTGTTTTCAGAAACCTTTTGTGATGACTTTTCTTTCTTGGGCTTTTCTTAATTTCCAAGCCAGGTCAGACAGTTCTCTCCCTTTGCATACGGTCGTGTAAGGGAAAGCGTAGGGCCTATCTAAAAGTTACGGAAAGAAATCTTTGGGGAAAAAAAAACCCCATCTTTGAAGGTGTTGTTATTTAAAACCAGAGTGCTTGTGCTCACGTGGCAGTGCTAAAATTGTGCATCTTGAGTGGGGCTTCACGCAGTGACTGTGTGTTTAAAATAAAAAGGGACAACTGTAAGAAATCGACATGAATCTTAAGCAAGGTATGTTATTTGTGACTTGGCTCTTGCCTAGCTAGCAAAGGCACTCTGAATACTTCTAGTATTTAGAGCTAAACAAACAACAACAAAACAATTACCTTGCCGATATTTTTCAACTAACTTCTGGTTTTGTTAGAAGAAATTAAACGAGTAAGAATTTTGCCTTACTTCCTTTCCCGCCCACCCCGTTTAATGGTGTTAGAGTTTAATTGAAGGATTTTTGGATGATCTGGTTTTTTCCTTGGTCCACAGGTAGGTGTCACAATTGCTTTGAAAAAAGTCAGCAAGCCATCATCTCTCCCCGAGCTAATATATATAACAAATCTCTAAATCCGGATCACATCTGGTGCCACTGTATAAAAGAAGACCACAGAGCACTATTAAATCTTCAGAATCTAATTATTAAACCAGAATTTTGTTGGACATATGTGAGTTTGCTGGTATAGTATAGTTTTCCCAATGTATGTGTGACCTTTGAAAACAGATCTGTTTTTCTCAGGATATCTTGAATTGATCACTTCATTGCCACGGTATCTATTCGATAGGTGTGATAGGATTTATTGTAAAATTTATTTGTAAAAGATGTATACAGTAGAGATAATAAAGATGTGATTGGAGAACTTGAGTCCTTACAAAGTGGAAACAAATTTGATATTTATTTTTGTAACGATATAAAGCTTCTAGTAATTTATGCAAGTTGTATTGCAATGGAATCTGAACTTTTTGTAAATAAATTTTGCCTGGTTTTTATTTGAAACGTTGATGGTTATACAATCTTTGGTTGTTTAACAAGAATTCTTTACTAATTTATATCTCTAATTGTAAATAAAACCAGACTAGTCTGCAACAATGCTGTCTTTTTCGTTCATTTCCCTCAAAATATTAATTTATTACTTGGAAAAGGAGGAAAGTTCTAATTTCACTAGTAGATCTAAGATCATAAAATGAGTAAGCAATTTAAACATATTGCAAATATATACTTTGCATAAATTAATTCCTTCTGGCTTGTTCCGTTATACTTGAGCTTTAAATACACTCATATGTACAAATGGATATTTGTATATAGACATGAATATGCATAGAAAGGGTGATGGGAATATATGCATGTTTCTTATAAACTATTTATACTGGGTGTTAAGCAGCTCTTTATTTGAGTTATCATTCTTTAAATTGACTTTTTTCCGGGGGAAAAAATATTATCAACTATAGTTTACTTCTAATTACTTCCTTTTTTGCTTCTGACTGATATATGCAAGGAAAAAAAAAAAAAAAAAAAAAAAAAAGAGAGACTAAAAGTCCATTACCTGTTTGGCGATTTTTTTTTTTTTTTAATTATTTTCCCTCTTTATATCTGTAAACCACACCTTTACAGTCACATTGGAAACCCGTTTTTATTTGAATCGTAAAATTAGCCAACTCATAATTTTTATTTTTTTTTACTAATGGCAATCCTTATATAATATAATTTCAGAAAAGAAACGAACAATCATTTATTTTCTCCAAAAGATAAATTGAGTGAATATAACTTACGGTTATAAAACAAGAATAATAGCTTCTTAGATTGCCCTTTAATCAATCATACACTTATTTTTCAAGAGGCTCATCTATTTTATTCCATGATTAATAATGTTCCAGCGTGAGAGCATTATTAGATCCCAGCAGGGGAGATCCTGAATGCTTTTAGCTGCTTTGGAATGGTCAGTTGGGGTTCATTATGGTCTGATATTGAACAATTTATAAAATCTTGTCTAAACATCTGCCAGCTCAGATAGGCTGATGTGTCTGAAGATGGGAAATTGCTGGACCAGTTGATATTGACAAACGGATCTCTCTCCAGTGGCTTTTTGTTCAGTGAAAATTAGTGGCCTCTTGCTCAGGTCTTGTTAGAAAGGGCATTTGAAAGTGATCTTAGATACTTCAGGCATCAGCCTTGGGAAGGTTAACTGGATAAAGAGCCCTGCTAGTCTGGAGTCCGGAAACATGTTGTGATTATATTAAACAGGGGGAAAGGAAGCTGTTTTTTCTTGAATGCATATACACAATTCCCATGATCCATATTCCTTTGCGCACCTCCCTCACCCCCCTTTGTAATTTACCCCTATAAAGACATCTAACTGACTGAGAAAATGTGTGCGTTTTTCAGCTGAAAGGACAGAAATTAATAACGTTATCCTGGAATACTCTGGGATTTGTCTAGCTCAATCTAAAGCAGTGAAGATCTTTGCAGCTGGAGGCCTACTCATACTCTTATGCTGTTTGTGGAATTATGCTTCTTTGCTCCTGTAACATCCTCTTTTTGCATTGAGGTAGAATGCCATTGTATCTGCATGTAGCGTGTAGTACAATTAGGCAAACAGCTACGAAGTAATTAATTTTTTCCCTCCAGTTTAGCATACGAGGTAGATTACAAATATTTACCATAATCATCCTCGACCGTCTTTACTGTGCAGTCCAGGAAGGTTTTATGGAGGGATTTTTATGTCAGGGGAGGTGCCTGAACTTTCTTTCCCCCACTCTTGCTCCTACTCCATGAGCCCCCACCGCCCATGTTATACGTCCCAGGTCTCTGTTGGACACAAAGTGTACATTTCAATTGGTAAAAACCAAAAGCTGTGGCAGAGATTAAAAAAGGCTAATGACATTCCTTTGATGTTTATACGCCCAAAGACTTATAAAAGATTTCCATAATTTACCCACCCTTGCTAGTATTTAGACCTGGATTTCTTTCTGGAAAGAAAAGTAGAAAGACTCGGAAAACTCGCTTTCAAGTATTCACTATGTATGTAAAACCCAATGGACTTCTCTCATCCTCTGAGAAATTCACAAACGGTTCATGGATACAGATGGGCGCCATTGAAATGATTTGGCATATGAATTTATTTTTTTAAACAAGAAACTAATGGGCGAGAACTGCATATTCAACATCATTCGAGATTTAGTAATCAAAATTGAAAGCAGGAGGAAAGTGTAGCCTTGCTAGATTGTTGGCAAAAACAATGTGATTATTTCAGTGTAGCAAGGAAGAGGGATGAACGATAAAATACATCACTCTGTGTATGGTTTATTTCATAACGATGCTAATGAGCCCACTGGGATTAAAATCTCACACCCCTTTCTATATTTACTCCCTCTTCTCCCCACCCCCCGGCCCTGGTTTCTGTGCTCGTTTCGGAGCGGGAAAGGCAAACCCTTCCCTCTTAGGGGCCAGAGGTTTCATTAGAGCTGATTTATTGAAATTCGGGCTTTAATCTCAGGTGGGATCCCGGAGGAATTGGCGCTGTCGTCAAATAGGAAGAAGGTCGCTTTCCACTTTACACTTCCTGGGCTGCTTTTTTCCTCTCTCCCTGCAAATGTCAACATTTGTTCTCAATAAGAGAGTTATTGTTTCAGGAAAGCTGCTCACCAACTGCCTTTAAGAGCAGAAAAAAAAAAAAAAAAAAAAAAAAAAAAAAAAAAAAAAAAGCGTCGCCCACCTTTGTTTGGCTGGAGGGGCTGGGGAAAGGGATGGGGACGGAGGTAACACGCAGCTCAGGCCAGCAGCGGACAGAGGGACAGACAGACACGGGAATTGCTGCTGCGCACCAGCTCGCAGCTGGAGGGAATCGGGCCGGGCTAAGGAAAAAGTTAATGTAAGAGGCAATGGGAATCTGCGTTTGTCTCCCCTCTCCACTGACGCGTTTGCCCCCGACTTGCTCAGCCCCTGTTACAGAGTCAGGCTGCAAGAAAAAAAAAAAAAAAAAAAAAAAAAAAAAAAAAAAAAAAAAAAAAAAAAAAAGAAGTAACGAGACCTAGCAACACAACAAAAAAGAATTGCCTTCACGGATTTCAGAGATCAGGCGGAGATCAGGTCTTCAGATTTTGGGGAGGGATGGAAGGGTGATCTTTCGGGTGAAGAAAGGAGATGTGAGGTTGGCTGTCTGATTCAGCCCTACCTGACGGCAGCCACGTCCCAAACGGGCCGTCAATCATCTCCCGACACGGCGGGGCCGCCAGCCCCGCGGCAAGGAGCGGGAGTGGCCCGGGACCGCCAGCCCGGAGCGGAGCGGAGCAGCCCGGCCCGACCCGCTCCGGGCTGGCCTCCCCATGTCCATCCTCACGGGAAAAAAACCCACAACCCTGCCACCACTGAAAGTTTTTGGCTCCGTCACATGTTACATCTCACTTGAAGGCGGTTCAGACTCAGCGCTCGTCTGCGAGACCGTGGCAGGAATGTAATCAATACCGGGAGGCTTTTATTGCTTATTAACTTTTGAAAAAAACAAACAAAAAAAACACCAACCAGCCCTCCCCCCAACCTCACCCCCACAGAAACAACAATTTAAAAAATCAACCCACCCCACAAAAAAACCCCGTCAAAAACCCACACCCCACACAAAATTTAAATATAGGTTGATCGATTCTTTGCCTTGTGCATTCGGACATATCTCGGGTACTTAGGCAAGCTTCGCAAGATCCAGGTAGTCGAAAAGATCCTTTCCATTGTAGGAACTGAATAATGACGGTAAAAAAATACTGTTATTAGAGTAACACTCCATATTAAGTAGTGTGATGTTCATCTCTTTGTTTTTAATCCAGTAACTAATAACTTAGGTATGTTTCCAGCCTCTAAAGAAATAAAAGCGAGGCGGGGGTGGGGGGGAAGAAAAGTCAAAAACAAAGGGATCCATAGTGCATGGTCAAAGCCCCCATGCATCTAATCCCTGATTATTACTCGTCGTCTCTGAAGCAGGGTATTTTTTAAAAGTACCGAGGGAAAGCGCGGTCCGCGGGACGCGCAGGTAGCTCGGAGCTGCAGGCACCGACCTGGAGGCGGGCGGGCTCTGCGGGAGTGTTTTACCTGTGGGCGCCCTGCCCGAGGTGACAGCCGCGCTCCCGCAGCCTGGACCCGTGCCCCCCCTCCCGAGCCGTGACTCATGGAATAATGTCACATTTTCACATCCAATCCCGACCGAGCCGGTTGCATTTTCCGTGAGCAAGAAGTGAGGGACAGAGGGACGTGGCCACTCGGCCTCGGGGGTGGCCACCGTTAACCTGGATCCTTTCGGGATTTAGGGATTGAAAGGAAAGGGCGGGGGCTGTCACCCCTGCCCAGCCGCTCTCGGAAAGGCAGGATCGCATACAAGTAGAAAAAGTCACTAGTCCACTCGGTCTTGTGTCATCCGTCGTGACGGGTGATTTCAAAATACTCCCGAATATTTGTGCAGGGGACAAAAAAAAAAAAAAAAAAAAAAAAAAAAAGGTCTTATTGCTCCTCGCAGGGCGGCTGTGTGGATACTGCTGTTGCTCGGGCTGTTAAAGAATTGCCTAGGAAGTAAAATAAAAATAAGTATGTGCATTTTTATACGGAGATAAATTGACGATTTATTGTGTATAACTTCTGATCAATTATTAAACGTTAGTGTCAACAACAGGGTTATAATTACCTTCAGTTATTTAAAGGGATATTTATTTTTTCTTCTCTCTGATCTGGTAATTAGTTAATGCTCTGGAGTAATGAATTCAAAGCTGATTTGATAATGATTGAGACAGGGTTTTTCCCCTCTCTTTTGGCAGCCCCCCCTCGCAGGGAGGGGGAGGAGGTGTCTCCCCCCGTTTGCAAAGAGTCCACGTAAAGCCAAATCACTGCGCGTTTCGCTTTTCAGACCATAAATAACGATTCTGAGAGTAAAAAGGCGAAATGACAAACAAATAGAGCGCAGCTGGGTTGAATAAGGCCGATCAAAGTTAGCGGGGGCCATCGCTTCCCGCAGCCGCCGCAGGTCTGAGTCCCATAAAGGTGCCAGCAACTCTTACCTCTCTCCCTGAGATCAAGGGAGAGGGTGAGCAGAGCATTTTAACCCCCTGACATCTTCCCGCGAGCGGAGGAGGGGAAAGGGAAGAAGGAAACTGCATTTTTCTTGTTTGGGGAATTAATGCCTTCACCATTGCTCTAGGGAAAGGGTTTCACCTGGCGCCCGTGAAGCTCCCGCCCAGCCCGCGGAGGATGCGGGGGGACAGAGGGACACAGGGGCAGCGCAGTGCGAGGCTGGCTCAGCTCCTCCGAGCGGCAGAGGCGCAGCCTGGTGCGTGTAAATGATCCCCAACCCGGCTCAACCCTCAGGATGGGGAAGCAAGAAATAATTTTCTTTTTCCCTCCTTGCGGGAGCTCGGCAGAGCTTCATCCTGAAGAAAAGCGGCAAAAGAGAAGCCCGCAGGAACCGTGGCTGCCGCTTTGCTCCCGTGTCTCGGGGCGTGGGTAACCCCCTCCTCCCCGGGCCTGGGGCTCGGCAGCCCGGGGGAACCTACGGAAAACTCCCTTCCCCCCGCCCCAGAGGCGTGTGGCGCTGAGCCGAGGTAGAAGCTCCATTGTTGCCTCCCTGCTTTCTTAGACCTCTACTTAATTTAGCGTCAGGAGAAATTTCGGAGCCAAAAGGGGTGGGGTTTTTTGTTTTGGTTTTGGGTGGTGTGTTTTTTTTTGTTTTGTTGGGTTGTTTTGGGGGGGTCTTTTTTTTTTTTTTTTTTTTTTTTTTTTTTTTTTTTTTTTTTTTTTTTTGGCGCGATGGGGCTCGTTTTACTGCAGCCCTGAGCGAGATGGAGTAAGTGTATGTGATATTATATGTAACAGTTATACGTTGATATATAAAAATGTTTTCCCAGTGCAACAAAACTGCACTGGGAGTTGCAGTGCAAAATGCAAGTTTTAAAATTAATTCATCCTGACAGGTCTGACATCGCCCGGCTCCCTTTTTCCTGCAACTACGTCCGCAAATGAATGCCGCTTCCAGAGTGTATGTTTTAATTTGTCACATCAAGGCAATAAAAGGGAGCGATATATACTTAAGCCAGTTAACATTGTAATAACAGGTTTAAAGGAGCAATTAAATGGTAGTGAGTCGCATGTCTGACTTTCTATAGGCATTACCACATCAATGGTACCTTTTAGGCTGACTATAACTTAGCATGATTGTCTCAATTAGTTTAGCTACATGATAGTTATTGTGAACTCTTTGTGAGTAATCAATGTTACGCAAGCTTATGGGAAGGAAACTTTAATAGGGGTGAGCAGCAGCTAAATAATACGGACCTCCTTTTTTAAAGGAACACCTTTCTCTCTCTGTGTCTGTTTCTCGCTCTCTCCCTCTCCTCTTTATTTCTTTCCTCCAACCCCAAGAAAGAAACGGTAATTTATAGACTTATAAATCTGTTTCCGAGATCGGTGTAGCTGAGCTTAGATTTACAGGCAAAAAGCAGCTTCTGCCGCGGTTGATCAACGAAAGAGCCAGCGCGGATGGCGAGGCACCCCCTCTTCTCTCCCCCTTGGCTTTAGTGGTGCATGCCGTGGCTGTTCACTGTCACGATTAAGCCCCGAGCCACACATAACCTTGAGGGATGTTCGCCTCCAATGATCCGCTTGTGCAGGACTCTTAGGGGCGCCTGAGCTTCCCCTGGCTGCCAGCGGGGACGGACACGCGTGTGCGTGTGAGACACAGACGGGTGAACGCCTCTGTGGGTGTTAAGACGAGGGACGGACGGAGAAATGGCCCTAAGGAAGGGCTCTAAATACGATTTAATGCAGAGAGAAGGGTCCTGCCGGAGCAACGGGCCGCTTGGTAACTTGTTAATTCCCCACTTACAGGCTCTCTTGCTAAATAGTGAGCCACTGGTGGTTAATGCGAAATACAGAGGGCTGGAAATGGAGTGGGAGCTGCTTGGATTGCTTCAAAACACTAACAAGTATGTACTGTTTTCTGTCACGGGGAAAAAAAAAAAAAAAAAGAAAAAAAAAAGGGAAAAAAACGAGCGAGAGAGGGTGTACCATTGAAATTTAGGATAAACAGAATGCGGGGAATATTTCTGTTGGTGAAGTTATTCTCATTAGCCCTAACAATGTCTCGCCATTAGACAAGGCTGGAGTCAGCCTCAGTCGCACGATTTCAGATCTGCAAGCTTTTTTTTTTTTTTTTTTTTTTTTTTTTTTTTTTTTTTTTTTTTTTGCATGCACATTACATTTCTGTCATGCTTTGCAGAAGAACACGATATCCCCAAAGAACCCAAAGAAGAAAAAAAATACTCTGACAGCAACCATTAGTTAAGAGTGCAATGAATAAACCCCTTGCACAAGAGTATCAGGACTAATTAAGATTCTGTTTAGCAGCCCTGGATGGAATGTTAATGTAGCTTTGACTAACTGGGAATAAGCAGGGGGAAAAACTGCATTTTAAGAGGAATGCTGGGGTGATAACATCTCTCACTTCTTCTGTCCAAGGTCTGCCCAAGCCTGTTACAAAGTCATTATCTCAAATTACTCCTGTACTTCATTTTTAGAGGGTTTGGGCAAGATCCCCTGGCGTTGAAGCGCTGCCTAGAGCCTCACAAAGCCAATACTCTCTAAGGGGATAAAGGCTGAATCAACCCACTATCTCTACCTTCGAGAGTTTGCTGGTACCAGTTTCTTGGACAAATACAGCCAGGATTCTGGAGGCAGATTAGGATCTATTGCTGGCGTCTCCTCACAAATCCCTAAAGGGTTTTTGACCCTTTGAAGTTTCCTCTATTTTGCTTACACAGAAGTTTACATGATTAAGTCAGGATTTTACAAGGCTCAACAAGGCAAATTTAGTCACCTCAGAACACTCAACACCAAAAAAAGAGTAAAATATCCAGTTGTCCTGATACTTGTTTAGTTCCAGAAATACTAGCATACCATCATATTTGGAGTGATTAATTTAATAAAATTGAAAAATGTCCACAAGACTGCTTCAGCAGGGGAGGGTAAAAAAAATCCCCCTCCTTCCCTGTATCATTATTATTTTATTTTAATTATTTTTTTCAGACTTTGATAGAGCATTACCCCCTCCCGAGTCCCAATGATCGTTCATGCAGCTATGTTTATCAGAGAGCGGATAAAACTTCCTGAAGTCCTTTCCAGCATTTTCAATATTTCCAGACTACTTTTGCTTCCCCTTATCCAGACAGTTGCATTTCCATGCTACAGTTACATTAGAGCAGCAAGCCCCCCTAATCCTTCCCTCTGAAGTAAAATTTTGCAAGTGCTTATTTGTTAAAAGCAGCCTCACATAATGCAAATCTGCTTTTCCTGGAAGGGGAGGGCTGGGAACCGATAGCATAAACAGGAGAGGAGGAGCAGAGCTCCTTCTCAGGGAATAGTTACCTATTTAAAGAAGTCTCCTGCAGTCAGAGTGGGAGTGCTGTAGCTGGGGACTGCGTTTGCATCTGGCCCACCCTACTTCCATGGCCTTTCGTAGAGTCTTTTTGTGTTCTTTCTCTTTTTCCCTTTCTTCCGCTCTCTCTCCCTTTCCCACCAGAGGGAAACTCTGCTAAGGAATTACTCCTGCAGTTATTATCAATGAAGGAAGGAATTATCTGTTCAATTCATTCTGCCTCTGAAATAACAGTAATAGCAGTAATAATAATAATAATAATGCCTGGCAGGCTGGATCAGCGAGGAGCAGGGACAGCAAGGGCAATCAGGCCAGCTGCTGATTTCTCTTCCTCAATTGATTTATAATTGATGAATGGATTTTCTTGTGCGGCTGCAGTGTGGTTAAAATCTATTGAAGAGGTAGGTGTTCTGGAAGGTGTTATTTTGTATGGCAGACAGTTAGGAGTAACTGGGTGCGTTTATCAGGAGGAGATCTGAGCAAGCAACACGATTACATTGCTGTTAGTGGCTTGGATTCAACTTTCCATAGGCCTCCAGCACCTGCAGTCTTGTAGGTGAGTCACAGGAGATGGTTCCTGCCGGCTGCCAGCCACAGGCTGCACCTGGGCATTGATCTGGCACAGGGCTACCCTGACTTTGGCCAGGAATGCTTTACCCTCCTTCCAACAAACTGTTCACTGGTTCTGTGCTGGTGGAAATTGATCAGGCCTGGTTTTGCAAGGAAAGGGGGAGCAACGTCTTTGCAGCATTTGTCTCACGTGTTTTAAGGAAGTGGAAGTGATTTTCATACCTCTTAATGTGAGCCATTTTCCTACTTCAGGTATGACATTTCCCCCTGCCTGTAGCGATGTACCTGGTAGTTAGTGCATTTGCAATGTGTCTTAAAGAAACAGAACTTTAATGGGGCTATCAGGAGATATGCAAAGCTGCTATCAAGCCTCTGGATTGTGGGTGTTTACCATAGATCTGGATGAACTTTAGGACCTGGTCCCTGAGTGCTTTTTTATTCCATATGTTCCGGATTCACACTGTAAACCTGGTGGGTTTCAGGGTAGTACCTTGTTTTTTTGTTGCTCTTTGGGAAAACAAACCCCAAAAAACTATCATCATAAAGAATAGACCTTCAGGCATCAGAACCTTCCTTTGCTGCTGGTGAAGGGGCTTAAGGCTATGTTCAAGAAAAGAGCAAGTCGTAAATGGGGTAGAAAGGTCTTACCTGGCTTCTTATCTTTGACAGCACTTGGCTTCCGGACTGTATTATTTTTTGACCTTAAACTCACCCAAGAAATCGGGTGCTGTTTTCTCTTCTGTCTAGAAAGGCTTCAGCCTTACCAGAGGTGGTTATATCTAAGCAAATTTGGACTGTTGGCCCCAGCATGGTGTCCCCCACGTCCTTTAGGGGCTCAGCTGGTATGTCCCCTCCAAACAGTCCTCAAACCCTAGCCCCTTGCTGGAGGTGGTCCCCCTTGCCCTTTCCAGCATGGGATGGGGTTGCTCCTGCTGGTGAGAGTGCAGTACAAACCCAACACCAAACATCTGAGATAGGGATAGAAAATGTGGCTTAAGATCCTGGCCACTGAGCCGTGTCTCTGCATTGCCTCTCCCTGTGCCTTTTCCTGCACAGCCCCACCAGGAGAGGGGGAGCGAGCAACTCCCTCCGTCCCCTTCTCCCTTCTCTACCTCTCTGTGAGAGAGTGGCACAGAGATTTCCCTGGAGAGGTGGGCTCCAGCATATGGACATTATCTTCCCTGAGCTCAGAGCTGTGTGTGCCTGGGACGGGAGAAGATTTAAGCCACGTCTGCCACTTTTTGTCTCTCATATGGGATATCTGCACACAGGAGAGGTATCTTCATGATCAGGGAGAGGGCCACTCCTGGGCAGCTGCTGAAGTGCAGGTGAGGCCCAGTGCCACTGATGGGGTTGCAAGATGTGAGTGCGAGGGGAAAGCTGCAGGATTTAACATCGTCTGCCTTTCTCTTCCTGCTTGCTCTTCTGCTGAATGAGAAGAATCTTCTTCCCAGCACGTTTCTCCTGGGAAAGAACAACCCACTCAAAACCCAAAACCTCCAGTGCCATGCTCAGATCTGTTTCTTTCTACAGATGATGAGGGGTGTTTTTATTTTTGTTTGTTTGTTTGTTTGTTTTTTCACTCTAAGTTTAAGGGGTGTTAATTTATAAAATCATGAAATGTGGAATACTTACTTCATTACTCAGTTCGACAATCTGGGGCTTAGAAGTTAAAAAACTCCCCCCAAAAATGAAGGGGAGCCTTCCTTTAAAACACTGGAATCTCACTTGACTTTAAAATATTATTATTGTCAGCAAAGCAACTGCATAATTACATTTCTATTTCTCTATGTTTAGTTGGTATTAATGTCTGTAAGCTAGATCTTCCCTCTTCATTAGCCCACACATTGTTAAAAAATTTTTTGTTAGAGCTGAAAATGTGCTTAGAGATGAATAAAAATATAACTTATTTGAATTGTTTTCATAATAAATATTTAGAATTGCAGAATTTTATTGGTGAACATGTAACAACATATAATTTATCTTTCCTATCTGAATATGGAAAGTTTGCATATCAAGCAAATTATTTTAATTGTTTTTTGCAACAGTTACAAAGAACATACAGTGGAATCCTCCAAACCGCTATTGTTCAAAACCCCTTCTGAATTACAAACACTCATAATTCTACTTCAGCTAACTTCAGTGGGAGGTAAATACTCAAGAAGTAACATTAAAAGGAAATTTTTGTTATCTGTAGTAGCAAGAATGAAATTATAGTCCTGCAATTGATATAAGAGGAAAAAAAATGTTTACAGGAACTAATAATCAGAAAAAAACTACTCAGTTAAAAGCACATTTTTTGGGACGTTTTAGAGGACTAGGAACAATAAAAATGTCCGAGGAAATATGGTCCATAATATCCTTGAAAAATCCATGCAGCTGAGTCCAATTTCTATTATTGCATCCAGTCCTACAAAACCTGGTAAAGTTGAACAATTCATCCTTAAGTTATTTTATGTAGCATGCATATAATATTATTTTTATTAGTGGATTAGGATTAGCTTTGTGATCCTGAAGATAGTAAGTCACAGCGTAAATCCATAGTAAACTTGTTTTCAAGCTAATGAAAGGATTGAACAACAGATTTTGTCTCTCACAGGTTTGTTTTTTTTTTTTTTTTTTCCTTTTTCTTTCTTTTATTCTAATCCTTTCCATAATGCCTAGCAATATTAGATGTGAATGCATTAGGTGCTTTCAGTGGACTGTGTGACTCAGTGGATAATACAACTTCAGTCTTCTTCCATTACTCAGTGTTATTAGAATATTACAGTAAAAGTATATATTGGATCGGCTGTAAAAAATCAGATATGTGAAGCAGCCTCTTTTAAAATAAGTGAAATCACTCATCAATCAATATGGGGAAAGTTTTTAATATTGTTTAATTCTGAATTAGCTATTTTTCATTTAAGTGTCATAGAAGAATATGCCAGTTTTAAATTCAAAATCTAAAGTGCTTAATTGAATAGAAGCCTAAAATTTAAACAGAAAATACCATCTTTCTGGTGGAAATTTCTGCCATGGATATCCACCTTTGTACAGAATGTAGTCCAGTGAAATAAACCTTGTGTGGCCACAGAAGTAATTATTGAAAAACACATGGATAAGAGGATAAAAGTAATATCCCACCGCCATTATTTATGTGGTATCCGCACTACTAACTGCTTGAATTGAAAGAATAAATAAGTTAAATGAGGTTTGTTGTTTTTTTTTTTTTTTTTTTTTTTTTTTTTTTTAGTTGTCTAGTTTTTGGTACTGTAATACAAAGGATTCCCTGAACTGGATCATGCAGTGGCCAAACTTCAGTCACCTCTGGAACCCAAGACTGTTACAATCATGCCTCCAAGGCATGCTGGGCATGTGACACGGAAAGCTATTATCCTGATCTGGATCTGGGAGTCTTCTGGGTTTTCCTGGAAGAAATCTGCTGTGGTGCACTCTCCCATCTCTATCCCTTATTGTTATAGCTTCTTTCTCCGTCTGTGATTCCAGACACAGCTGGTTAGTACATCACAGACCAGGTCAGGCTGTTGCATCTGATGTGTGGGGGTCATATGTAAGACCCATATGTAAGAGAGAAGGAGATGGGTGGGGGGAGAAAAAAATTAAATCACTCCTTGCAAATGTGTGAGGCACAGGCACTGTTAAAGGGCAATATGCTGGGAATCAAATAGTAGGAAATATGTCAAATCTGATATTTCCTTATGTATGCTATTGCCATGTTTTTAAAAAGAGATAAAATTAAGTTGTGCTGTAACTAACCCTTATCACCTATCATCCTCAGTAAGAATCTGGTATTTTGTGTATACACATCATCAACTGAACTGAATGACTGATACATTAGAAAGTGTCAGTCGTGAGGATCTGGGACTGTGCTGACTGTTGGGAGTATATCTTGGCTGCTTTCTTTTCACCTCATCTGTCGGAGCCATCAGATATTTCTGGAACAGCATCTACCAGTGGCATAGATAGACTTCTTTCTCCTTGTTAGACAGTCTTAGTCATCACAGTAATTATTTGATGTGGGGAGTTAAGAAGGGCAATTTTTGTGGCCTTCCTTTATTTTCCCTCTAAGTGTTCTCTAACATTGAGAACACTGTCAAGAGAAATGTGGTTTGTTTATATGCAGAAGAGTGCAGAGGGAAACCACAGTTTTACCAAAACTGGAGTTTTATAATGTTCTGCTGAGACAGAACTATCAACTTGTAACATAATATTGGCAATGCCCAAATTAAAGGAAAACTAAATATTTGTAAAATATTTTTTACAGGAAAAATATGACATCACATTACTGTAGCTCTACATGGCTACATGTTAAACATATTAATCTCTTCAAATATGCTAATAATGCATGAATCAATATGGAATGATCTTCTAGTTGACTTTAAGGGAATACAGTTCTCTTTATCTAAGAATGTAAACACATTTGGAGGTATAATAGATAAACCATAATGAGATTAGGCTTTCCATCAATTAATTTAAGATTTATGCTTGCAACTTTTTTTATACTCTGTCAGGTTCTCCTGCATGAATCCCATGGAAGGAAGCAAAAAAATGAAGATTAAAAAATTAAGGTATTCCTTATCCAGCTATTCAGGCTTTATTGCAATTTATAAAGAGATTGGGATGGATTTTATAGAAATTTGAGAAAAAATTTCACTAAATAAGGAGAGATTTTTTTTTTCTTTGTTCTTGAACTCTCAATAAATCAGGCTTTGGAGGGGGAACTATGTGCAGCAGGATTTCAGCGAGTCCATTCAATACATGATCTTGAAGAGGAACTTAAAGCACGGTAAGATGTTCAAGTAATTTCCATCTCAGAGCTCTTAAATGCATTTACATTTTCACAGGAGTATAAAGCATACCTTGGTTAAAAATAGTCACTCATGTTACTCAAAAGAGACTGGTGAATTTCGGTTCAGATATTTTGGCCTGTTGAATTTTATGTGAATTTAACAAGAGAAACAGATCATGGGTTTGATGTGATTATGTGCAAATGCAAGTAAAGAGAAAAACCTTTGAAATGCATGCAAACTTACGGTGTTAGCAGATTTAAAAATAGATAATGTTCAATGAAGACTTATTTGTATATATAGGCTGTAGATGGAGCTAAAAGTAAGATCCCTATTTAAAGATGGATAACATTTTCTTGATGGTGTGGTTCTTATTGCTGTAGTCCTTCAGAGAAGAATTTTTTATGACTGATGTCAGCCTTGCAATGCATGTCTTGCTTTTATATAACAAGAAAGCTTCTACAAAACAGTTTAACTGTTTCCAGGAATGATAGGAAGAAAATGTTTGGTTTGCTAATGTTAAAAATCTGCTTGACCTTACTGAAGAAACTGCTTTACAGTAAATAATCTAAATTTAAGAAGGAGGTATCTTGAGGCCAAAAGGAGGTGCATTTTTTTCTTTCCCTGCAAAAATACACACCTATTTGGCAGAGTTATCACTGGGTATATTTGATATAATAGTTTAGAGTTTAATTATTTGTAGATTGTATCTGTAGTGTGTATGTTCAAGGCTGGCAATCTCAGAACAGAGCTAAGCATGTCATTCCTTGTAATTGTTTCTCTTGTGTGCCTCGGTAACTCTAGAAATGAGGGAAAGAATACTGTCTCTTTTTCTGCTCTCATTCTTCCTTCGTTGCCATCCGTATGAGCTCAGGGCAGTCTGAAGAAGGACAGATTAATCAGCCTTGAATCAAAGTCTGAGTGGGGAGCAGAGCTGGGACAGGGCCAGATGTCTGCAGGACTTGGGGTCTGAAGGAGGGGGCAACTGGCTCTAGAAGAGGTCATAGACAAGGTCAAGCAGTAGAAACAATAAAAAAAAGTAGAAAGAGAGGTGACAACAGCTGGTCCAGAGGAAAAGATAAAAGTGGAAAACAACATGAAATGGAAACAGCACTTCATGGAAAAGCCCGTGAAATGTCTATGGCCACCAAAACACACTATCTTTCAGGACCTGGGCTAGGACCCAGGATTTCTGTTTTTCAGAGTTCCTCTTCTACTTACTAAATAATTGGGATGTTGCTGGCAGTGTGATATCTCTTATTCTCTGTATCAGTGGGACCAAAATCACTGCTGATTATTCCCTTGTTTTAGGTGAAAAACTTCTGCTGGAATTCAGATTCCAGTGTGTAGTCCAATGTGAGAATCTGAAACATTTCATATGATTAACATTTTTGTCAGACTGAGAAACAAAGAAGTGATTATCCTTTTTTTCTTCCCTAGGCCTTGCATCATCCCATTTGATTGCTTAATAGACAGATCTCTCAGAATGAGGCACTGTTTCAAAAACTACCTTTTACTAGTGGATTTCCTAACTTTTTAATGTTTGGCCTTGTAGCCCCAATGTTTGGTTTAAACTTGATTCTTGAATCAAGCAGCAGGCACTAGAAAAAAATTACACAAGTGTTTTTTTGTCAGTCATCCATACTATGATTGTTTAAATGTATGTCTGTGTGTGTGTGTATGTAATTTCAACCATATACACATATATGTATTCTGTATGTATATATATATACACACACATGTATGTGTCTTCTCTCTTCATGTCTTTTTTGTGGGATGAAGATGGAAAAAAAGTGTAACAGGGAATTACATAATCCTATAAGCACTTGTGTTGGTGAAGTAATTCACCTTATTTGAGTGAGGACTGCCAAATCCAGCATGAGAATTTGTGACATTGATGTTATTCAGATGTGAGAGTTTCTAGGACTGCAACTACTGGCTGTAGTTATTTGGAGACTTTCTGTTTCTTCCAACTGTTAGTGCTGCATTATGCTGTAACTAACTGATTGCAGCAAGGCTCCATGCTAAATTTACACATACAGAGTTCCATATCTGTCTAGGAATGCATGCACATAGCTAGTGTCATTGCAGGCTCTGAGCCATTTGTAAGTTTAAAGTTACTGGTTTACATTAATATTTGTAGGATTTGCGCCTTGGTTAATTTGTCGTCTTCCTAAATGAGAAAGAGATAATGGACAAGTCAGGGCTAAACTGACAAATGTGTTAGTCCTGCCAAAGCATTCATAGTGTATCTAATGCTTTTCTTGAGTCAGTTGGTCAGTCAGTCAGTGATTATTTCCACCAAAAAACTACTCCTAGAAAGGAAAAACAAGCCTAAGAACTTAGCAGCAGGAAGGGTATGTGTTAGAGAATTTATTTTTCTCTTGCTTCCTTTCAGCTACTCCAGAGAAATAAGACCTGACATAATGTATATGAACTAACAAAAGTTTAGCACTTGATGAGATCCAGGAAGGGAATGTGAAAGTAGGGAATCATATGAAGTAAAATTTTATGGAACTTGCAATTCACAACTATGCTGATCAGTAGTCACACTGGCAAGAATTCAGATTTGTTTTTCATGTATGTATACATATATCCCTGTTTCTCTTGGTATTTTACACAAATGCTGACACACATGTGCACAGACTCTTCTCTCCAGCATAATAGGGATTTGATTCTTATACAAATTACCATCACATTTTGACCTCAGATGCTATGTTTTAGAATGTTTGCTAATTTTTGACTAGTATTTATAATATCAAAAGATTTATATTACAGCTTTTTTCAACTGGACTTAAAAAAGTCTATTATACCATATAAATGGCATTAATCTCAATAATCTATGTATCAGATCAGAAGAGCACCACTGTCTAAAATTTATGCCAATATCAGGAAGGCAACTGAAATATGTTTGAACAGGCCTGAGCCTGGCAGGGTCTGTATATTTACAGTTAAAAAAAGCTCCTGTCTTGCCAATGTGTTAGACTTCTTTGACACAGTATAGTAAAGTTTCATATGTTTTAAAAAAGGGATGTCTGGGTACAGGAAACATTGAGATAATATGCAAGACTAGTTTAGGGATAGTTTATCTGACCTGTTGAGTGCCTGACTATGCCACATGGGACAATGATCTCCAGTGCTTATGCCCTCTATGACTCTCATAGACTGTGGGATGAAGCATCCGGGGGTGAAGTTAGCTACTCCTGGTTGGACATGTCTTTGTTTCCACTGAAGGCTTAGGAAAACAGCAGTTCTTAGGCTGAGCAAAACCCCTGCTCTTGAAAGAAGGTTAGACTTTAAGCAAGCAGTGTTGTGTTTGGTAGCATTAATAACAAATGCAAAAGGGCACAGACAACTAAAATGTGCAGGAATTCACAGCAGAAATTTGGAGGATTTCTTCAAGATGCCCAAGGATGTTTATTTGGTCTGACTAAGGTCCAGGGGGAAATCCGGTTTGCCTTCCCAAGTCTAAGGAGCTTGTGCCTGACAAGGGGAGCTGGGGCCCAGCTCTGGGAAGGCAAGAACCCAAAACCAGCTCCAGCTAGAGAGATGGGATGGTTGGGACTGCATCATTTGCAGCAGTGTTATTCTCAGTTTCACTTTCACCCACCCAAGTGCATTCCTTTAACAGTCCCCTGCCTCAGGCAGCTGTTTATTTTGCCTTTATCAGATTTATTAAAAACAAAAAAAAAGGAAAATTGTTAAATGATACGTAATGTCTCACAAACATCCACTATAATATTTTGCTTAAATACCTCTAGATTTTAGAGATTCCTCTTTATAGACATTATTAATAGTTTTAAACATCAGATTTTCAAAGATCAGAGCAAATATTATGGATGTTAAGGTTATGCCATTGTGATATTCCCTTATAGGCAAAAATGAAAAATAACAGGAGCTGAGCAATGCATACAAAAATTCAAACACTATTAGAAAGTTTCTTAAATATCATCAGAACACTGGAAGCCCTGAGAAATGCAAGAAGGAAAAATAAGACCAATCTGATACAGTATTTTGTGCTTTCCCCCTGGAATTTATTGACACTATTATTTCTTCTTTACTTTATTACAGTCTGCTTTATTACTGATACAGTTGAGTTCCTCACTATTTTAGGTTAAGCAGCAAACCCCTACCAAACCCGAGGCATAACGTGCAGTAGCTAAATGTGACTCTTTAGACTTCTGTCAAGTGATTAAAGTCACATTGTGCCAGTTCACAGACCTTACTAAAAGTTCATTTGAATTCTCTCAAATCTCTCTTTTATTTCACTGAGATGTGTGTGAAATTGTAGGTGGAGATATTTTTTCATATTTAAAACAGACAGATTAAAAGAATTTGAGTTGCATTTTCAAACCCTTTCTTGGCTCTAGAAGGGGAAGTGGCTAATGCTGCGAGCATTTCAACTGTTCAGGAGGATAATATAGTCAATCAAATTAACCCTTTTTACTTGTCAATGAAGATACTTATGTACGCTATTATTTATTGAGATGGCGTGTTAAATAGTTTTACTTGTGCCTTTTAAAAATAATCTGAACACAAATGTGTATAAATGCATATAAAACAATATCTTGTTTTATAGAATGAAATTCCTGTCAGAACCATGTGACTGGATATCAAAGTGACTTGACAGTATTTTGGTGTTTTAGTTGAACTCAGTTTACCATGAGGGTTTTTTTGTTGTTGCTCATTTGTTTGCTTGTTTGCTTTATTTTTCTCCTCTCTCTCTCTCTTTTTTTTTTTTTTTTTTTTTTCTTTCCTGCGAAAGAATAAGTCTGGTTTGATCATTTGACAAAAATACTTAGTTCATGGCTTACATTATAAAATGATTACAACTGTAGCAAAGAGGGAGGGTGAATTCACACAAAGTGAATATTTCTTGTTAGGCAAATCTGGAATATAGATCAACTGTAAGTACCAAATGATGAAAGTAAATCTGGAATATCTTACATCCCCTCTAGTAAAACATAAACAGATGCAAAATATCCAACATAATATTTTTGGTCACTTTTTGATGCCCATTGTTATACCTTAGCAATCAGGATGACTTTCCTGTATACTGAGAATTCTATACTGTGCAGCTTCATAATTTTGTTCTGAAGAACTTTATTAAACCTGGAATAACCCTGTGAGCTTTATATTACAATAGAATATTAAAAGCAGAAAAAATTCACTTAGCTTATTTACTTATTTTAGGCATTTGTATGTACTTGTTTGAAGTGAAACATCAAAATAAATCAGTTAATTTGTGCCCTGGTTCAAGGAGTCCTGTAATACTTGTAATAACACTAAAAAATAGAACTGCCTGAAATTTTTTTCCATAACCTAAACTTTTGTATAAGTTTGCTCCCTAGCTACATCTCACAAAGAGAGTTGCCTTCTTTTCAGTACAATCATATTTCAGTAAATCCACACAGGAATATTAGTCGTAGTTCATTTAATCACCAAATCCTAACAACTAAGTATTCACTTCATTAAAGACACTAAAAAATTCTGGCCAGCTGTTTCCTGCCACTTGGCTGAGGACAAGGTGGAGAAAGACAAGCAATTCAATCCCCGGTAACTCTCAGTTGTGTTCAGCATAATTCTGCCACATAATTATACTTTCATAATTTTATTCCTAAACTAGAATCTAAATCCAAGGGGGGTTCTATGACTTATGGGCTTAAATTCTGACATGTTTAAATTCATGTTGTACACTCAAAAAATTTCCACAGATTTTAGTAATCAACTTAGAAAAATGCTTTGTTTTGTCAACTGTGGTTTATGGGTTTTTTTTAATTACTTTAAATTAAAGTAGTCAAATAGATTGTAGAGGGAGGTATAATTAACATACTATTTGTATACACAAATGATGGATTAGTTATTTGCCCTGTTCCTGGAAAACTCTTTCCTGTTCTGGTTCATACACAAAATTCTGGAGCATTAAGGACTCGTCATCAAAGATCAAGATGACTGTATTATGGTGGTTTTAAAGCTGCTAGCAATTTTTTATGCACTGAATGTAAAAAACAAATACTGACTACAACTGAAAATTGATTTTAAAATATCCATTTGATTGTATGAACAATCAAGTCTGTTGCCCATGAAAATAAGTGCTAAGATACCAAATAATAAATCAATATTTTAAGGACAAAATCTAAACAGACATAGATCACTGAAGTGATACGGACTTCTGCTAAGTTGTGCTTATTTATACAGCTGGGTCTGACTATAGGGTGCTGCAAAAATGACAAAGTTATCCAATGCGATCATAATTCAAGAGAATTCTCTCTTGAAACAGAATTTAGCATTCTGTACAGGCCACGGAGAAGATTAGGTATGTCAGGACAGGATCAAAACCTATCCACTGGCCCAGGAAACACTGAGCAGGGCTGTGTGAAATCCTGCCCGTCCCTGGGGTGCAGGCAGCCCAGCCCAGGCATTTGTGGCCACTTGTGCACTGCATATTTGTGTCCTCTCTCCAGTATAAGGCTGTTGCTGATTTTCTTTGGAAGAATAAGCAGGATACAGTCTTTTCAATAAAAGAAATCATCTCCTTGCAGCCTAACAGCTGCAGAACCAGCAAATTTTTGCAGATTTCCTTCTCTCCTCTGCATTGCTTCTGTCCCAGTTCTGTGTCCTCAAGCCCTTGAACCAGGGGAGTGTGATGTACTGAGGTGTAGACTCTATTCCTATTGCATGGGCTAATTAATGGGAAAAAAGTGCATTCATTTTGCCTTGCCCTGGGGTTTTAAAATCGAAGCACCGCTTCTCACGATGCTGCCGGCAGCTTGATTTTATTAGTGCTTCCTGGGCATACTCTGTGGGTTGTGATCTGAGTCAGGCAGCTCAGCCAGTAGGGACTCATTGAAGGGGCAAGAAATGCTAAGCACTTACTACAGAATCCCTCAGGGGAGTCAGGGCTAATTTGGGATTCCTACCAGGTTAGTAAGCAAGGTGCTCAGCTCCTCAACCTAGCTTGAAGTAGAGCAAATCTGAACACTAAAGTTTACATTGCCTTCAGGGCCAGGCACCAGCCAAGGAAAATTTTTGGGTATTAATTTTGGACTTAAATTTAGCCTAAACTCCACTCAGATGTTGTATTCCTAATGGGCTTACCTCCTTAAACACTTCACCTCAAGGGGTCTTCAGCATGTACTCATAAATTAGGCATAAATCTTAAATGTTGCCTTTGAAAAAAGATTCTTTACTCAACTTCATGAGTGTGGCCAGCTAGAACTTAAGATAAGGATCTTCGAAGGTAATGTATTGATTTCCTCCTGGTGCACTTCATAAGTTTTGTGGTCTCATCTGCTCTTTAGCTTTCTATATATAATTTTTGGGGTTGCTTTGCTCTTGAATATATGGGTTTTGGCAAAGGTTTTCTATTTTTCAAATAATATTAATTTTTTTTTTCATTGTTATATGGTGGACACAGAAATTGTAACTCAATGATTTTCTGGAAATTTGTAAATAAGACTAGCAGAGGAAAAGTAGGCAGGTGGCACTAATACTAATCTGAAACTACTGCATAGACTTTTGTTTCTCTGTTGTTACTGAGCTTCTACTTAACCCACTTGGAGCAAAGATGAGCATCACAGGAAATTGCAACAGTATTTGCTCAAGGTTTCTCTTTTTTCTTCAAATCTCATTGTAACGCTGTAGTTTTTCCTATTGCTGCTGTTCATTTAATCAGTACTTTCATCTCAATGGGCTTTCATGCCTTGGAGAGATGAGGGCTTACAAGGATCAGATGGTACAAGGATATAAAGCTAGGAGACTTGCTGACTGCATAGCTTAGCCAGAAAACTGCAAAACTGTCACCTGCAGTTTGATAGAGCCTAGATGCTCTCAGAACAGAACATTGCCTTACTTTTCCAACAGGACAGGTAAAAATGCAGGAATTTTGAATATGTCTTTCGTTTTTGGATCTTTCTGCTTCTCTGAAGAGAAATTCTCAAGCAACCTGAATGGTAATGATTAAAAAAAAAAAAAAAAAAAAAAAGGGCAGGTTTTGCTGCTGGATCTCTGGAGGAATTGAAGGAAGTTTAACAGCCTTTAGTCAGGTGCTGAATTTTTGTAGGATGTGAGTGGGATAGTTAGTATCCTTGCCCTGAATCTAACTGCAGCCACTGAGTAGATAAAAAAAAAAAACCTGTCCTGAAACATGAAAAGAAAAAAGATCTTTTATGTTGTGCAGGTACGTGCTCTGCTGAGCACTCTGTCAAGTCTGTGGCAGTCAACAGCAAATAAGGGACTGCAGTGCAGAGCACAAGTTGTCATTATCAGCTGAGACATTCTTTCCAAAAACAGATGGAGAGAGATGCCACTCCCTATTTTTCAAAATGCATATTGAGAAGGTAAGTGGTACTTGTGAAACTTCCAGTAACTCTTAGCTAAATGTACAACCTCTGACTAAGATCTTGCCAAGGAGGAGACAGCTTTTGGTGTGCACAGCAGGATTGTGGAAGTCTTGGAAGCTGCATTTCAGAAAGTTCAGATCCCCACAGTTTTTTGTTCTACATTTGATATCTGACTGGCAGACATTAAAGTCTGAGATAATCACCCTGAGCTCCTTTTGTGGGACAAACTGTGTCTCTAGAGCCTTAGCTAAAAGCTGTAGGGCTTCAGTGCGGTTTCCTAGATGTGCAGGGAAGTACTGAAGGCACAAATGTTGTTTTACAGAGCTGGGCTCTAGTCACACCCTCAAAAGATGCAAGTAACCTCTCCAGGCTACTTCTGTGCTGAACTGCAGGAGGTAGGTCAATTTTCCTTCTCATTTGTTTCGTGGTTTCTGGGAAGATGTCCACCTGGATTAAAGTTTCCAGGAACAACTATATGAACGTTGTTAAAATCAGCAGCTAGTTGATACACCCAGGCTGCATAAGACCTGCATAAGACAGATGTCAGATTTAATAATTAGAAGACTATCAGAATAACAGAGAGAGATCAGAGGCCTTGACAAGGTTAGCAAAATTAAAGAAAAATAATAGGAGTTATAAAGATAAAATGTTTGCATTTTCATGATTAATTTATTAGAATAAAGAAAGTTTTGCTTTTCTGAGTTCACTTTGTTTTAATATTCCTTTGAATATGGCTTCAATATCAAAGTGAAAGGGAAAAAAAAAACCACACCAAAATATCTCACCTCAGATATTTTTTAATGTGTGTGAAACTTGAATCACTCACAGTTTGTCCCTCCAAGTGAAGGAAGGCAGTTCTGTTCAGTTGATGGGTGAGTCAAACTCAGTGGGTGCAACTAAAGCTTGTAGAGACCTGTGTAGGATAACTACTTTTTACCATGCTTGTCACCATGCCACTGACTATCTGCATGGAATGATCTATTGCTGCTGCTGTTGCTGACAAAATCGGCTTTCTCTCCCCCCCACCCCATGCTTATCCTGCCCAACAGCATCTGCTTTTGCTCAAAGAGGCCTATGCCTTCCCTCACCTTGATGATCCGTTGTTGTATCTTTCTGGCAAAGAACTCAAAAGATTTTGCCAGAAGGTTGCACTCAATCAATCCTGCCTTTAGGGTGTCCTAGAAGCGCTTTCTTGGATCACCATTGCTTCCTCTTTCCACACTCCAGTTCCCTTCATAGGAGGTGCTTGAACATATGTACACCATTGATTCAAGCCATATGTCCAGCCCATTACACCTGGGCTTTCCATGTGGATATGCTGCAGGAATTTATCACTGGTCAGTTTAGTGTAGCATCTGACTCAGAGTAAGACACATAGGTGGAACTTCTCCAGCTGGCAGATATGCTTTCTATATTATATCAAAATCCTGCCTCTGTTTAGCACAACAGCCTTTTACAATTCTGGTCTGCATTTCTAGTCTGAGCTGACACTGATTCCATATTCACTTAGTAAACTCTGTAGAAAATTCCCCTATTTCTATGAATGCAAGAAACTACTTCTTCACGAAAAGTGACTGAGTCATTCATCACAATTTGAATGTATGTGAATCCACTTGCAAAAAACAGCTCAGTCTCACTGTGTTTAGTGGAAGAGACTGTGTATTCTTTTCCATGTTGATCGACAAATCACCTCGGTTTTTCCCAAACTGATGATTAGACTGATTTTTTCTTGTTTGTCTTGGAAGTAGCACATTTGTTTGTTAATAAGATCTGAAGTCTTTGGCTGATGTGAGGCACCACTCTGCAATGATGTGTGTACCAGCATTCTTGTGTGTTCTACTTGGTGGCTTCTGTTTGGTGTGCAGTCTTCCTTCTGCTCAAAAGTTAGTCCTGATATTTAGACTGAGGTTGCATTTCTTTTACCTGACTCCTCAGAATAAAATAACATTTTCACAATTAAATGCATCAAGGAAAACAGAGAACAGCAGCCCATTTCATACCCAGTGATTTACAGAAACAAAAAGAGAGACTTTCAGGGAGGGTCTGAATGTCATATGGTCTAAATAGAAAAATAAAGGCAGAAGGAAGAGGAAGGAAAGAAGGGGAGAATTAGTTCAAAGAGATGGATGTGGGTGGTATAAATGGACAATGAACACAAGGGGGAGGAAGTTGAGGTTAAAAAATAAAGAAAGAAGCCTCTCATCATGGCACTAATGGAAAGAGGTGAATGAAATTACACCACAACAGTCAAAGCACTTCTTAAGCAAGAACTTGCACTCAAAACACACTTGAGTAAAATTAAAAGGAGGTTCAGTTCTGGAGGGAGTGGTGCTAACAGCCTGTCAGAAATTGTTTCCCAAAGAAAATGTTTAAGTACTGAGCATAAAAGATTTACAAAAAGGTATGTTAAACCACATCCTGATATAACAGCAGTGACATATAGTTTGGCTTTTTTCCTGAAATTAGGAGCTCAGTTACATATGTATACCTTAAGACCAAGGACCCTCCTATGCTAAACCTCATTCATATAAATCTTTGTGTTGCCAATTTTTCATTATATATTTATTAGCAGAATTCCAGATTTGTCACTGGATTAATTCAGCTTCACATCTGTGTACCTAATAGAATTTGATCAAAATTGGAGGAAGAAATAGATCAGTTTGTTGTGGTTTGTATTCTTAAATATTTGAGGTATTTTTTTTCCACATTGGCACAACTTTCAAGAACTACTTGAAATCCTGCAGAGTTTGGACTATGGCTACACTAAAGAACAGCTGATATAATAACTCTTTACATGCATTGCCTTACCAACAAAATATTAAAGAATGCCTTAATGACAAATAAACTCAAAGCATTTGGCTTGGTCTCTTTTGTTTTAAATAATAAACAAGACAACATCATGTTATGAAGAATCTAATTGAAGATTTGGAATAAGTAATTATAATAACCCAACAGGAGTTCCATGGTCTTTTTGAAGCAACATTGTTCTTGGATTACAAAACAGTGATAGAAGTCTCAGTGCTGTAAGCCACATGAAGAAAGGAAACCCCAAATTAAGAATGATAATTGCAAATCAGAGACACTTCTGCATCTTTCTTTCATGAAAAAATGCCGACTTGGCCGTTTAAAAGACATGAAATAGTGTTATCAGAATTTTTTCCCACGCGAAATGTTTGCACAGGAGATGTAGAAACTAAGAACACACAAGTACAATATTTGAACATGCATCACCATATCACAACCACTTTAAGGAAGAAGATGACTGCTTTCTACAGCATTCTCATTTTAGAGTGGTTCAATTCCACAATAGGCTTGTCTTTTATAACCAAAGAAAGGAAAAAAAAATCAAAAGACATCTTTTCCATTTTCTCTTGCAATTTGTAAGTATTTCTTGCAGATGTTCAAGCGTTCAAAGAATAATTTGAAACTGTAATCTGAATCTACCAGAGGAAGTTAAAAGTATGTTGACCAAACTGTTCCACATTGCAGAAATCATGTTCTTATGATTAAGAAGGATCAAACAGAAGAATAATCCAAAGTGACCGAACCATGTCTCCTAAAAAAAATTCTAAATCCATATACAAGCACATGGATAAAATAAAAATATTTGTAGAGAAGGTGAGATTGCATTGATTGCAGTTTGAGTTCAGATGCAGCCACAAACAAGTAGGTTCCTTACTATGGATTTAGGAACCTAACTTAAGGTATCTAAGTTTACAGGGGGCTACTACCTAGTGATAGGAAGCTGTTGTACAAGCTTATAGAGATATCTGTGACGAGATATATCTGAAGAGAAGACATTCTTATTACGATTAGTGGAAAAAAATAACCATGTCAAAATATTCTCAGATTGAGTGCCATAAAGTCTACATTAGGCATGGAGATATGAGTTGCTACATTCATTTTAATTTTTGAAAAAGAGTAGAGTAGTTGATAAGTTGAGTAAATTTTAAACAGATGAGAATTTGGTTATTTTGGAATTAGAATATTGGGGTTCCAGCTGTAGCTTTTTTTTTTTTTTTTTTTTTTCCCCGGGGGTGCTAATGAATTGCCTTCTATTAATTTTTCACTTCTGATTTTCTATATATTAAACAACAAAAAACTCATTCATAATTAGGCAATTGAGTAGTACAGCAGCAAGGTATGAATAGCAGAGAAATAACTTGAGATACTGAAATCAATTTCTGACAGTTCCTTAATGCCTTTGAACATATAAAGTGAATTGTATCTAAAGTAAAAGCTTTACATGAGAATTGCACAGGAGGCAAAATTTCTATGCAACATCCAAAAAAAGTCCACATTGCCTTATGTCACAGAAGGGAAATGAAATTTACTGCTACAATTTAAACAAATCTATTAATTATATACTCTTCATTCCTCTTGGTTTGATGATATTTAAACGGATTTTAATACAAATTTAAGGACACCTGTGCTAAATGCAAGGAATAGTTCTAGCATCATAGCATCATAGCATCAGTCTTATAATTGAGTTAGATTAAAGATGGTCTGGTTTCCACCATCCATGGGCAGAGAAAGATTTCACCACCAACCACCCAGCCATGGGCAGAGAAAGATTTCACTAAACCAGGTTGCTCACAGCCTCATCCAACCTGGCCTCAACCTGGCCACAAATACTTCTGGGGATGTAGCAACCTGTTCCAGTGCTTCAGTACTCTCTGAGTGAAGATTTTTCTCCTATCATCTAATCTAAATCTACCCTCTCTCCTTCAGTTTAAGGTCACTCCTCCTTTTCCTATCATTACATGCCTTTATAAAAAGTGCCTTTCCTGCTTTCTTGTAGATCCCCTTTTAGTACTGGAAAGCTGCTATAAGGTCTCCCTGAAGCCTTCTGTTCTCCAGGCTGAATGGTCCCAAATATTTCAGCTCCATCCCTCTCATCTTCTTCATGACCTTTCTCTGGAATCACTCTAGCAGGTGTTTCTTTCTTGTGCTGAGATCCCCAGGCCTAGCAGCAGCACTCCAGGTGGGTTCTCATGAGGGTAGAGTGGAAGAATCACCTCCCTTGACCTACTAGTCACTCCTCTTTTGATGCTGCCCAGGTCTGGGCTGTGGGCACATATTTCTGCCTCATGCACAGCTTTTCATCCACTACAACCCCCAGTTCTCCTCTTCAGGACTGTTCTCCCAGTCCGTGCTCACGTCTGGTGTTGCCCCAAACCAGGTGCTGCCAAGTCTTTCTGGATGACGTCCCTTGCTTCTGTTGTCCAATTGTCCACTCAGCTTTGTGTCATATCAAATGGTTGCTGGAGGTGTTCTTTTCTGTGACTCGGATAAAGGTATTAAAATGTACCAATCCCAAGAACTTCCATCTCACTCTGATGAGTGAAGGACACCACTTATGACTGGCTTCCACCTGGACATAGAGCCATTGATCACAACTCTCTGAGTGTGTCCATCCAGCCAATTTCTTATACACTGAATAGTCTCTGCTTCAAATCCATGTCTCTCCCCTTTGTAGAGAAGGATGTTATGTGGGACCATGTTGAAGGTGTAACAGGTGGACTTCACTTACTGACTGTTGCAGTCACTCTGTCATAACATAATTTAGGTTACTGTCACCTCTAGGTATTTCAGTTTGACTCTTTTTAGTGTAAGCTAATACTAATTCTGAGGTTTCAGAAATCTACTTTGTCTTAAAAATATTTGTTTTAAATTCTAAGACTGCATTGAAATTCTAGGTTAATATTTCATCTTTAATGGCTTATACATGAAACTCTGATGTTGTTATTCTGTCTAATTAAGAGGAACCATATCTTTTAAAATCAAAAAGCAGAAAAGCATGGGTGTTTATACCTTTCTTTTCAGAAAAAGCCTGATATCTCACTCACACGTCTTTTTTGGATATGCATGTATACATTTTTCACAGTTATTTAGTACTTTGTTTTAGCTGAGAACTGATTTACTGCATTTCAGTTGGGACAGCTTTGTTTTTTGCCAAAGCAACAGGATGATGTCAAGTTCGGACAAAATACTGGAAACTAAATTAAGTTATGTGTATCTTTTACTATTTGGGAAATTTTATGTAACAGGCAATTTCACTGCAAGTGGATCCTACCAGAAAAATTTGGGGTTTGGTTTCCTTTTTTTGTTTGGTTGTTTTTTGTGGTTTTGTTTGTTTGTGTTTGTTTGTGTTTGTTTCCGTTTTTTATTTTGTTTTGTTTTATTTGGTGTTGTTGTTGTGTTTTTTGGTTTGTTTGTTTGTTGTTTTTTTATGGCTCACTCTGACTGTTAGTATTTTCTTTACTTGTGGATCTTACTGTAGCACATTTCCTTCAAGAACTGACCGGGGCAGGGAGCTGCCCTTTTCCTGGAGAGCTGTGAGTGGGACAAACCTTGCTGGCTGAGCAGCTGAGTGTTTGGAGGACAGCAAGGAGTTTGCCCACAACTGGGAAGAGTAGGGAGCACACAGAGAGCAAGGCCTTGCAGGAGGCACAAGAAAATCCTGCTGAAGGAGTCAGAGCACCACTTCTGCAGTTTTCCAAGGTCACCATACTGAAGCTGAGTCTAGGGGACATCACTGATGTGGTTATATGTAGGGGGTTTGTCAGGATATTCAATTCTATCTTGTCTTTGGCAGTTTGAATTTTATCTGTTCTGAATTCGTGGTGGTCATCTGTCCTAAAGTAACCATTCCTCATGTTTAAAAACAACAAATAGAAAATATGTGTAAATACAACTCCTAATTTTTTAAGACCTTTTGCTCTTAAACAGGTGCTTGCTATTTTACTACAAAGCTTCTAAAACTTCTAGTAGTGAAAATAATTTCAAAATCCTGCAAGGAGCTTGCAACTGATGGAAGATTAAATGTTATGGTACGAAATTATAATGAAAATCCAACTGTATACTTTCAAAGAGAAATATGCTTAGCATTTTCTGCCATTACTTTCAGCATTAAGTTTTGGTATGAAGAGCTTCTGCTGCTTGCCAAGTTTTTATAGGAAACCTGTTGTTTGCAAATCAAAGCAAGAAATGTCTCATTTCCTGACCTTTGTCTTTGTTTTTTGTTCTTACACATAAAATATTTTGTTCATGAGAGAAAGTTTTGATATTCACTATTAGGCTTAGATTGTTTTGCTGTTAATATATGACTTTCAACTTAATCTTCTTTCTTTTCTTTAATATTTGTTCTTGGTGTTTTTTCTTGAAAATATGCTAAAGTCAGCTGACTTCCTTCATAGGTACTAAATAAAATGGTCATAAGAATCTGAGTTTGAAAGAGATTTTCCTCTTATGCTATTTTCTGGTATTTTGTTTATGTAAGTAACTGAATTGCATGTTGCCATCAAATACTATCGTCAAACTAAACCACAATATTTTAAACAGGAATTTACTTGGTACACACATACATAACCTAGCACAGGATTTTTCTGTCACCTTTTAAAATTTCAACATGCTGTTATCTCAACTTGTGATGAAATGAAGAAAACATTATGTATTTTGCAAACTCTGATACCAGCAGAAAATTGCTCAAATAATATTTGATTTCAAAGAAGCCCAGTCTGCTGTATCAGAAGCTCCTAACACCTCTCAGTGATTATCCTTAGAGGAAAAAAACAACTGGCCTCAAGCTGAGTTCTGGTTTTGTACAGGATCTTTGTCCTGGAAATACTTGTACTTACCTGTATGTAGAACACATTTTTAAGCCTTTGGCCAAGACCCAGTAAACACCCTGATGTGCAGTGGGTTTTACAATGTATTTTCAAACGCACACTGGATTGTCATGGATTCAAATTATGACCATAGTTAGTCCAAATAGTAAATAATTTCATCTCAGTTCATACACTTCCTTTAAGACTAGAGTCCCACTTAGTCTGATTGATGAATTTCCTAGGAGCTTTGGAGCTTTGGTACAGTCATTGCAATCTCATGTTTTCAAAAGCTTGGTAAAAAACTTTCCGCATACTAACTCCCAAATGCCTCCTCCACCCTCATGTTTAGACAGACTATTCTGTTCTTTATTGAGGGAAATCATCCATATTGATACTAACTGACATTGTAAGAAAAATATTCACAATTATTAAAAAAAATCTAATGGCAGTTTGAAATTGATGCACTTGTATCTCATATATTTGTTCTGGGTGACTACCACTTTGAGAGATTTATTCCTTTAAGTGGCCACTATAATTAGAGAAGAAATAGATTTATTAAGGAAAGAAAGCTCAGTTCTATTTTAATGGAGATAGAAAGAATCTAGCAAGATTAGATGATTCAGTCAGAGTATAGAAACAAGATCTTGGGGTGTGGATAACTTCTCACTAACCCTTTCTAACAGAAAAATGGTTGTTGCAAGTATTCCATTCAATACTCAGTCTCAACACAGCTCATAGATCACATATATCAGTGCAAATGTCCACCTAGAAATGCCAGGTAGAAAACCAGTCAGTCATGGTTATGCCCTTGCCACTCTGAAAATGGCAAGGTACAGGTGCCCTTCACCAGTTCTGATCAGACTGTGATTGTCAGATTATGTAGAATCACATTAAACTGTCTGATAATTATGTGAGACAGGTCTGAAGTGCTAACACAGGGTTTTAGAATACTTAGCTGAATATATCATTCTCTTTTTGAATAAAACACTGTCTACTAGTATCTACTTACACTATTACTCTCTTAGGAGAAATACATACCTGGATGAAAGCCAGGCAGTTTTAGTTTAGCCTGAGATCAGCAGAGCTGATGTTCAAAGGAATGAGTGCAACTACAAAATGCAAAAGCCAGGAACGAGTTAATGTTTTGCCTTTGTAGTCTGCTTGTTTACATTTTGAGCATAGTTCTTAGAAAGCAATGCACATATCAAACTATTTCCCTCACTGTCCCCTTCTCATGTCCTCATGGTCCTGCAGACTCTCACAGGTATTTGTGCATGATGCCAGTTTTAAATGACTGCAGAATTGCCTTTTTGCCTTTTTAATATTTTTTCCCCCCCACAAATTAGGAAGCAAAACCAGACCTATCTTAAATTTCATGGCTTAAATTTTCTAATATTTTAAAAATATGTTTATTCATAGAACATGTGTATGAAAGTTATAAAGACTTTAAAAACAATAGTAGATTATCCAATTACCTGTGTTTAAAAAGCAGGTAAAATAGGTAAAAATGTATGAACTTTTATATGTCTATATACAGTAAGCACTTGATAGAAAAAAGGAAAGATGCTCAGTTTTCCAAGAATTTGACTCAACTATTAACACATCAAATACAAATATATCCTGGTAATAAGCCATTGTCAATTCAGAAAAAAACTTTTATGGGAAAACATTACTTTTCTTACATTTGAAATTTTTTTACGAAGTTAGAAATTACTTTATTTAGAATTTCCAACCTTATGTTTCTTTGGAAAGCTGTACTGCCAGAAATACACATTTTTGTTTCTACTTCCTTGTTATCCTATTTTGACAACAAATATATATATAAAAAAAAAAAAAACCACAAACCAAGAAATTATTTATTTTTGTTTATATTGTTATTTTCATTTATTTTCATTTATATATATTTTTTTTTTTGCAAATTTCCACTGTGGAACATTCTTAAGAAAAATTGCTGGCAGGCAAAGGAATAATAAAAATATACAATATTGTATGTACCTTCATGAAATTTGAAGGAAAAAGAGAAAAAATACAGAATTATAGAAATGAAACAGGAAAAAATGCTCTCAAAGGAGTTTTTTTATAAGCTTTATTATTTTATGTTCTTGTTAAAGGAAGAAGTCTTTTCCAAAAGAAAAGGAAAGAGTGCTTCACCTTCATCCAATCATCTGAGAGTTCCTCACACAATTGTTATTCCTGAATATTTAATAGCTTCCTTGTATTTATATAATTTTGCTACAAGGCATCCCACTTTTAACTACATTGCTTTTGGAAAGATTGTCTTCTTCTCTTTGAATATTCCTCTTTTTAGCTCCTGGTTATTACTCTTCAAGAGGCAGCAAATTGGACACTCTTGCCAACTTTCCCATCCTAAACACGATTTTATCATACCTGTTATATTTTTTTATTTTCTGAATTAAAGAAACTGAATTACTTCTTTAGTAATCCATATTCTTGGCTGTTCTCACCCTGCTCTGAACCCTTCCCAATTCAATGATCTCCTCCATGAGAAGGAGGGAAAAGAAAGAAGATGTGAATCAGGTATATGATTTACCATTGAAGATGTGAATCAGGTATATGATTACTGAGTGATATCATAATATACGTGTTTTTTCCTTCTAATTCCTAATGGTTGATTTGCCTTTTTGACTGTCAGAGTGTGTCAAGTAGATGTTTTTGTAGATTTTTCCATCTTAACCCCAAGACCTCATACTTTAGTGACAGTGGTCAAGTCTGGGACCATATCTTTAGATGGAGAGGTATTGGCATCAGTCCAGATTTATCAAAAGTAAATTGCTATTGTTATTCTTGTTATCATTATTATTATCACAGCAATACAGTATTTATTTGTTCCATAACCCCTTTTATGCCATGACTATCTAATTGCCTTGAAAATTTTTTTGGATGTTCATAGAAAATATCTTTATCTTCCTGTATCTAAATTCTGTTGCTGAATGGAAAGAAGTGTCACACGACTAATTTTACAGTTCTAATAAGAACTAAATCATTCTAGTAAGAAGTGAAAAGGTAAAGGAACCACCACCATGTTTGTGTAGAAGAAAATGTGATACTTCTCCAATAAGATTCAATTGTTTTTACCAAAAATAAATTATATTTAAAATAAGTTATATTTTGTTTTAAAAGATTCTCATCATGTTTATGAAGGCACTGCCTTAAATTTAGACTTTTGGGTAGTCAGTTATACTATCAGATTGTTTTCTATCCTGTATGAAAATTCTGTTTGCTATACTTAAATATGAAATACTTTATTTCTGGTCAATTATTATTCTGTGAGAAACCCTGTATAGGATAATTTGAGATGATTTTTCTGTGTAAAAGTTAAGGAAAGGAAATATGAATCTATACTGGACAGGGTTCCCTAGCAGTAACAAATAGAAGGAACTTAATCATAAAAATGGAAATATATATAAAAACCAAAAAAGTGCAAGCTAGAATCTCTAAGTGTTAGTGACAGCTGCATATAAGTTGTGGGGAGAAGAGTAATGTTAAATAGAAGTAAAGTAAATACAACAAAGTGTATTTAAAATTATAACTGGAGATAATTAAAGGATTTTCTCTAGGTCATCACTCACTGACAATTTCTAGAAAAAAATCATGCATTATTATAGTAACCGTAACATGAGAATTCATTTTTTCCAACTTGACCATATCCAATTATGTTGTGCTTTAAGCATTCAGCTGCTTTCCTTTTTGCTTCACTTAAGACGCAACATCTGGAGGGCCTCCTTAAAAGAAGGTTAGATAATCTACTAATGAACTATTTAATTAGGAATTCACCAGTGGGAAAAGTACTAAAGCTGTTATTTGTCTTTACTCACACTTATTAGCAAGAGAAAAGAAACCACAGCACTAGCTGGAATATTTTTTTTCATATTTGAAAAAAAATGCTTTAAAACAAACCTACTGTACTGTTTCTAGCTGCAGTAGGAGTTAGAAAAGTATTCCACAATGGTATAATTTAAAATAGTATAATAATGCTGTAAAATAGTTTACTTACCTTCTCTCTGATTTTAGATGATTTTGTCATTCCCAAAAAATTAAAAAAACAATAAAAGGCACTGCTTTTAAAACTTATCTTTCTGTACTTTTTATACCAGCATCAGTAGATAAGATATTTTCCTGGCTTTTTATACACCATTGGCAGACATTAAATATGCTTTGACAGTGAACCTGTAGTGCTCTCATCCTGGACTGCTTTAGCATATATTTCAGTCATACTATCAGCAGCCTAGAATGAAATGCTCCTCTGTGCAATGAAGGTATCTCTTTTGGTGAGAATGCTGAATGAGGACCAATGCTGGATGTCTTCTGAGATGACTTCTTCTGTTCAGTTATAACAGGGTTGAGACTCTCTTAACATGTTTCAATTGTGATTTTATAAAGCGGTCAGGATGGAATGATTTTCAGTCATTTTGCTGTGCAGTGGATTTAAAATTGTGTCCCCAGAAAAGTATATCAATAGATTAAAAAGGCAAAGTATTAATCTAATGCACTTTGTCTCTGTACCCATAATTTATAGTATGACCATCACAAAATTATGGCAATTCTCCAGTGAAACAAAGTGTTTATATTTTGTTCTCTATAAAATATTTCATTGACTTATTCTTTCAGTGGAGCAGAATGATTGGCCAAGCAGACTTTTAAATAATTAAACACCATATGAGTGTTAATCTTGATTAGTGTTATACTTTTGATATTAACTTAATTATATGAAGTAAGTATAAACATTTGTTGGAAGAAATAATTTTCCTGGGACATTAAAATGTGCTCCTTGTACAGTGCTGAGTCTCAGGAAGGTCAAGAATGTTTTAATGTGAAAAACCCTCAATTCACTTCAGGTTTTCCTTAACAGCTTATCTGGACAGATGGCAGAAGCAAATCACTCCGTATGGAATAGAAAAATTATTTTTCCCTTTGTCAATCATGGTGAAGAGATTCTGTGTTCACTTGCTTGTTGGTGGGCCTATCTATGAACTGCAAAAACATTTTTTGTGTATTAAGTATCTCAGGTAATCTCAATTATATGTTTTATTTTCAGATCTTTTTTGTTTGCTTGTTTTGGTTTTGTTTTGTTTTAATTTTGTTTTAGTTAAGTAAAAATATCTTATGAGCTTGTTCTCATAAGAACAAAGTAGTAATATGAAGTGAGTTATTAGGTAAAAAAAAAAATCATAGGCTTTAATAAGTTAATCAAGGTTCTAAAAATGAGAAAGTACCTTAGCCAAGGAGTTCCCAACCTTCTGTAATATGACCAACTTCTACACTTGAGTTTTATTATTTTCTTAGAATGGTTTTCAAAAATAAGTCACTCATGTATCTACTGAGTTTCATGGTTTCTTCCCAGCAGCATGAATAATCCCAGGAACAATCCCAGGAACCTGTTATTTTAGAAGAAAGTGGATTTAACTTTTTGCTCTCTCTCTCAACAGTTCTTTGAGGTATTATGGGCAAAATGTAGAGTCTTTATTGTTTTAAGCATTCATATCATCTGAAAAGCAAAACCCCTATGAACACAGTTTGCAGCCTGTTTTCTCTCAGTGACTGAAATCTGTTGGTATATGTGGTTGGATACACGTCAGCGCAATTTAACTTAAATGTTTGACGAGACAGAGGCTGTGTATGTAGAAACAAAAGTTGACTTAAATTTGGAGGTTTGAATAATGCCCTCCCTGCTTGGGCTATATTATTTCTTATGTACTGGAGCATTTTTATTTATGCTTCCACTTTCCAGACTTATGAAGTACAGATTTCAGGGCAAACTTGTTCACTGGTATCTTTCATGTTTAAGCTACCACTCTCAAAAGACATCAAGAAATCCACAGTTCTCATCTTTCAGTTTGCATTCCCAATGAGTATCCAAGAATTTACATCTCTCTCTGTTTGCACAGGCTGCTGTGCCTTCTCAGTGCAGAAGAGCCAAAGTTTAACTGTTATACAGAGGGAGAAAAAAAATAGAACTTTATGATAATTATTGATTTGAACACACAATAAAAGTTAAGAAACAATTTCCAAAAGGTGTAAAAAGGTACTAATAATTTGTATGGAGTAGGAAGCTTGCCAGGAGATATGAAAGCACTTCAGAAAAGATAATTTTATAGTGAAAAAAGGGTTTTTTTATAAGAAGATTTTTGAAAATTTGAAACATAATAATTCATATTTATATGTGAAACTCATTATATCTCTCATAAAATTAAAATATAAATAGGCCGAGTTAAGGAAAAAAATCAGTAAACTGAACTTAAAAATTTTAAAAATTTTTCCTCTCAGGTTCTATAGGTTCAATTGGATGAAATATGAACTGTAGCATATAATTTCCCTTGATATATGGATGCCCAGAAAATGTATAAAAATTACAGTAAAGGATTAGATAACACATGAATAAATATCTTAGGTATAAATAGAGTAAGGACTATAATATATGAGGAGTGAATCATCAAAACATATGAGGAAAGAATCACTGAGAAGTTATTATAAGAATTCCAATCAGTTAATGATCTATGACTTCTTTAAAGAAGTATGTAAGTAAGAAAAGCCAGTTGATGTAGCCATTTGGTTTTTCAAAAGCATTTCTGTTTAGAGTTTCTTCTTTAAAAATTCTTGAACTGACTTGTGAGATAAGAGAAATTCTAACATGGAGAAAAAAATGGTATAAGAAAACTTATGTAAAAATAAATTTTTACCATGGAAGGAGATCAGTGATGAAGACTTACATGGGTCTAGTGGATGGTGTCCCTGCCCTTGGCAGGGGGCTTGGAAATAGCTGATCTTTAAGCTCCCTTCCAACCCAGGCCATTCTATGATTCTATAATATATGTGCTGTTTATCATCCCGGTGAATGATTTAAGAAGTGAGTAATAAGGTCAAAAAATCAAAGGCTTTAATAAGTTAGTCAAGGTTCTAAAAATGAGAGAGATCTGCAAAGTGCTGCAGAGGGACATCATGATGAAGCAAGAGCCACACATCAAACAGTAAATAAAATTTGAGTTAGATGTGTTTGAGGTGATATGTATTAGGGAACACTCCTCATTTTGTTGTTCAATGAAAACTATGCTCAATGCTAGCTGAAAACCAAAACAAAATATGAAATATGATGATGAGTGCTGCTCAAAATAGAAAATGTTATGTTCTGCTTAAATCCTCCATCTGCATCATGAATATTGAATGTAGAATTGGAATCTCAACTTCAAAAGGAGCACAGGATCTGTCCACGTCAAAGCAGGGACAATCACAGATATGGAATGGTTTCCATGCAAGTAAATATCTCATATAGCTGGGACTTTTTGTAAGGGAGATGTCATAGGAGAGGTGTGACACAGGTCTGTATATTCACGGTGGGAAGGCAAGAAGAATACTTTGCACCATCTCTTCTGCTGGAATTATGTTAAAGTCATCAAATCAAGTAAGTCATTGGTAAGTCTCGAACAAAGAAGGCAGCTCTTCATATAATGTGTGGTTTGTTGTGGAGTTCCCTGCCAAAAGGAAGTTTTTGACATTAAAAATTTATCTGAGATAAAAAGTGATTGGAAAAAATAATGAAAGAAAAATTTATAAATATGAAAATACTGTTTCTGGCTCAGAAGTTTGAATTTTCACTGAGAGATGCAGGTCTTCCAGCAGATACAACAGCATGAGATTTTCCTGTTTCTTAACTGTTCCAAGGGCCACTTCTGACAGGTATTGTCAGAGAAAAGATTAGAGGGATCTTTGGTCTGACAAGGTGTTTCTGTCTCAGTTTTTCCACCTGTTTATTTCCTTCCAGACCGAGGCTGCTCAGAAGCCCATGGCTCAAAGGACACTATCCCTCACAGACATCAGAAAAACTGGTGCAATGGCTCAGGTATGAGATTTGCATTTATTCTGTGTTCAAGAGGTTAAGCTGTGTAAACTCTCGCTTGCCATAAGATTCCATGTGTCAGCTGCTTGTTGAGTGAGCCTGATGTTTCTGCTGATTTTACTTTCCATTCACTCTGTTAATGTGAAGAGGAGGAGGTACAGGAAGACTGAGGATGCAACACAAGGTCTGCTTTATGGGGAGCTGATGATCAGGAGACCCACACTGATGAGTGTGAGCAGAGGAATGCTCTCTCTGGAGCTAACTCCCCTTCACATCGCATTGCCAAGACACAAACCAGGAGTGAGCTCACAGCTCCAGCACATGTGGGCAGTCATGAACAGTGAGTTACAGTGCACCTCTTCGGGCTGTCAGCATAATTCTCTATGAGTTTCCTCATCCAGCTTGCCTCTTATCCCTTATTTCACTCATAGTGTTGTAAAAGCAGTAAAGGAAGAAGGGCAAGAATGGTGCATGCTACTGCAAGATACCTGCTATATCTTTCTTTCTCTTCTGCTATAAAAAATCTCAACACAGTCACACAAGAGCTTAAAGCAGTAACAATTTGGAAATGAAGACAAATTCCTATTGTAGTACCTTAAGAGAGAAATGTAAGAGAGAGACCACAACCAGAGCAATTTCCTGCACTGACTAATGTGAAATAAAATATAATGGGCATGTTTGGAGATGCATCAGTTCACAGAAAATATAAACAGAAGCAAAAAAAACAAAGGGAGACAAAGACAGGTGAGATAGCTGCCAGTTTAATGTGCAGCTTACTGGGGAAATATCCTGGCTGAAGGTGAGGAAGGAAGAATTGTTCAAATGAAAGATTTTATAGTATCTTCATGCACTATCTCAGCTGCCTGGAGCAAGAGCCCTCCAGGGCACTGTCAATTTCTAAAGGGACCTTTTTGGAAATCTTATTTCAAAAGTTTAAAAAAAAAGCTTCTTGATGAGTCCAAATCAGGTAAAACATGATACGGAAGGAAGAAGACATGCCGGTCCCTAAGGACAGAAATGAATGGGAAGTGTATTGAAATGATTTTTTGTCAAGGAAGACACAAATAGGAAAAGATAAGAGTTATTATTTACTTTCTTAGACATCCAATAGGATTCCAAAAGGTGGCAGAAAGCCAAGTTGTAGATCATTGTCCAGCTATGATCTCTGTCATGCTAAGTAACTTTGATACAGCAGTAATCACTTGATATACTAACTCTGACGAAACCCTATTTTTGAGCAGCTAAAGATTAATACATCTCGTCTGACTTGGGTATACTCAAGACATAAGTAGTTCTCTCTTTATTAGGCCAGACATAAGTTACATAGCCAGAGGGGATATCACATTGGAAAAAGAAGCATGATTGGTTTCTCTGGTGGCTATTCAGATCTTATCTGGAAATGAAAAGTAAGAGATGAGACTGGAGAAGATAGGAAAAACTGTCAAAGTTGTTTGGTTGTCTTGTGGGTTGTGAGTTCTTTTTAGATGCATATCTGTTTTGCACTCTAAACAGATTATTTTGGGTAGAAGTCCAGGAGGTACCTTTTTTAAGTGTTTATAATATGTAAAAAAAATTGAATAAAATATGTCTAGATTTTTTAGAGTTTCTTCCCCCAATATAAAAAACGTTTAGAAAATAAGGGCTGGGATCTGAAAGAGGCAGAAAATGTGAGTGATGGCAGGCAACCTGAAGAATATTTAAATAATGGTGTGTTCTGGAAGGAGGGTGGTTCGTGCTTAATATTAAAATCCAATAATTTTGTAGCAAGAAAAAATGTCTAATACATTTCTTAACCTGAAATACAATGGTATTGCATAACTGACATCTTCAGGATTCATATGAGTCAATCTCTTTTTTGCATTACCTTCGTATTTAACTTCCTTTTAGAGCTTTGATGATAATATCAGTTTGCTAGATATAAAAAAAACCAAAAATAGATCCTTTCATCAAACTGTTAAAACCTAGGTTAGTTGGTGTTCAATTGTGATAGAAGTCCACCCACATAGTAAGATCACATCTTGGCAGACAGATCTGATTTTTTCTTTCTAAAGAATCCATGTTAGATTTATTTGAAAATTCTATTTTCATTAAATGAATTCTCTCCAACTTCCTGGTAACTTCATAATATATCAGTTTGTAAGCATCTCTCCAATTCATCTTTTACTGTTGTTTTTGAATGATAGTTTCTTTCTTGATGTGAAAGTTGATGAGCCGGTGGTATTCCTTGACCCTTTTGTTTGTTAGAGGAGAGCCCTGAGTACAGGATCACAAAGGAAGGGAGGGAGCTGGGAAGCCAGTTGCAGACAGTTGCTTCCTATCATTTCAGATCACCTAGGTGTGGACTAGCTCCAGCAGGAAGACGTGCAATCACATTAGCATAGCACTGTGCCTTGAAGGCATGATCCCTGCTGGATTGAAGTACCTGCTCTGTCTGAAGATATTTGGCTCCTTTTGTCTTGCAGTTCTCCAAGCCTCTCTGAGGTAGAAGGCCTGCAGGAAAGGAGAATGAAGTGGTCACACTGGCTGAAGAGAACTTTTGCTCTTGTCAGAAGCCTAGGATTGTACCCCAAGAACTTTGGATGCCATCATCACCAACTAAAATGCATGGGCAGCTTTGAACGTTGAAGCAAAATCTTCCTCACTTTTTCTACCCCATAAATCTCAGGCAAAATCACCTAATCTCTATGCTTTGATTTCTGAAATCTCTAATAAATCTTGCTGTTAATGCTTGTAATGCTGAACCTAAAACAACAATACTCCCTTATAGCATTGATCTTAAAGATTAATATAAACTGCTTACTGGCTGCTTACTATGTTGATTTTGTTAAGCTTGGGAAGATGAAAACAGTATGATCACAAATATGTTAATTTGAATGTAACTGTGTAGTATCTCAGAATTTATTTGCTGTCTCTGACAGAAAAAAAGTATAACGCTCCTACAATCCAGTAAAATTCCAAAATAATAAAATAATTTTTTAAAGAGAAAAAGAGAAAACAGGAGTACTGAGAAAGCACAATCTGAAAAGTGAAACCCTTTAGTCAAATTTGCAATCAAAATCTTTAGTATGTGCCTTTTCATTAATGAAATCTGCACTGATGTGTTCATATGCTGGTGAGCTGAAAACATTTTATGGTATCCAAACAGAAAAGGCCTCTTAAAATGGGCATCCTGCACTGTCTACAACAACCACCTCACATCTCTGTCCAGAGAAAGTAAGGTCCATTGTTTAGTGTGGATAACCACAAAACCAGCCCATTTCGAAGGACCAGTTTGTTAATTTCCTTAATCTCGTTTTTGCATCTCAGAAAATTATTTTCTAAGAATATAGTCAGGAAAATATTTATTTATTTATTTATTTATTTAAAGACGTTTGGCAGCAACTAAAAATCTTAATTCCTTAACAATGGAACTGTATATCCATTCAATAATTTACATTGTTATTTATGATAATATCAGTAAAAGATGGTATTTAAATTTCAAACAATTAATTTCTTTTCCAGTCTCTTTGCTTTGCAGTGGAAGTGATTTCCACAGAACTCCCAACAGTCTGGCAGTGAGTGTCCTGCAATATTTTTTTATCTCTGTATGTGAATATTGCACTGGCTTTAATTCATCTACTAACATTTTAAGCATAGTTGTTAAGTTCCTATTATTCTTGATAAACAGAAGCATTAAATATTTCAGGTGATGCAGTGATTATTGCTTACAATATTTTACCATGATTTAAAAGTTTTTCTTAACTCAAAATAAATATTTACTATCACCAGTCATAAAAGATTTAAAAAAATTGTCTAAGCTATTAAAATTTTCTGAGAGAACTGTTTCTCTGTAGGTATTAAATGTCCCTTTGGTGAAATTGGACTCCACACTACCTTGTGCCTTTACCTGGTGGTGAGTTGTTTCTCCTTGTACATTTCTTCTCACAGAGATAAGTAGTTTGGGATTTAGCATCATGAAGGACAAACAGCTGCTTTATAACAAGTTCAAACTGTTCTAATCATTGACAGGAACACTGTTACTGCGGTTCCTGGACAGTGTTTCTCAGCATCAAGCGAGACATGGCTAGATCAATGTATTCCCATTTCAGAATATGTGCACCTGTTTAGACCTGCCTTTTCCCAAAGAAACTTTGTCTTAAAATGCTAGGGGCTCTGCAAGGTGGAGGTAACTGTTTATAGGAGGAATTTTATGGCTTTTCACCCACACCCACACCGACCTCCTTTCAGCTACTGCTCTGCCAGATGCATTTAATTATTGCCATAAACTGTAAACACTACTGCATGACCATTTCCCCTTTAGCAAGATTGTGTGTGTGAAAAAAGTAAACAGATTGTATAACAAAGTGTTCTCTAGCTGTCAGCAAGGGCTTTGAAAATAAAACACTTCCCTCCCGACTCACAATTGGCTGACAGTCGGCACATAATGAATAATAGCTCCTGGGGACCAGCAGAAAGATGTGTGGGAAAACTTTAATTAAAAGCTTGTCAGTACAATTTTACCTGGGTGACATCACCTGACTGAAATCCTGCTGCCGGGCTTTGTTGTCTATAGGATCGCAGGTAGCGCACTTGTTTTGCTGACAGCAAACAATTCAAAAAGTACTTCAAAACACTGGGGGGAAGACGCTATGCTGCCAGTAAAATATAATCTATTTGTGGTGTTCTAATTTTCTAATTAGCAGCTGTAGAAGGCTCTTCACCATTGTGGGAGGAGGGTGACAAACAGGTTTTTGTAGCTCGTTATCTATGATGCCCTCTTGATTATGCATTTTCTTGACATTCCATTCCAGAAAATTGTGTTCCAAAATCAAATACATTTCCAAACATAGACAGCTGGGCTTGAGCCAGAAGTGCAGACCTGGCATCAAATTCCCAGCTCGAAACTCGCTTATATATATTAAATCAGAGCACCAATCCAAACAGACTAGAAGTTCACAGCAGAGGACTTTCAGGCTGTGCAAAATCCCTGAGGAATGGGAACTTCACGATGGCCCAACATAATAAATCATGTAGTCCAAGGGAAGAATCACAGGTAGTGGGCTTGATTCTGCCCATCTCAGGCTGCTGGTAGCAATGAGGTGGGATGTGTGCTTTTGTATACTTGCTAATGTAAAATGGCAATGGGAATTTGAAAGCCCAAACTTGGCCCTAAAGTTGCAATTAGTAATATTCATGGAAAGAAACTTTCATCTAACACTGCTGAAATCGTTAATGCTAGTAAAGTTTGGCTGTTTTACAAGTAATTTGTAGTAATGGAGAGTAGTTTCTCATAACTTAATGCTAATTAATTCAGTTACATCATGATCTAGCTCAAGTCCTGAGTTGACTTTAATGGGAATAGGCTGGATCTGATCCAAAAGCCACTGAGGCCAAAGGGAGGCCCTTCCACTGATTTTGAGAGCAGTTGGTTTGGGTGTGTAGATGGATGGAATTTACTTACCTGACAGAGGAAAGACTCTCACTGAATTGTGCGCTTGCCTTCTTATGAACATTCTCTCAATTTCCTTAATTTTATGCAATTATGATTTGCCAAATGTTGAGGAAAGTATTATTTCTAATTAGTGGCGAACAAAAGTAAACAGGAGCTTTATTTTCTCATTACATGCTAAAATTAAATGTTATTCTTGGGCATGTATATGTGAGTAACAGCACAAAACAACTCCCATATAAGACTGAAGAGAAGGCTTCTACAATCAAACATTTCTGGTACAAACTTTCTGTATCAAACACAGTCTGAAGATTGATCAAAATTATGGTTTTTGGTAGAAGAGGCTCAAGTTAGGCAAGTGGGAAGGAAAACTGGAGCAATTAGCTAAGAATTTTCATTTTTCCTTTGCTTCCCTGTGTAATAACACCTAATCTTTAGTAAGAGATATGCCCATCTGGATAGTGAAAGAGCAGTTACTTTCATATTCCAAAAGACTAAGAAGTGCAATGCTGAAATATAAAATAATAGTAATTTTCTCATCAAAATATCCATCACTTACTTGGTGACAAAAAAAAATCTTTCTAAATTTCAGTTATTAATGCATGATAGTGTATTTATCCAGAGCTAGATTCATCAAGACACCTCAAGAAGGAATTTTGCAGTAACTGAGCATTAGGACTTTCAAGAGAGGCCTGGACTTGAAGTGCTGTGCATGAGTCAGAAGTTTCTGATTAGGCTAAATGATAGTTGGCATTTCGAGAAATGTCCCCAAAGTCCCCTTCTAGGTGGGACTAAAATCTGTGTGGCCAGGCAGTACCCTAGAAGTCAGGTCACTGAACATTCATTGGCACCACAGCATTTCCCCTGTAATTCTTCTGTCATGTGTAAATGAATGAGTGAATGTGTAAGGAACAGTGTTTGGGGAATGAGGAGAAGGAAAGACACAGGGCAGATCAGGCATTCCTGCAAGGAGAGAGACACTATAGCTTTATGTATTTGATAGAGCAAGATGAAATAGATGTAACTCACTGTTCAAATCCTGAACAGCGGAGCCTTTTCCTGCTTCAGACCCTATTTTATTGTGACATAGAAAGTGAACAAAAGGTGAAAAAATTCAAACAGTAGTGAAAATAAAAGTGCATTGCACCCAGACCCTTATTCCATGAAACATTCTCTCTCAGAAAATCCTGCGTGCAAAAGCATAACCCAAACCTAGTTTCCTATGAACTGAGAAGATAGAAAGAAGTGCACTTGTTTCACTTTTAGAGTGGCAAAATCCCATTCATGCAGTTTAGGTTTTTGTCAAATATGCCTGTGCCATATGTTGAAAAGGATGAAATTTTAGGCAGGATTCACGGCCATTTATCTCATAATCCTCCTTGCCTTCTTTAGTACTTTTTGCTTGACTCATCTGAGGAAGCCATGGGTTTTTGGAATTAGCTGAAATGATAAACAGAATTTTCTCACAGTGCAAAATTAAGTATTTCAGGTGGAGGCTCTTTCATTCATCTCTGTTTATTCTGATTACCAGAATGTTGTTATTGTGTCGTTCTTGCCAGCCATTTATTCTTACGTCAGCATTCAAGAACTCAAGCTTCAGAAAAAGTGACCTTTGCTGTTTAACAGCAGTAAATTTGAGGATCAGGATAGAGAAATTTGGCAGGCATGGAGAGCAAGAAAAGTATATCAGTTGTGTCATGAAACTTAGTTTTATGATTTCTTTCCAGTTCCTGTAGTCAAGAATTGTCTTCACACACTCCATGATAACTGTGATTATTCTCAGCAGGATTCATGGGGAATGTAGTGGATATTCCTTTTCCTTCAAGCAGTCTCCCTTCGTGGACAGATATATTAGTGATACAGTACAGGGATGGTTGCAGTGTTCCTTGTGCATATAAATCTAATGTGATACACCACTGTTTTGCATAGATGTAGTGATGCAAGTGAACTCTCTGCTGTTGCTTTTAGTAAGTAAATTCAGGGTCAGGTAAACCACTAGGCCAGGTATGAGAAGAGAGGGTTTCAGTTACTGGTGCTGGCTGCTTCTGTGATCTTGAACAAGTAATTTATGGACTGATTCATTAAACTGTAAAGTGATAAGGATTAGATGCCTACATTTTAGGGTATTAGCAACATTTTGATAGGTAAGTGAAAAGGTTTTTATAGCTCTTGTATTTTTTTCTGATTTTTGTGTTTTGTTTTGGTTGGTTGGTTGGTTTTGTTCATTGGGTGGGTTTTTTGGGAGGGGCGGGGAGTTTTTTGGCATGTAGGGTGGTTCAGGAACAGAAACAACCACATGTCAAAGAGGCCATTTGGATTTTTAAGCTTGGCAACAAGAAAAGGTTGCATTGAGTACAGGCAGCCCGTTTGAAATTCCCACAACAGCATGGAGGAAAGAGCCTTTGTCTTCTAGATTTTTGAGCTCATAATTCTCATCCAAAAGAAAGTGGGTTTACTAAGTTAAAATATACAGTCATCAATACAATATTAAAACTGTCTCTTCCCTATTTTTTTAGCTGTTGGTTTATAACCCTTATTATGCTTTCTTTATGTAATGTAGAGACTTTTTTCTCAATCCTATATCTTCCATGATGCCAGGGAAAAAGAGCATGTCCAGCCTGACTGCCTGTAAGCTTAAGTATGCAAGAAGCAGGATGCTTCTTCGGCATCTGAAAGACACAAGTTTGGAGTCCTCTGAAGTGGCAAACCCTGCTTTACATGTTGTGGGTGACCATTACTGTGGAAAACAAAGTAGCAGTACCATGTTTTTCACAGGAAATGGTTTATGTCTTTCTCTTTGGGGAGGCAGTAGCAATGGCTGCTGTGTGTTGAGTGTGATGGTTCAAGAACAGATGCTCCAAGTAACCAACAGGATCAGGCACATCAAGGGCAGCTGAGACTACTCAAGGAACCTCAGCAGTGACCAGCCTCATATCAGAGGGATCATACTTCTACAGATGGATTGAATAACTAGGTAGCTATGTAACTATGTAACTTACAGCCTTCCAGGTCATCCACTACAATCAAAAGTGGTCTTAATGACAGCTGAGAAGTCTTCAGGTGGAAGCAAATTTATCCACAGATGAAGACATAACAGCTCCTTGCCTTAGTCCTTCTTTATGTACCTCAACCTTTCCAACTGTTTTTTCTTTCTTTTTTGATCTATTTGTAGGAAGGCTGTGAATTTCTTGTCAATGAGAACAAATATACTCCAGATATTTCTCCAATCACAATTTATGAGCCTACTTGTGTAGGTGGGAAGTATGTCTTTCTGTTGACATTTAGTTATGCCTTGAAGGAGAGTTTCAGAGTTCTTAAAACCATGCCAGTTATACAAGTTAGCAGATGATAGTTGTTTTCATCACCATGGGGTTGTTACAGAAGCTAGTAAGAAAAGCATAAGCAGACAGTTTTATTTATTATTTACATATTATCAAAGTGAAGGAAGCCTCTTTTAATTTAAGAGAGCTATGAAAAAACCTATAGAATACCAGCTTTGCTTTTGGTATTTGATGAACTGCAATCTTTGATTGTACTTGATGATAAATTAGGTGGCTGATCTCAGTGTTCAGTCTGATTTACAAGAGATTCTTTTGAAGTGATAAATGCCTATCAGCCTGCAGTCTTACACTGCAGAACAGAAGGATCTGAGCATACTTGACCAAACAGCACCATGTTTTGTTTCTAGTAGATAATTCAAGTGATGCAATATAGAGACATTTTAAATCAGTTGCAAGTAGCAAAACCACTGTGTTGGTACTTTATTTTAAGACTGACAAGTCTGAAAACAGAAGTTAACAGAAAGTCACAAGTCATTCTTGTGACAAGTGCGTGAAATCTAAAGAACAGATTCCATATGGTGTCATATTTCAAGTTGTATGTCAATGACTTCATCAGAATGTTATACCCTTCCAGTAGGAGAAATGATACCTTTGAAAACATGTGTGGCTGCATGTAAAAAGTAAGCTCTCCCTGTCTTCACAGAGAGCCAAGACAGTTTCTGCTGAACAGGCAGACAGAAGAGAAAGAACAGATGTAATTATCAATCATACACTGTCATTAGCCCAGCTCTCAGGATCTGCTGAAGATCAGAGTACATACTGGTCAGTTACTGGTGCAGATTGTAGCTGTCTTCATTATAGATTTCTTGTCTGGTGGTTATACTCCAACATAGTGAAGGCAGGATTAATCTAAATGTCTGACAGTTTGAGCCTGAGGGTGGTTGCCAAGTCCATATGCACTTGTTTCCAGTTGGACATCCTCTGCCAGTGGCACAAGTGAGCTGGTCTGATCCACACAAATTACATGCACCAGTGTAACCCCTAATCCACATCCTGTCCAAATATGTCTGGCTCCTCTTTGTCATAGTGGACAGTGTACAGTTCAGATCTCCTTCAAAGTTCAAATCCACTCTTTCTGCCATCAGCAATGGTCACCTACAGTGTGGAAATGAGCCTTCATACCAGTCTTCAAAGGAATCCAAATCTCCAAGTTCCCAAAGAAGTTTCCTTACACTGAATTACACGCAACAAATATTTAGTTCATTGTTTCCCCCACCCAAACTATTTCCAGCATAGAAAAATATTTGCCTCTATGCTCAAACACTACAATTATTCCAGCTGGTAGATGGGGTCCGCCGCTTGTGACCCAGAGAGCCACAACCACCCCCAAAACACGTCTTGCTAAAGACAGCTCCTTGGGGGGTCAGGCGCTCCTCAGCTGGCAGAGGGGCTTCTCAGCTGGCGGGCAGAGCAGTGATTTTTCAGCTCAGTGATTTCAGCTCTCAGTGATTTCAGGTCAGTGCTCTCAGCTCCTGCCCTTGTGAGTTGCCCCTCTTTTAGCCGGCCGTGGCGAGAGAGAGAGAGGCTTTGTGTGGAATTTCCGCAGGTGGTACTTTATTGCAAAGGTACTAGTGAAAGGGTCCAGGGACAAGGAACTTTTGCCGACCAGAGGAAACTCAGGAGTTTTTATAGGACACCAGGGTGGGAGGAAAAGGGTACAGAACCAATCAATTGTAACATACAATGTTGTGGATAATTATATATTGCTGAAGATAAAGATGTACCTAAAAAATGAGGCTCGTTACATTTTTCTGCAGAAGCAGAAAAAACTAATGTTGGTATTTCAAGATGTGCTTAAGTTAAGCATTTCTATTTATTTCCATTCTGGCTGGCAGTGAGAGAAGCTGCTAATTAGGACTATTGAGACTAATTAGATTACTGAGCTCTTTAAATGTGTATTAACAAATATGAAGATATTAATCATTAAGCATGCATTAATGAAACTGAATTTTATTGTCTGTATTTGAAAATTCAGTCTAGAATCCCTTGCTTGAACTCACCTTGCCTCTCTGTTTCTGTTTTTTGAATTCAGGTGATTTCTTGTAGACATTGTAGAATATATTCCTGAATATATTCCTGAAAATATTCCTGATTTTTTTTTTTCCATTTAGCTTTATTCCAGTTGTGAGCAGCATTTTGCAGAACCATAGAGTATGCTGAGTTGGAAGGTACCCAGAAGGAGCCTCAAGTCCAACTCCTGGCCCTGCACAGGACGCCCCAAGGGTCACACCACGTGCCTGGGAGCGTAATCCAAAGTATAAGCCAAACTCCTGGCTGTTTGTACATCACAAAAGGAAGCAAATCTGTCTAACTTCAGTTCCTTCAAGGAAACTTCAAAGGAACAAGCAAACAGATCCAAAAAGCTGCACCTATGTCCCGAGATTTGTGGACCAATAGAAAGAACAAATTATTACCTAAGGCAATGGACGATTCTCTAAGATTAAAAAAAGTAATAGGGGAAGCATTTGTTTAAAGTTCCTCAACTTGAATGACTTTGTGATGTCCTTGGAGGAAACCCTTAGTAACATCTGAGAACATTATTAAGTTTTAGTGGTCTGTGGATGAAACACTTTGTGAAACTTTGCACTGGCATTTCAGAAAAAAATACTTCATCTTGGGCTTTGTTCTTTTTGTTCCCAGAAATAAATGTGAGGTCTAAATGTTCTAACAAGTACATGGATGCTATTTCTCTTTGGAACTGTGAATGGACCTGTTGCTAGATTGTCTTTTTCAAGTTTATACTATCTGCTAAAGTCTGTGAAGGGTAACCAGCATAAAACAATATGCAAGTAACTAGTGAAAAAATATCCATTGCATATCAAAATGCCACTTTCTTTAGGGTGGGCTGATAGGTCAAAAGGGCCTGGATGATTATAAAGAGCTCTGAATTCTCCTTTAGAAAAAAAAAAAAGAGAGAATCTATTTGACAGTCCTTGAATTCAAAGCTTTAGGAACCAAAAAGGAGAAAAAAAGATTTCAAACATATTCCTATGAGATCATGCATAAGCTACTGTCAGACTTGCACAGATGGTTAAAATATTTGCACAACAAAAAAGAATCTGTAATAGCTCTGCTTAACTAGAGAACCTCTTCTATGTTAGAAATAAGCAGTAAGGTGAGCTACTTATATAGTTTACTAACCAGAACAAACATACTGCCAAAGGCCTAAGTCTTATCTTGAGAGTTCTGCTTGAAGTTTGTGAGCCTCTGACTTTCTTCTTTAACCTCAAGAATAGTTTCAAAGTTTAAATCCTGATAAAATTGAGTGGTGAACACTGGTTCTTCTTAGAACACAATTCTTCCAGGGTACTGCTTTACAACATAAACATATAATAGTTCCAGGGCACTCTTTATGACTGAAACTAACAAAGATATCTAATGCAAATGAATTAGACAAGGCTCTTCATTTTATTTTAAATTTGCCTGACTTGCTCCATGGCATTCATTTCAGTGGTTTCTAAACCACAGCCTGAGAAGCCTCTTAAACTTACATAGGATTCTGTTCTGTTAAAGTTTTTAATCCTCATGTATCAAATAGACAAATGCTCAATACCAAAAGGTACCATGCACTGAATAGGGTAAATATTGGCTCTGAGGAATCTATGTTTTATTGCTGAATATTAATTTCAATATATAAAGTTATATATAAATATATATGTATAATTTTATATATGCATAAATAACCACATATAGTATAGATATAATTATATATAGTAAACACTGAGTTAATATTGGTATGAATCATTGTTTGCTTTTAAGAGAAGCTGCCTATGAATATCTGGGAATATATAAATATCAAGGCATAGTAAAACAAAAGCAAGGAAAATATGTAATCATAACTGTTTTCTCTACACTCTTTTTAGTTTTCTACTTTTCAGGTGTGAAATAGCTGCTGTTGAAAAATGCTTCAATACCACAATGCTTTGTTCAGAAGACATCCAGAGTCTCATATGAAGTTTTACAATTGCAGAAGAGAATTATTTACGAGTTAACTTCTTGAAGGTGCAAATGCAGTCTGTCATGTGGAAAAGTAGTTCCGGCCCACCATGTCCTGGTGTCACAGGTCCCACCCAGCAACAAAATCTGACTTCTTGGTTTGGAAAGACTCAATGTATTCCCTCGATTGTGCTGAAAACTCTTCTTTCAGTCACTCCTGATACTTGTCTCTTTGTGCTTTTCATATCATAGTTCTTACTTTACACCCTTGCTGCAGATTTCCTATTTGCTGTATTTTTCCCCTTATTACCAGTTTCACCTGTTGCTCCAAAAGCAGCACCCAACTGTGTGTGTTTGTTGAGACTATGGAAAGGAAGCACAAGCTCCCCTGAGATTCGAGATGTGAAGTCAGGACAAATCACAGGTGGGCCTATTCCCCAAATAGCTTCAGCTTTTCTGAAGATTCAGGGTATATGACAAAATAACAAAAATCAAACTTAGGGTCCTTCCCAGCCCCCAGCCCCATATGCTAATGTACTTGGGGAGAACCACAGTGTACAAAGGAAATATCTTCTATTTTCTAGTTATACTGCTAGGATGTATTTTTTCCACCATTTAAAAAAATACATTCTCTCTCATTTGTACATCATTATTTGGTCAGAACTGACAGGTTTTAAATGAAACTTATTTTAATTTAAAAATCTTTTATTTAAAATCTTGTCTTCTTTTCTCTGAGAGAAGAGAGAGGCAATGATTTGTTCAAATGATTTAATAAAAAAATTATCTTTGTCTTTCCCAACAGAAAAAGCCAAACCAAACCAACCAACCAACCAACCAAACATCACAACAAAAAAACAAACAAACAAACACAAAAAAACCCCCAACAAAACAAAAAAACTACAAAAAACCAAACCAAACCAAAAAAACCCACCAAAAAACCAAAAACAGAGAAAAGTGTTGTTGGGTTTTTCTTCTCCTTTTTTTTTTTTTCAGGTTCCTTTCAGAAAAAATATATTTTATGACCACGATTTCTCCTTACTTTAGGCTGGAATGTTTACAGTGCAGAGGTCCAGCAGTTTGAATATCTGAATATAAGAGAAATCAACAACCAAATTAAAATTTGTGGAAAAAGTTCAAAAATTCTCCTACTATTTAAAAACATTTCCATAAGCATGTTCGTATTTAAAAAATATTTATTTTTATTTAATTTCTTAGGATACTCATCAGGGGATGGTTAAATCCAAGATTATTAGTAGGGAAAGTTCTGGAGTTCAATCAGTTCTATTTGTCTGAATGGATTTTAAAGTGATCTTTCCCGAGACCTTTCAGAGCTCTTAGCTATGATTCCATATGAAGAAACATCATTGAACTTTTACTTGTTCCTCCTTCTCCAAGGCAGAGGTTTTCCATATCTGTACAAGACAGTTAACACACATCAGGAAAGCACAATGTTTATAGCAGGTTTTAGTAAGTAGTAGTAGCAAGAGCAAATACCAGAGATTTTTAAGTTTATCTACATTTTGTGCACTTAATCAAGTGGATCTCCTCAATGGGATGTATGAATGAATTATTGGTGGAATTCAGTTGCTCTGTACAAGAGGATGGCTTCCAGGACATTTTCTGGGATAGAAGCGTTCTCCTATCCTATGATTGGATTTTCAGTGGAATCAAGTCAAGGAAAGCTGTCTCAGCCAGGAATCTCTTGAATACACTGAAGAAATTTTGAGCACTAGAATCCCTTTGTGTGCTTTTCTCATCTGACATAGTGGCGAGACTGTAGTTTAATGTGTCTGCTGTTACTCAGGCGAACTATATCCTGTAACAAATTTTGCAGAAAAAAAGGGAAACAAAAAGTTTTACCCAGAATTAACTGACTATATCAGTCCATTTTTCATTCTTGCGGTCAGAATATAATCTATTTATTTAGAAAAATCAGCAATTGCTGCTATAATTTCAATTTATCAGACTAAGCTAATTTTAAACAGACTGTATGTAAACTGCTGATGTTCTGCTCATCATGAATTGGGTATTTGTTTAAAAAAGTGTCTTATAGATTGCGAAATGTGTGCTAAATCTGTGGGACTGAGAAAATTCAATATCCACCTTTGTACATGTGAAAATGCATTGCAGTAATTTATTGAGACCAAGGAAATTATCCTCAGCAAGAAAGAGTGATTGCTATTTAAAATGAGAATAAACCCAAGAATTCAGAACAGGTTTCAATTGTATAATTTATTTTGTCTGTGGAAAGATCTACTATTTGAAAAGAAGTTTCATTTACTTCATTTGCTTGATTGCTTTTGTGAAGTCTCGTAAGGCAGTTCCCAGTGATACCTATGGCAATACTGAGCAATATCTCCTTAGAACTTTATCATAATGTATGCAATCCAGCTCTTCTGGCATATATTTCACATGTGTAATTTCTTCTAGAAAAACATCTTATGGTGGATTGAAGAATGGGTTAAAATTAAAATTAACCCAGTAATGTACAAATATAAAAGATTAGGTTGGTTTTACACTCCTGCATGAATTATTGTATGTCATTCCCACTGAGTTCTCAAAAACTTTCTTTTCTAAGGAAAGAAAAGAAAAAAAAAAAAAGGAAAAAGATAGATAGTTGAAAATAGATAATTGTACTTCAAATCTGGTCTCCATTTAAGCAAGATGTGAAATACTCTATGATACTTTTGCACCTAAGGTTAGATTTTCTCCCTTTTCAATATTTCTTCCCACATGTTGCCTACTATTTACTTTTGTAGTGATTTGTCTCCTATTTTAGGAAAGCCAGAAGTTTATGTAATGCAGTTCAGTTATACTGGCATTTAAGAAATTGCCTTTCAGAAATTTGTACCATAAATTTAAATGGATTTTAGGATTCTGATTGTAAAATAGTGCCACCCTTTAAAATGCAAACAAAAACTCAAACAAAATTTAAATTTTCCAATAAATCTCTTTTGCTTTATAGGAGCTATATGAGGTCTTTTCTCATCAGCCCAATCAAGAAAATAAAGAATTACTACATGTGCCAAATATTTAAAATAGTGAATGGCTTTTATATTGGAATGCTATGGCCTAGATGTACATATCAGTGTGAACAATAACTTATCCATGACTGTTCTTCTTCACTTTCTAAGTGCAAAACAGGGAACCCATTAAAGATTTTAAATTTCAAGAAGAAAGCATAAATGTGAATGGTAGTTGAATAAAGGAAGAAGAATGACTAAAATTCTATAGCTGTAGTGACTTTTTCTTGAAAATAAATCCTAGATATGCCGCTGTTTAGAGTTCCAAGATTCTGTCTTTCTACAAGATACCCATATTCTTCAGGCACAAAATGTGTTTCAATACAATGAATTGGTGTACTGTCTTTTTCCATTTAAAATTGTGATCAGAGCACAAAAAACATTTTTGGGGATTTGGGAGCTTGTTTCTTAGATAGTTAACATTTAGATCTTGACTTTACCTCTGTTCAACAAGCAAACTTCACAGGTGATTTGAATATTTTAATTATTTTTTAATAGCTGTTCCTGTGAAAATCTAATTGTGACTCATATAGATTAAATAGTGAAATTATTATCTTTTGAAAATAAAGGCTATATGTATAAGTGAACTAAATGCATTTCCAAGCAGTCATTATTTTATGTGTAATTTTTTGTTCTATTGACTGTGTCTCCTGTGATGATTTATAGCATACTTGATTTGACACAGTGTTATTAAAACAATGTTATCCTTAAATAATATGAGTATTTATATTCTCAGTAAAATTGAGACCTCTGCATATTACTTTAGGAGTGTAGAGTAGCCTTAAAACAAGTTAAGCTAAAAAGAAAGTATTTGCAATTTGAAACAATACATTCTACATTTATTTGTAAAAAAAAAAAAAAAAAACAAAAACCAAAAAACAAAAGAACAAAGAAACATTCTTTTTTTATCTTAAAAAGAGAACAGGACAACTGTGAAGAGTACATTAAAAAAGTCTCACAGACAAAGCTGTGGCTCCTGGTGAAGGCTGGAAAATGGCAGTTCAGCCACGCTTCTTGCATACCTCAGCAAAATAGAAATCACAACTATAAAAGTCAAAAGAAAGAAAAATTGGATCATGGATGCATTGAAGTGAAGAAGTTACCTTTTCTGCCAGGGTTGAGTAACTGCTACTTTTTGTGATTATGATCATGCAAAAAAAGTTCTATGATGTAAATGAAAGAAAGAGTTGTATTTCACTGTATGGTTCACTACCGGGTAAAGCAGCTAATGAACAGATTTTTCAAAAGGTGGACCCACAGAAAAATATCGTTGACAGATAACTGTTCCTAGGAAAGCTGACTATAAATCATTTATTCAAAACAGTAACTGGAAGTTTTGCTTGTCAGATTTTTAAAAAGAGAGAAGTGTTTCCTTGAACTTTTGCCTGACTTTGGCTGCCAATATATTACTAGCACCTGGGAGAAGCCTCAGGCTCAAACAGTCAGAAACATATGAAGTTCCATTTTGATTTAATAAGGGTCCCCTTCCTGTAGTAGACTTTGTTGTATTGCTTAATTTATTCTTCTACTAAAATTAAGAAAAAAAACCAAAAAATCTGTCTTAATGTCAGAAGACACTTGAATGTAAGTTTACACTAAAAATTGCTCTTATATCAGAATTTGCTTGCTTTTCTAATTCTTGTTGACTCACCCTCAGCAAATACCGTGAGTAAAGCAGAAAAATCTGCTTGTATTAGGAAGAACCACATGTGTGAAAGTCACTGGTAGAGGCAGTTTGTATATCTTTCTGATTTGTGATGGACCCCACCATTATTCACAGCTACACACGAGATCCTGGAGAAGAAACGTCTCTTTTCAGTGCAGAGAGGACATAAAGACGGATGTACTCTATCTACTGTGCTATATTCTTGACTTGAAGGAGCAAAGAATTAAGATAATTTAATCTTGACACCCAGACCATAGCTTCTTTGCTATTCTGGTGCGATGGTGTCATAATAGTCCGTGTACTGGTGGTTTACAAAAGTGTTTTTGGACTAACACAAGAGAAGAATATTACAGCACATCTGTGGCATGAATGCATGGAAGAGCTCAGCCAGCTGAATGTCCCTGTATGTAAAACCACAGAAGTTTGCAAGAACATGTTTTGTATTTGCTTTCTTTGAGAACTTCAGGAAGGAGTTGAAGCAAGAGGAAATAAAGGGAAAAATATGATCTCATTACTGTGATGCTTCTGACATAAGGTTTGATTTAGTTTCCCATTTAATTATCTTTCTGGCTTCTGTTTTATGTGAATAATTTAATGCATATTCTCAAATCCTAAGAGTTCAAATTTGAAGGCAAAGTTCCTGAAGATCTCATTTTAGAAATCACTTGAACTTTTTGAACCCTTCTAGTCATAAATAGCTCCTGTACAACCTTTTGACCACTCCAATAATCCGATAGTTACTGTCTCACTACGTTTCAAATATACATTACAGTGAAAGAAATTGTGGCCATTTTTTTGCTTATTTTTCTGATATTATTTCAATAACTTTTTACCAATTTGGTCATTCTTTTCAATAATTCACAAGGGTATTTTAGCCAGTCAGCAGGATGGAAACACTTATGTTTGGAGAGTTACAGCATCAGTGGTGGCTTGACTGGCCACTGACTTCCATTTTCCAATGACATTCAATTTACAAGCTACTGCAGGAAAACATAATTTTTAAAAGTTGGAACTATGCATTTGAAATTTTAATTGTGCCAAAATATGTAACAATCACAGTGTACTCAAAGTTCTCAGAATTTATAACAACTGCATTTTCCTTTGTGGTGGCCCATAACTGAGAGATTGCAAAGGGCCTTTCCATTATAAAGTTTTTAAGAGATTTTTGCGTCATGTCAATATCACAAGCCTTTAAAAGAAGGAAATACAGCCTTTAATGCTATTGTAGGCAGCCATGAGTATCACAGTGAGGTTGCTATTAGAGTGTAAATTTTCTGTACTCTACTTCAGAATGCTAACAATTGAGTTACCATTGGTCTTCATGCAGACCCAGCTGCATAAAAGGATGTTAAACATTTTCCTTTCCATACAGATCAACAATAAAATATCATCTGGGATGTATATATTCTCTGCAGCAGAGAGGCAATATGTAATACAGCAGATAATATGGATGTTTAGAAGTCAAGTATCTAATTTTCTTCATATTTAGTACTTTATATCCTACTGTTTGGAGTAGGAGGAGTTGATATCCCAGTATCCGGTACCGTAGATGCTGGTGGAAAATAGCCTAGGAGATAAAGTTTTTGGGGGAAAGGAGAGGAGAGGAGAGGAGAGGAGAGGAGAGGAGAGGAGAGGAGAGGAGAGGAGAGGAGAGGAGAGGAGAGGAGAGGAGAGGAGAGGAGAGGAGAGGAGAGGAGAGGAGAGGAGAGGAGAGGAGAGGAGAGGAGAGGAGAGGAGGAGAGGAGAGGAGAGGAGAGGAGAGGAGAGGAGGAGGAGAGGAGAGGAGAGGAGAGGAGAGGAGAGGAGAGGAGGAGAGGAGAGGAGAGGAGAGGAGAGGAGAGGAGAGGAGAGGAGAGGAGAGGAGAGGAGAGGAGAGGAGAGGAGAGGAGAGGAGAGGAGAGGAGAGGAGAGGAGAGGAGAGGAGAGGAGAGGAGAGGAGAGGAGAGGAGAAGAAAAAAACCTGCCAGTGAGTAGAGTTCTGCATGTTGAAAGAAGCTGTACTGAAGTACATTAGTTTGAGATAAACCACTGATCTGTTTTGCCTCGTTTGTATTCATCAAAGTGCCAATACAATAACTTTGTGGAGCACTAGACTGGAAGGCTTTAAAATCTTTAAAGCATTTTATGTTTTCTTGTGAACTTCCCTACCTGACACCTTGAAGGAATTTGCAGTAAGCTGCCATGGTTTATGCTGGATACAGCAATTTCTTCCATGCACTTGGTTCTACATCTGAATGTCACTAAAAGCCAGTCATTCACATAGCTGTGCCTATGATAGCATATGCAAAATCTGCCTTGCTATTTTTGACAACAATTCATTGATCTAGGGGTATGATAAAGCAAATGCCCCAGTAACAAAATCATCCTAATTTTTTTTGCATCCCAACGTTGTTGTAGTTAAACTCAAAAGCAGCACACATAAAAGTTCCAGGGATTTGATTTATTCATATGACCACCCATGTAGGCTTTTTCTGCAGCATGTTTGCATGTAACAGTCTTAGCAATGACTGGTGTACCTGCCTGTTACATCCTTTTTTTCACATTTTCGAGCCTAGGGCCTCAGGTGTGGGTGTATTGGATAGTAATGATTAAGCCTTTCATTATGTTGTTTCATTGTCAGATTTCTTTGCTTTCAGGGAGATCAGAAAAGACATGCAACTTTCTCAGTCTGAAGTGGTTTCTCAGTTGGATTTCTCACTAGTCATTGTAGCAATTTCTTGTTCAAAACAACAAATAACTTTTGCTAATACTAGCAATAGAGACAAGCAATATAACCAGTAAATATTTTCAAATATTATTTAATCAAAAAAGCTGAAATGTTAAGAGGTAAATTAAGTTCTGTGAAGAAGTTTCAAACTCTTTTCTTAATTATTATATCACTCTCCAATTGAACTGTGCATCCTTGAGACCTTTATCTTCATGCTCTATAGGCAAATGCAAATCATGGTTTTATCCAATTCAGGGCTGAAAGATGAAATAATATTTTATCATTAGAACGGCATAAATCAAGAAAATCAGAAAACCAAAGGAGGCTGGCAATCCCTCAGCAGTAGCAGTTTTTCACAGAGCCTTCTAGAGGAAGGATTGGTCAAAATGGGAGATCACTGCAAAGGTGGTAGAAAGTCTGACAGATTCTTCTGGCAGACAGTCTTCCCAAGTGTGGGGAGTCTCAGACTTCAGACTTCTCAGACTCCAGAGCATCTCTGGAGATAAACCCCTTCTCATTCCAGTGTTTAACCACTCTTTGGATGAAAAACACTTTCTTGATATCTAACCTAAACGTTCTCTGATTCTGCTTCATGCTGCTTCCTCAAGTCCTGTCACTGGTTACAAGAGTAAAGATTTTTGTGAGTCAGTTTTCTCTTCAAAGCTTCTTGACCGTGGATCACATATCCATGTAGAGAACACGAGAACAGATTGAACATTATAATTGTGGAGAATGCTTACAGTAAAAGACATTGATAATTACTAAAGAAAGACAGCACAAGGTGAATATATCTCCTGAAAAGTCAATCTGGAAGAAAAAAAATGAAGAAAAGGAGAGGGAAAAGCTGAGTCACATCATCCTGCAGAGGAGCTCTTGGAGACCCTGCAGAAGGAGAGGAGACCCTATAAGTAGGGCCAGAAGAAACAACCCAGGAGCTATAGGCCTGTCTGTCTAACATCAGTGCTGAGGAAGGTCATGGAGCAGATTGCCTTGAGCAGAAGCATTTGGCACATACAAGACAACCAGGGTATCAGGCCCAGCCAGCATGGACTTAGGGAAATTAGGTCGTGCTTGAGTAACCTGATCTCCTTCTATGACAGGGTGGCCCACTTTGGGGGTGAGGGAAAGGCTGTGAATATTATTCATCTAGACTTTAGTAAAGCCTTTGACACCACTTACTGTGGTTGGAGGGTTTGCCAGGTTTTTGCTGTGGGTCAAAAGTGTTTTCTCCCAGGGCTCAGTAATTGGGCCAGACCTGATAATTTTAATCATCACTGGTGTGGATGATGGGATTGAGTGCATCCTCAGTAAATTCACAGATGACACTAGCTTGGATGGGACTGCTGATCTTCTGGAGGGCAGCAAGGCACTACAGAGGGATCTGGACAGGCTGGATCCATGGGAAAAGGCTAATAACGGTCTGATGTTCAACAGGACAAAGTGTCAGGTCCTGCCCTTGGGTCACATCAGTCCTGTGCAGTGCTACAGGCTGAGGACAGAGTGGTTGGAAAGCAACCCAGCAGAAAAGGACCTAGGAATTCTGCTTGACAGCCAGATGAAAGTGAGCCAGTCATGTGCCCAGGTGACCAAGAAGGCCGATGGCATCCTGACCTGTCTCAGAAATAATGTGGACAGCAGGACTGGGAAAGTGGCATCACCCAGTTCTGGGCACTGATGAGACATGTATATGTGCACTCAGAGACATGTTTTAGTGGTGGACTTTACAGTATTGGATTAACACTCAGACATGATGACCTTGGAGACCTTTTCCAACCAAAATGATTCTATGATTCTATCAGTGCTGTGTTAGATGTAGGACTTGTCTGGTAACTCTCTTGATGTAGGACTTGTCTGGTAACTCTCTTCTCTTACCTTTGTATATCCTGGGCATGGGAGTGCAGCTTGTGTATTAGGAAAACCACTATTGTGTCCATGCAATTTTGGTGACATTGTATGTGAGCTCTTACCAAATGGCTGAAGCACAGCCAAGCAGCTGCAGATTATGTTTTTCTTGTGCCTGAGGTGGGAGAAGTTTTCCACCTAAATTTATATTAAGGAAATGATTATACCATCTATTCCTTGAGAAGGAGTACTCCTCTGTCTGTGGGCATGAGTGACTTTTGTCTCTCTTCTAGTCTGGGTTTACTGAAAAGTAGTGAGGAAGCACAGTGGAAAAGGTCAGCATCTGAGGTGCTGGCTTCAGATCTCATAGAAATCCCCCCACTGGGAATATAAATATCTTCTCTGCTTTCTGTCAAGACAAATGAAATTCAAGTCTGCTTTCTGGTTGGTTCTCATTTGCCTCCACCATCCAGGAAGGTGGGGCAACAGAGATACATCTGAAGGCATCATGTCTCTACTACCAAAAAATGATGCCATGACTACCAGCAGAGTAAATGACAGAGCCGTGTTTAGAAAAGGACCTATGTCTTGCACAAAATTTCAGATTGTATTTCCTGTTCTAAACATAGATGAGTGAAGAAATTAATAAGAACTATAATGTACAATACAAAAAGTTTCAGGCATCTGTGAAAATAAATTATAATCTTAGTTTTAAAAGCTCATAAAAATCTGAAGCTCTTGAAACTGAAACCACATTTTAGTATCTAACATGTCAAAGCATTCAAATGTGGCATAGCCTTCTGGAAAGTTATGAGCTTCAGAGATTACAGTAGAGGAAACAGTAAGAACTAAAAGAAGGTATGAGATTCTTCTCTTTCAGACTTACATTATGTTCTCTGCCTTCCCCTCATCACTACACATTTTGAAACTTGTTAAACTGTCTCTGCTCCTTGGGAGCAATATGCCCCTTGGGAGAGGCACTGGAGGCAGTAGACAGGCGTCTTTGCCTTGGGGCAGCACCTGAGACTGCTAGTTTCTCCAGAACGTAGCCTAGGGTTGTGTCTCAGCTTTCCAGACCTCCACCAGTACTTCCATCTTTCCACAGCTCTGGCACTGTGCAGCAGGTACACACACACAGCTGGGATGAGCTAACCTGAGGTAGACCACATAACCATGAAGGGAACTGGCTCCAGGCAGCAGGGTGGGAGAGCTGGAAGGAATGTGATGTGAATCGCTGGCTATGCCTAGACTAATTCAGAGCTGTCTGGAGTGAGTGTGTAAAACCATAAAATGATTTGAGTTGGAGGAGATCATTAAATATCATCTACTTCCAACCCCCCAGCCATGGACAGGGACACATTCCACTAAACTTGGTTGCTTGGGGCCCTGTCCAACCTGGCCTTGAACACTTCCAAGAACAGGGTGTTAACATCCTCTCTGGGGCAACCTGTTCCAATGACTCACTGCCCTTAAAGTGAAAAATTTCGTTCTTATAATTAACCTAGACCTGCTCTCCTTCAGCCTAAAGCCATTCCCACTTGTGCTAAGACTATATGCCTTCATAAAAGGCTCCTCTTTTACTCTCTAGTAAGCTCCTCTTCAGGTACTGGAAGATCTCTGGAGCCTTCTCTTCTACAGACTGAACAGCCCCAACACTCTCAGCCTTTTTTCATGGAAGAAATGCTTCAGGCCTCTCACAATCTTTGCGATCCTACTCTGGACCTGGTACAACAGGCTCACGGCTTTGCTGTGCTGGGCACCTCAGAGCTGGACTCAATAGTTAAGGAGGGCTCTCACAAGAGCAAAGAAGAGGAGGAGAATCATCTCCCTTGACCTGCTGGCCATGATTCTTTTGGTTTTCTGTTGTCTTTCTGGACTGCTAGTGTATGTTGATGGATCATGTTGAGTTTCTCATCCACCCTCAAGTATTTCTCCTCAGGGCTGCCCTCAGGCTGTTCCCAGGAAATGGCATTTCTTTTGCCCTCTTCTTCCTGCCCCTTCCTGCGCTGCTAAAATTAAACTGTGTTAGGAGACAGTCAGAAATGTATCAGCCAGGAAAAAGTTGTATTCATTCTGGTTGGGTGCCACAGTCCCGTGTAGCTGTAGAGAAGCTGTTCACATGGTTAGGGAAGGCTCTTACACCCTCCTCCCTCTTAGAAAACTTCCATCACCACCTCTGTAATGAAAACGCCAATGTCAGAACCGAGTTATTGGATCTGTAAGCCACACGACAAGGATGCTGGCTGTTGAGCTGCCAGCAGCTTCTAAGCTGGCATAGTGAACACTACTTTTCCACTAATGGTAACAACGAGACAAGAAAATTTGGATGTGTCCTCTCAAGTGTAGAATCAATGCTCTCTTTATGAGTTTTAATATATAATAGGGTTTGAGGGTTTTTGAAATTTTTCATCTTGGTGTTTTGAAAGAGTATTCTTGCACTTCAGGTGGCACTTCCCAAAACTACTTTTCATTATACCTTACATCAAACTCTTTCTTAATAGTTCAATTAAAAAAAAAAAAAGGTTTTATTTTGCAAAATTATTTAATGCTTCGGATGAATATATTATTTATGAGGGAGGGAACTTCTATGAGGTCTTCATGCTAGACTCCTATAAATTCCTGGGTATTTTCTGAGATTCTTTGCCCACTTTTGCTTTTCCATTAATCTTGCTTTGTTAATCAATTCCTCTGAAGAGGACATCTCTTCCTAGATGCACAGTTATCATAGACTTTGTATGATATATATATGACACATCTAATGACCAGTAATTTTTATATTTTAAAAATATATTTCTTCTAGAAATTGTTAGGCTATAGATATACTCAAACGGGAAAGTCCAAAGCAAAATTTTGTCTGAAAAAAATAAATCTCCCAGTGATAAATAAGGAAGAAATCAATAATTTTAAACCCACAAATTTGCTTAGGCAGTCAAGAATCTAGAAAAATGCCAAGTGTGAAAATACGGTTAATTGAAACCTTTCACTCCTTCAGCATTAGTTCTGTGTGTGACTGTTCTTTGCACAGTGCTGTTAAAAGATCCTAAACCACTCATAAACTAACATAAGTTTTAGGGCAGATAAAAATTATTCACTTGAAATTTCTTTTAATTTAAGAATGAAATCAAACAATTATATTAAACAGACATTGTAAGGCTGTCACAGTGAGCTCTCATGCATCAACAACTTTTATATAAGTACATACTCAAGTATGCACTGAAACTGAGTAGTTGTTGCCACAGTGGCTGTCACACCAAATGTATCTTCTCAGTGAAAACACTTAAAAATCAAGCATCTGTGCTAACATTATACTATTTATACTGAACCTGCAGCAATAGGTTCATCTTACATTCTGTTTAATCACAATTACCTATTGTGGAGATGAACATTTTCTTTGCAGAATCATTTTTATTTTAATTCTTCCAGTGTATTACAGCAACAAAAATGAGCTTTGGTAGTTCCAAGTTGTACCAAAGTTTATTCACATTGAACTGTGGCTGTTTAGGTTTATGTGATGGAATTATAGACAGAGTGAACACGAGATAACAGCTTGATTTGAAAATCCTACAGAAAAAATTATATTATGATATATTGACGCCATGTGATATTTTGGAAAGAAAATTTTATTTCTAGTTGCATAATAAAATTACATTGTCATCTATTTAATTCTGAGGAATAAATGAAAATAAAGAAAAATACAAGAAGTATAATAACCAGTTATTCACACTCCAGCTCAGGTAGGAAAACTTGCCAACATTCCGGAATCTACATGTTTAGGTATCAGTTTTCCAGTTTTGAAATAGCTAACGGCATTGCTTTATTAAATTTCCTTTTTAAAAATAAGCTGTTAATTTTCAACCTGTACTATCTTTACATACTTTATGTTGGCTTTTGTTGGAACAAATGCTCTACAAAGATTTCTTCTTTTCTCTAATAACTTTTCATGTGACCATAACAAGGCACTTACTGTAAACTGGGAAAAAAATAAACATCAAACCAAATAGAAATATACATTAAAGAGCATTAAAGATGTTTGTTTTTCTTTTCCTGAGAAATCTTGCTTTTAACTGCTCTCACATTTCCCTCCTCTCTTAATTCTAAATAAAACTTCCAAGATAGTTAATTGTCTGCACTTCTACTAATGAATAGTAGTGTGGAATAATGTAGTTTACTAACTTACTGCCCTATTAAAAACAAAGCAAATAAATGTTGCAAAGAGATGTTTGAAATAAACCTTGGAAACCTATTAGTTTAGCATATAGCACTGAGAAAAATAACATTATTCTATTTTAACCATTTAATAAAAAACTTCTTCGTGTCTAGCTGGTCTATATAAAAGTAATGTTGACCTATACAGAATCTTAAGTTATGTTGAGTATTTTCTAAGCAATAAGAAAGCAGTCTATATAGACTTTTTTTTTAAAGTATTATATGGAAGTAAGAAAGCATTATTAAATGTCCATGATTATTGCTCCCATTGCATCCAGTGCCACATTATTTGTGCTGCTGAAGTTCTAGCTGAAGGTGTATCATCAAGGGGACTGGACTTCCATTCAGGCTATAGGTGGCTTTATTACTTTCCTTGTGTTTCACTGACCTTGTAAAGTGGTTACACGTAAAAAACTCAAAAGACCTGGCCAACATCTGTGGCTCTGCTACTGGTTTGTGGGGTTACTCAGTTTCTCATTCTTGGCCTTTTCCCTTGTGAAGTGGAATAATAGCATTGAACTTTGTACTGTGTCTTGACATCTGCAGATGAAAGTATAGAACTACGGATTGTATCACATTCTGCTTGAGTTGTGATGACTGTTACTGAAACAGCCCAAAGCTGTTTCTATAATGCATGATGTTAAAGCAAGAAATATGGAATACTGGAATATTTTAGCTATATGGAAAGTGAGAAAGAACAAGGTAGAATGTTGAGTGAAGATTGTCATGGCAGCAGATGGTCATAGCGCTGTACAAAAAAGATATGTGCTGAAAACTAAGGAAGAGTCATATTTTTTTCTACTTGATAAGCTGCCTTATAACACAATGTGTTTTATTCTCTCTGTCTCCATCCTCTCAAGTATTTAGATTTTTTTTTTTCATATGACCTGTGGGGGAAAGGAAGAAATAGGAGCATGAGAGGAGGAGAGAAAGATGAAGTCATGAAAGAAGGAAGGCTAGCTTGAGAGTTGAGTGGGTGCAGAAAAGAATGATTGGTGGACAGAATGAGGGTGAATGAAAAATGGCACTTGACGGGACAGGTAAGGAAATGGAGAAAGGCAGCCAAGTAGAGGGCACTTGTCAGTGCAGCAGCATCCATATAATGCTGGTTCCCCACACAAGTCAAGGAAAGGATAGCACTGAATTAATAATGTTTGACAATCAATTGTCAGGCAAAATAGAAAATCTTTGGAATCTCCTGGCAATAAAGACAGAGGTGAAGATTTCCATGAGATTAAATTTCTGTAAGTGGGATAATTTTTGTTCACTTTCCTAAAGTGTTTTTAAACTAGTGAATAGATAGACTTCATGCACAGCAAGTAATACACTTATCACTATTCTCTGTTTCCACTGGTGTAGCTTTTACATTTGTGAAGAGTCATTGACTGAGTTTAATACACTGTTTCAATGCTTCCAAATTCACAAGTTTTCCTTCTTTGGTAATGGAAGTATGCACAGTCAGTTCACACATGGAGTTTATGATAATTCTGTGATTAAGATGAATGTCAGAAAAGATAAATGCATCTCACTAACAGGTCCCTGGTCATAACCCAACTCTGTGGAGTTTGCAAAGCATCTAGCTAAGGAATTTCACATACCAAACATGAGCCAGTAATACACTAGGACATATTGCTTGCTGTGACATTCTTTGCATGGCAGTTTTGAGAAATTATTAATTTTTAAGAAGAAAGAAGGTAGAAAAGGCTGCATGTGTGCCCAATGACACATGCTTGTTTGTGCCTAATTCATTGGAAAAATTGCTCAAGAAGTGTTCAGCCACGTTCAAATATGCTGCCAAGGTCAATTTGGCCTTTCCAAAAGTGGTGGTTATGTGAGGTAAAAGTGCTTGTGGCAGCTTCAACTTAAGCATTTTTGGATATTAACTTATTTTGTTTGGAAAGCAGGTCATCTGACTGTTTTGGCAGTCCCATCTCTGAGCATTACTGATGGTATACTTTGGAAAGCTCAGATGGAGAGTTTGCTTTGACCAAGTGTCTAGAGCCCAGCACTGTATTATAAGGCTGCATAGTAGAGATCATCCGAGGGTGCCAAAATTCTATTCAGACACCTAAGATTTTCAAGTTAAATTCCATTTTTATGGTAGTGGTAATTCAGAGACAGAAAAGAGGCATGTGAGTGCATTAATTTCTTGTCCTATCATCATTGTCTTGTACAATCTCCCAAGGCATCTAGAAAATGGGGAAGAATTGATCCCAAATCTGAAGTGGTCAATATGCATTTGCAATAAGGTATTTTGAAAGCAAAGAAAGAGAACAACAGTACCATGTACCAGCTGCTTCTGGTCTGTGGGGCTCTGAAAACAGTAGCTAGGTAAGAAAATCTACTACGCTAGATACAGATTCTGTGTGTACGCATGTGAGGCTACCAGAGTTGGATGAGAAGGTTGTAGTGGGTGGTAAAGTTACTGAATGAAACCTGGCCACATCCAGCTTAATTATCTGCTGTTCCAAAAATTGTTTCTGCAAAGTGGTTTGGGTGTGACTTCTACCTGTTGCAGACAAAGAGAGGCTCCTTCACCAGAGCTGAAAGAAGGTTAAAATTGAAAGAAATCTAGCACTCAGTCAAACTTTGAAGTTTAACATAGTTCAAGAAGAGAGAACAGCATGATCCTGCTCCCATGAGATTGAGTGTGAACAGCAGTAGACACAAAAATTCTTTGTTTTCCATATTTCTCTTAATCCTTAAGTTTGGAATAGGTAAGTCTCACACATAAGTAAGGCTGCTTTAGGTGTGTGGTTTGGTTTCCAACCTGGTGGTTAAAAATCACCTCCAGCAAAATTTGCTGCCCTGGCCTTTGGGACTTGCAATGCCAATGCTTGGCTTAGCAGGAGTTTGCTTTGCCCACCACTTCTGGCTCCTTGAGACTTGGACACGGAAAGGCTGATGTGCAGCCCCACCTTAGTCCTTGGATGTTCTTGGAACTGGTTGATATTCCTTTGGCAGGAATATCCCCGAGGCAAAGCAGGGTGATGATACAAGTTCACCTCGTTTACTGGAATGTCACTTGTACCATCCAATGCTTTTTGCATTGTAATTATTTCCTGGGGGTAATTGCATGCTTTTTTAGACTTTCTTTTGCGCTCCCATGCTCAGCTGAAAAACTGCCAGAGGGCATTGCTGAACTGTTCCCAAGGAGAACAGTAATGTCTAGTAGTTACTCTGACATTATTGTTATTTATAAAGTCTAAACAAAAGAAAATAAAAGGCTAGATGTTGCTTAACCCAGATCCATGTGTTTGGGGTATGAAGGTGGTCTTATGGTTGACAATTCTTTTCCTGTTTGTGTTATATCTAGGCTGGTCATGCGCTCTGGTGTGAAAACGTCTACTACTTGCTGGTGCCATTCCACCAATAGATGTGTTAGGTTTGTATCAAAGTGGTAAACAAAGTTGAGCTCTGCTAGACATCCTTCTTTACACGTGCCAGCAGGAAAAGTTAACCAAATAGAGAATTACATACTCTATGCCCCAAATACTGTTTGGGGTACATCTATTTCATCCAGAACAGGACTGGGGTTCAAGGAAAGAATTTTGAATCACAATTCTTAGAGGGTGCTGCTCTCTGGTGCTGAAGCTCAGTACCACCATTCACCATTTCCTCCAAGCTGTCTTTAGCTGTAAAATAAACATTTTGGGAAACTCTTGGTTATCAACTCTTTTCATTATCTATCAGGATTAATATATTATGAAGAAAACAAAATTCAGTATAACCAAATATTTCTCATGTTAAAAAAGAATTGTTAGAGGCCTGACTAAAGAAAAAAAATGCAATACAAACAGTGAACACTGAAATATAAACTCCCATGAAAGGATAAAAGACATTTTGCAACAATGCAAAGCATCTTATACACTCTTATGGTACATAATAGATCACAGATAGACATGACATCTAAGTGCCAATTAAAAATATTAATTAGTAGTAACTTTTCTAAGTGTTATTTTAGCATAATAAATTGAAGAATTGTTTTTAGCTTCAAGAGATTATTAGTTTGTTTATCTCTCTTCAATTGACATAAAATAACTTACTAGCTTACTATTTAATAAGAAACACCACAACTTACTTGGAGAACAATTCTTTTACTGTTCCTAAAAAAATTAAAAGTATTTAGTGTAATCTGCCTGCCTTGCTAAAAGACTCCACACTTAAGGGTAGTTGCTACAAGAGAGTTAAACACACAGAATCCTCCACAACACTGCAAAACTTCACTGTTTTACTTCAGCTTAGCTGTGTTTTAGTAGTGAAAGTTTACTTCCACACTTAGAAACCTCAATACAGCTATGTTGTATAGCTATAGTCTTTCAGTTTCTCTTTTGCTTCTTGAGGGAAGTTATTATAAACATTTCCTAGAGTTTCAAACTATAACAGAGTATTTTGTGGGGAAGAGTGTTTTTTCCTTTGAAAGAACAGATGATGAAACTCCGTTTTCCATTCTGTTCAATTTCCACTTTCATCCTCTTCAAGTTTTATACAGAAAATTGCCCTAAGCTGATATGTAATTGTACCTAAAGAGTTTGTAAAATCACCTGTAATCGCTATAGACTGAGCTTGTAGTGAGATCTGATTATAACTTTCCTGAAAATTGATGCATCAGGAAAGTTCCAGGGCAGTTAACTTCTGTATTCTGTAACTTCCCTGTATTTGTATGGGAACAGAGAGGGACTGGGATAAAAAGAAAGAACCATTACTTAAAAAAATAATTTAGAAAGCCAGGTTATAAAGAGAGAGAATTTAGAGTGTCATAGAGGGAAATAATAGGAGGGAATTTCTTTTTCACTTTTAGGTAAGGCAGCCTCTCATCATTTATGGAACCCCTGAAGTATATATATAGACATGTGGAAGCCTATCCATAAGCCCTTACTACCTGCTTGCAGCATAATGATACCCCAAATGCTGCCACACTTGATTTAGAGACTGCAGAGTCTGACAGAGATGGAGCAACCTATTCTACAGGTAAGGAAAAACACTGAATTGAATGGCACTCAAGAACATACCCATGCACTTTGTTTAACTGAGGCCTGGATTTTCCTCCTGACTTCAAAATGGCTGAGAACTATGGCCTTTTCTTTGATTTATGATAGGCCAAAGCACACATTTCAGAGCTCTTGAGCAGAAGTGACGGTATTTTTTAGTTATATACTTTAATAAATAATGGACAAGATAGCAGAATTAGAACAGTGTAAGACAGACTGAAAACAGTGAAAGAGGGAACTACAGGTAAACCCAGCCACCCTCTGATGTACTGCTGTTTCAGAACACTTTGTTCACTGTATCCAAAATAGTACTATAATTTAAAGGCTGCCACATATGGAAGATGTTAGCAGTTTCCATTGCCTCGTTCCACTTGATAGACATACCCACTGAACCTAGGCAGAGTCCGTTCCAAAGTAGGTGATTTGTGAAAAGTTTTCATGCTTCTGGTTCTTATAAAAACTGCTATATAACCAGTGTATGACTTTCATTATGCTTTTGGTTCTATAGCACAAGCATTTTGTTTCAGAGAAAATCTGATTATAACATTACTCTTCAGTATTAACTGAAGTTAGTAGGTAGAGATCTCCTGATTAAAGTCTATTTAGTCATTAGTACTATCTGCATGACAAAATGAAAGCTTATTTCTAATACAGAGTATTTACATGATCTTTATCACTTGTAACTATTACTGAAAAATGATAAATTAGGTGTACACTTTCAAAATAACACCTGGAACAGACTACCTCTATAAACTTGTTTAACCTTTTATTTTTTTAGTGACAGATTGGAATTTATTATTTTGAAAGTCTTGGAGCACCTGGTCTGTGATTTTATCAGAGTTATAAGAAATGCCTTGGAGGCAAGGGTGGGGGAATAGTTAGAACAGGAACTGTGATTCTTTAAAAAGTGTCTTTTATCTCAAGAGCAACTTTAGTTGAAAGCTCAAAGCACTATGGACTGCAATTCATTCTGACAAATCAGTTCTTAAGGTGTTACTTATATTGCAGTTAAATAATCCTAACATCCCTGCTGACTGTCTAAGTTTAACCTCTCACCCTGGGAAATCTGATCAAGAGAGAAATGTAGATAGAGAAATACACCAAGTATTTTTTGCATTTCTATCCCCTGTGAAACAGTTATTGGCATAATACTTCCTACATTCAAAACACAACAATGAGAAGTTAACAACAAATTTAAAAATATGTGGACCACTTAAAACAGTCTCTAACAGTGACTTATTCAGAACCTGCTTTTTAGGCAAATATGTTGTATGAGATTTGCAACTTTTTAATTATCTTAGAATCAAACTGCAACACTTGCAGATGCAACGGAAGCATAATTTAACTCCTTCCTTCCTTCTTTGTCACCAGCACATAATGATGCAAGTATCAAAGAGACTTCTTTTTGCTGTCAAGCTTTAAAAATGCCTAAGAAGCTGATTTTTCTCAGATGTGCTGCCCAAACCATGGTTGGCCCCGACTCTGCATGGCACTGGTTACAGTGTTTTTGTCAGTGGAATTGCTGGTATCATCCCAGGACTGGCTTCTGGGAAGCCTTCCTGCCTGTTAAAGATCTCTGTTGCTCTTTGACTGGCTCATTAGTTGGACTTTCACAAAGCTAAGTTTGAGTGATCATTTCTGTTTGAAACATTTTTTGCTGTTAAGAACGGACTGTCTTCAACTTTGCACTAAGGCTGTTATTAATGCAACTGGAGACACAGTATTTTTTGTGCTAACTTAGATATTAGGCTTGCTGCTTAGCATGTCTAAAATTAGGCTGGCATTAAAGTTCAAGAACACAAATGAGCACTAAACCCAAGGTCATCTTAAAAGGTTCAGATAACTCCATACAGGAAAAAGAGGAAGAGCTGTATAATTTAAGAGTACATTTCCATGTCTGCAAGCAAAACAAAACTAAACAAAACAAACACAAATGCACAGTCTGGGTAGCAAAGGAAAGATGAATTTTTGCTCTAGCTCAGATCAACTAATTTTGTTTTCTTTCCCATCTGTCCTCCATGTGAGTCTGTCCACATGAAAAATCCCGCTTGGTGAAGCCCCACAGGGATGGCATCCATATCACAGCAAACGCTGGGACTATTCATCACTTTGGTGCCTGGGATAATTTTACAATAACCTTGGCAGGCACACTTCTACGAAAGATGATTTTCAGCTGTAGGCCTGAGACCAGATTAGATCTTGTTCTTTAATCACCAGCATAGTCATATTCCCAATGCTCTTAAGTGAAGTTTCTTTGTGCTATGCTTTTCTTCATTTCAGCATTACACTTTGGATGAATATAGGGACTGCCTATAAACTCATCTGAGACATTCCAGTATTAATCTTGGACAAAAACAAAAGCAATAAAATTCATGTGATATAATTAGTCAAAACGTAATTGAGTTGTGAGTAGAGTTTGTCAAATATTTAAAGTTTCTGCCCTTCATAAAAGGGAAAAAGGATGGAATGTATGGAGTTGGGGTAATCCCAGACAGAATAGATAAGTAACAATGAAGCTTTCAAGAGAAAGTTCACATATGTCTGTGTGACAGTGAGATTTATGATTATTCTGAGTTGTTCACTTCAAAGTATCTTTAAAAATGATTATTGTAAAATGGAACAAGGCAGAGCAAATTTCATGTTGTGAACAAAGAAAAATTATCACTGAAAATTATCTGCAAAAGCAGAGTGGAAAAATAAGCTGAAGTCATTCAGATTTTTCCTGGTTTAAGACTAGTGGCATACAGAGATTTCTAGATGAGGAAAGCAAAGGTAAAAATTCTTTCTTTATGTAATTTATCTTTACTTGGATTTGTAATAACATATTACAAGTAATGGCCAAGACTCCAATGTTCCCTGAGGTTGATGAAAGCCTCTAATATCTGTCCATGTGAGTGCACTAGAAATCCATTTCAGACTGTTTTTCTTTTTAAGTTACAGGCTTGGAAAAAAATCTCTTCAGTTTTCAAGAGACATTGAAAAGTGTGAAAGATATGCAAACTAGAAACATAGATATTTTCCACAGAATTTTTTTGAGTACCACTCTGCAATTTTTTCACTATGAAATCTATAACCATCAAAAACATGCTAAATGTCCACTCACTTTTTGAAGTATTGATGAAATCATGGCCTATTCTTGCTGAATGTAGGTTGATTTATAAGAGTGAAGACAAGTAGTTCTCAGAAAGCAATCATCGAACTCAAAGTGAAACTCTAGAGTTTTAAACCCACATGACCTGAAGCAGAAACCAGTATTCTCACCAACCCTTCTAAGGCAAAATTGCTGAGTTTAGAAGAAGCATCAGCCATTCATCTGAATAGTCAGGGAAGAAAAATAGTTTCATAAATATCAGCAAAGCAAACTCGTTATTTTTGATTTATGAAATTTATTGCTGCATCATTTGGCACCTTCTCATCCTTTGAAATAATTATGTATTATAAAATGTTTTGTGAGAAATAAATACATACTGATGCCCATTTACCTAGGCAACAGCAGCAAAATTTTGAAGAGTGAATGTATGTTTACATTTTCTTACTGGAGTATATAAAAAAATATGATGGAATTCAAATATTCCTTCGTGTGGATATATGTGGTAACATAATTATTCATTTCCATGCATGAATTCTGTGAAAAACTTACTTCAAAACTAGCCATGAAACCACATCTCCAGGTATTGGAAACTTGGTGATGATCAGTGATCAGTCTGATCTATTGGAAGTAAACTGGTCAAATAAAATCGATATCACCTTTCAGGGGAATTAGAATTTTACAGAGAGAGGTGTCCGTAGGTGTATCTGTACCAGGGCTCATCATCGTGATAAAAGGCAGGATCAATTCTCATTTCTTTAGGCCAGATGCTATATATTGATGGATTTTCTGTTAAAAATCACTGTGTGCCTCTTTTCCCCCTCACCATTCCTCAGATGCTCCCTTTTATCTTGTTGGTACTTCCACTATTCCAGAAAGCCTTACCATCCTTGAAGCTGCATAAGTGGAAGCTTCATATTTTCATTCTTTCCAGCAACACCTAATTTCCATTGATGTTTCTTTTCCCTTTGTCTGAGAAAAGGTATAATTCACAGTTATATAGCAACCTATACTGAGGAGCTCATTTTGGCTCATAAGTTGTTTTTTTTTTCTTTCTTTTTTTTCACTTTTTTTCCTGTGTGGTTTGTTGTTGTTGTTGTTGCTTGTTGGGTTGTGGGGTTTTTTGGTTGTTTTGTTTGGTTGGGGTTTTCTTGTTGTTTTGTTTGGTTGGGGTTTTTTTGTTGTTTTGTTTTTGTTTTTGTTTTTGTTTTTGTTTTTGTTACAGGAGGACTCTAACACATGTCACTTCACATAGCCAAAAGTTAGGCCTGTGTGAAATCATTGCAGAAAAGTACATGGATTAAAACCAGACTGACTGAGTTAAAAATAGAACAGCTAGAAGAAATCGTCACTGTGTGTAGTCATTTACAAGGGAATGTAGAGATTTTTTCTTTACACTCTAGCCTTTGCAAGGGCTTGGAAGGACTATAGAGCAACTTTTCTATGAATGTACATTGTACAGAAACAGGTGGAGTCATACCTATGAAGAGCTCATACAGGGAGCAGCCTGAACGTTTTGCTTAAATGCATGTCAGACAAAACAAGTCACTTTAAGATGGGAGGACAGGACTGACAGGATCCTCTTAGTGAGTAAACTGAGTCACATCGAGTATTACCTGCACGCCTTCACAGTATGATCTTACTCTAGGAGAGAGTTTAAGTCTGGCTGTGATTTATAAATTAATTTCCAATGTCTAAGATGTTATTTCCAGTTGAGTGAGCTGTGACCATTTCTATCAGTTGGAGGGACAGGTGTAAGGAATTGCCTCTGTAGACACTTGCCTCCTGAAGTCACCACTCATAAATGCTTCTGTTTCTACACCTATTTTTCGGGAAACCAAAGTGCTTTCTACATTGGACTGAGAGCCATTCTGTGCACTGACACTTTAGTCAGACAGGGGCTCTGTAGACACTTTTTCTAACAATTCATCATTAATCACATCTGCTTTTCCAACACCATTGTATCAAGTGTTATCAACTTTCCACTCTAGTCAGCTTGTGGGGTCCAAAACCAGAAAGTGGAACAAAATTTATGAAACTGTAGAAAGGGAACATGTATCTCACTAAAATTTGAGTGTGCATGGTCAGGAACAAGGAGGGAGAAGGTGCTTCTGTCCAGCTCTGGCAACACATCAGTGTTATGCACAAAGCTATTGGGATGCTGACTGAAGGAAAGTGTTATTCAACCTCCCAAGAGTACTGCTGATTTTCCCAAGAGAGGAGAGTGCAAAAAATTTGGAAGAATTGTTTCCTTTGGAAAATAATGTTGAAAGAAACCTAGGACCCCTTCCCATGGAACAAGATTTAGGAGAAAGAAATATTTTGAATTTGAAGTTATAAAACTGAAACAAGGTGCACATTTTTACCAGTGATGATAATTATAGGAGTTGCTTATCAAAGGATGTGCTGGATTTTCTACCACCTGAAATCTTTCAGCAAATACTGGATATGTTAGTGATTATCTCTTGCTCAGCCAGAGGTTATAGGCAATGTTATGCAGAAAATCAGATTAGAAACCCATAATGGGCCCTCATGACCATAAAGGTACATGAAAGTCAGTGGCACAAATTTGCAACAGTCAGTGATTTGGTTCAAGGCTGAAACTTCTAAATGCAGATTTCTGTTTTCCATTCTGAATGATGAAATGCTTAATGAGACAGGAGCTGAATCCTGGCTGCAGTTAGATTGATGCAATTCCGGTGACTTCAGTGGAGCCGCAGGGTTTGATACAAGGACCTTTCAAACCTGTCTGTTTTGACAGTAGCATTATTGCCACTTAATCAAAAGCTTTTACCTTGAGAAGCTTGTTATCACCAGCATTTATTGTGGAGAGTGAGCATTTTCTTTTTATCTATGGAGGAAATAAATGGAAATAAGCCTTTTAAAATTATAAACACATCTGACTAGTTTTACTGTGCCAAACACAAGAATCTGTTGTAAAAGGATATAAATATATGTTTAAGTAACAAAGAAACCCCTCTAATTCCTAAAAATCATGCCTAAATTCACTGGCTAAAGATCCTGGTAAGCTATGAGAAGTGCTTTGTTTGAGGAGTTAGGATAACTCGTTCTCATTCTTTCAAGTTGCTATCCAACATACCAAGCATAATCCCACTACTTTACAGGTGGAGCCACATTGCAGCTAGTGACACAGACAGATGACATATTTATTAGCTTGTCAAAGCTTCCTCTGTTTATGGAAGACTCACCCAGCTAAACAAAACAGTCTGCTTCCCATTGGCTAATTGAGCTGGCCCCTGTTGAGAGCCTCAGCAAAGTGCTTGATGAGGCATAAAATGATGATTAATTAATTTACTGCTCAGTTGATCATCAAACTGAGAGGTTTATGATTCTCACAGCGGTCAACACTCTCTCTTCAATGTGCAACAGCATGAGCAGCCTTCACTCTGGCCTGCTGCTGCCTTTGCTATGACCTGAGATATGGTGGCTTAATTCAGAGGAAACAGGGAAAAATTAAGAGAAAACTTTCAAAAGGAATGTACACAGCAGCCTCTTTCACAGAGGCTTGTGAGTGCCAGAATATTTCTCACAAAGGGGCTTTTCATATCTCAGCATTAATAAAAGCTACTTTGCTGGAGTTGGTAGAGTGGTTGGTTGGTTGTTTTGGTTCAATGAATTAGATAAGAAACCTTCTGAAAATAAGTTTCTTCTCTGATTACATGACTAAAATTCAGAATTAGAATGACATAATATAGACATCATAGGGCTCTATATAGAACTTAACAATTGCAGGTATAGGTGTGCGAGAAGAGATCAAAATAGTAGAAAAACTGAGTGGAGCTCTCTCCTTTTTATTCCTAGAGAAGAATTTTAGTAATTTAAAACTCCTTAAAAAGGATTCTTAAGATTTTTAGGTTTAACATGAGGCATCCTGTGTATTGTGGACAGAATATTTTAAAACATAATTCAAAACGCACATTTCTTCACACATGCAGCTTGTGTGCACTCACCAACTGTTTTGCATATGTTTTTATGCACAAATTTTTAAATATTTGCACTTAGGTCAATATTCTGAATAACTCTTCCCTGAAATGTTGATGCAGTACCCAGTTTATTCCTAATTTGAAGACAACTAAATTCTGCTTAGTTACAGTGATTTAATTCCAGAATAATGGCAGGTGAATCAATATGTATGTAAGAAATTAATTGAATCTTGTGGAGAGGCACTTTTTATACCAGCCATTTGGTTTGATTTTACATATCGTCTAGGTGGTGTGATAGGTATATCGGCACGTACATGGCAATGCAAACACATTTAGAAGTTTCTTTTACCTCTGTTCTCTAACACTGGAAGATGTACTGGAAGACCCCAGGAAATATTTCCAAAATGTCTGAAGGCCTGAACATTTCCCTGATTGGGAAGTAAATGGTTTATTAGCATGGGAAGAGAGGGTCAGTTTGTATGTTAAACTTTTCACCAAGTATGTATAGTCCATCCTTAGATAGCTATCTGACTGAGAAGAACCAAGATAGAAAATTAGGCTCCTTAATATAACTTCAGTCCTTTTATTTGCCCCAAAAGAACAATGAGAACAATAAGCAAGCACAAGAGGAATTGAGTTAGTACAGGCACTACATCTTTTGTTTATGAATAATGTTTCACTAACTCAGCCTATAGGAAACTTCCTCTAGTTTAGATAAACCACCAGAAGCAGCCTCTTTTTCTCAGAAATGTAGTGTACAGAAACCTTAGTTTGCACATTTACATAAAATATGCTCTAGTGTGGGGAAAAACTCAGAAAGAGACAGAGCTACAGAGCAAATAAATTCTGATAGAGCGATTTGACAACAACAAGAAAGGAAAACGAAAACAGTGAAAGATAATGTGAAGTATCATGTCCCAAGAACTTGCACCTTTGTCAAGGAATGGTAGAAATCTCACTAAACAATGTAAATCACAAAATTGCAGGGATTTATTTAAATAAAACACTTTGTAAAGCACAACTCATCATTTGGAAAAAAGGAATGCTTTAAAAATTAATAGATGAGAAATTAGTTTCAAAATATTTAGGAGCAAAAACTGAAAAGTATTTAGTGTGAACATTCGTGGTAATGTGAAAGTGCAGGCTTATGGTGACTCTTGGGTGAATAAATTAGATATATATATATATTGTAAATCTTTAGAGGTTGAAGGCCTTTTGCCTCTGAAAATGGGACTACTGGTGTTACACAGATTGTATAGGATGGAGCTCTGAAAACAAATTTCAAAATCATTATCCAGTCAAAGAGATAGTCAAAGAGTTCTGCTGTTACCTGCTCTTTTATGCTCATACTTCCAGATTTGCAAAGCACTGCTGAAGAGATCTCATGAGGTAGAACTCAGTAACTTGCCCAGACAAGAATGTAGGCAACAGAAAAGGTAGACATACCTTTGCCATGATCAGATATTTGTTGTTGGCTGCTTAAGCTTCTTTTAAGCCTCTTTTGTTCTACTTTATGATGCTCCTCTTGAGTAAGAGTAACCACAGAATGGAAGCTCTACAGCTCTATCTGCAATGGACATTTTTTGCATAAAAAACCTGTCCACCTCTGATCCTTCTTATTTCCCCCCCCTGTTCTATGTCCTATCATGATCTAAAATTCATCATTCTGTAACAATATCTGCTTTCTCTCATACTTCTTTTTACGATCCCCTTTTGAGGCTCTATATAAAGATGCATAGTGCTTCATTTTTTATAGCTTCATAAAATGTAATGGCAGAAAACCCATTAGCTAATCTGGTTGACTACCTTTGAAACATGCACTGTAGAATTTCACCTGGTTATCCTTGCACTGAGCTGAATGATGTGTACTTGACTGAAGCGTATCTTCCAGATGGATATCTAGTTTTGATTTGAAGACATCAAAGGCCACTTCCCTGCCAGTTTTGAAAACATCAAAGAGTACTGAGCTTATGGAAGATAAAAGAAAAATGAGCTAATTGCCTGGATGCTAAAGGGAAATTTACAGCAAATATTTTGGTCCTATTCTGGCTTTTAAAAATCTGGCTTTCTGGAAAGGCTACACATATTTTAAGATGGCTTTCTTGTTTTTTGAATCGAGGCCTCACATGGTAGACAAATTAGTTTTGAGGAAAAAAGAAGGAAAAAATGCAAGATCTACCATAGTTCAACACTGGCAACCTTTGTAAAGGATAAGCTGAACCAAAAGAAAATTATCTGCATGAATTTGAAAAAAAAAATATTTCATACTCTCTTATAAAACCATAAGATGGAAGGGGAAGGGGAAGAGAAGAGGCGAAATCACAATTCAACACCAATTCCTCATCTCAAAGTGATGTATAATGTGCCTTTAAAGACTACTTTCTCTTCCCTTCTCACTCTGTCATACCAAAATTAAGTTTTATACAATTTACTTCTAATAAGTGTTATCTTATCCTGTTCTTTGCATTTACATTTTTAATTTTATATTTTTAATATATCTTTAATGTTTATCTTTTAATATATTTTAACATGTTGTATTTTCCTACTAGAAGAAATAAATAATGCTAAGAATACATTTCTGATTAATTTAGTTAGCTCATGGTATTGTAGGTCAGACATTTTTCCATGTAGAAAGATTTAAATTATGTTTAAATTAAGAATTTACATCTACTTTTTGGCCTTTTTGAGAGAATTCAGTTTTTGCTGGGGTAATCAAATAAAACTTTTTTAATATTTTTGACTGAAGTGTCAATCAAAATAACCATCTTCAGTAGTAGCTTGAACCACCAGTTGGCATGGGCACAAGGACCATTTGCTAGCTTGAAAATATTTGATAAAAAGAATTTTGTTAATGGATTGAATTACACCATTGAAAGAATTAAAGAATTATCAATATTGTTGAAAGCAAGAATTAAGAATTTTAGAAAAAATTGTTTCACAGAAGGAAAATATGTGGCACTTAAAACAACATGAAACTTCTCTAAGAGCATGGCTGGGAAGAGTGTAAGACTTTTCTTACACACTTATTCATAGATTGGTCTCAATGAACTATTATTCACTGCAGCAGTTATAAAAAATTTAAAATCAATATTTTAATTTGGTTTTCCACTGGAACATTTTATTTTCACAGAATATGATGTTTCTTCAAGGACACACTCATGATACTCTAACAGTTCATAGTTTACCACAACAATCTAGGGAGAGCTCACATTAATTATAAATAACCATTGTTAAATCACATTTTCTGGCAGTAGGTTCAGCCACGAACTATGGACAGCTCCTGGAAGAACAAACTCCCTCACAATTTTGCCCAGGCTATGTTCCTATAAGTAATCATGGGCATGGTAAAAACCTCAAAATTTTATCAGACAGCTCTATCAATCGATGGATTTGCCATTAATTATCAGTTCTGTTATATCCTCCTGCCCTGGCTACATACTACCCATACCCTTTTGCATCCTTATCTTTTTGCACCCATATCCCTTGCACCCTTATCCTTTTGCACCCCTGGTGTCCATGTGAATCATTCCAAATTGATTCTAATCCAATCTTCCTTTCTGTGATTCATCCATGTAGTAAGTAAAAGAGTGAACCTTGACACTGAACTCAGTAAAGCTGTTCCTTCACTAATTCATCTTAAAACCTGCTTTTTGCCAATACATTTTGTGGTGATTGTTTAAGCAGCCACAACCATATTCACAGCAACACCATCTTCAAATATAACATTTAGTGGGTTGAAGAAAGTCCTCCTCAGTCACTGAACCAAACTACTTATTCTTTAAGAAATTTAACCCATTATTAATTGTTTTGTTGGAGCTGATACCAGAAGTGACAGAGAAGAAAAGGCAGGAAAGACTCAGCTCAGTCTGACTTGGGAAGCACTGTGATGAAATTCACATGGACAGATCACACATTCTGTTGGGAAGGAATGAACAGGATGAGCAAAATGAGACTAGAAGAGAAATACATTATTACTATCATAAAGGACTCTTCTCATGCCAATCTGGGAAAAAAAACACCAAAAAACAACATTTGGTATAAAAGTGATCCTTCATAGAGTTTACTAAAAAAAGACTATTTTACATATATTCATGCACTGTGCTGTTGAACCTGCCACACTCCTTTCTATATCTGTATTTGTATGGAATCTGTGAGAAATCATTACATGAAACTAAAATCGAGGCATGCAAAGAGTGACGCAAAAATCTATCAATTGAAGTAGATTCTAGATAATCAGCTGACATATCTAATTGCTCAAGTCATATCTACTTCACAGAGTTTCCCAATCTTCTTACTCCCTTTCAGTAAGATTGTCAGGATAGGGATGTCACCTGAATACTGCTACAATACCACTTTCTAAGTTTCTTTCCTACTTTTTTTAAACAATATCTGTCCACGAACCAGGACTCCACTTCAAATGGCACAATATAGTAGAAAATTTTGTTTCAGAGGCTGTAAAACCAAGCTATGTTACAGACAGAATATAACAGTTCTTTCAGCCACGAGTGCAGAGCTGGTTTAATAAACAAATGTTTTCTTAAACAAATGAACACCTTGCTGTGACATATCTAGACAACCACCCTAACAGTTCTTGAAAGATTTTCATTATGTGGTCCTGATGGTCCATTTTTACTTTCAAGAAGAATTCTTTGGGGTTTTTTTGCCTGAGCAAAATTAATTTCATTAGCCTGGTACCTATTTTTCCACCTCAGACCACCCCTTTTTTTCTTTTTCTTTTTCTTTTTCTTTTTCTTTTTCTTTTTCTTTTTCTTTTTCTTTTTCTTTTTCTTTTTCTTTTTCTTTTTCTTTTCTTTTCTTTTTCTTTTTCTTTTTCTCTTTCTTTTTCTTTTTCTTTTTCTTTTTCTTTTTCCTTTTCTTTTTCTT